>NC_052146.1:180095704-180403679 GCF_902713615.1 Scyliorhinus canicula
CTGAGTTACAAGATCCCAGGACATGAACACAACAATCAAGGCCACCATTGTGGTGCAGTATTGAGCGTGTACAGCACAGTTGGAGTGCCATCTTTTGGAAGAGACGTTAAACTGAGGCCCCATCTGCCTGCTTGGATAGATGTGAACGATCCCAGAGCACTTTTTCGAAGAAGAATAGGAGAAATATCCCCTGTGTCTCGGCCAATATTTATCCCTCAATCAGCATGGCAGAAATAGATTATCTGGTCATTATCATATGGCTATTTGTGGGAGTTTGCTGTCCACAAATTGGCTGCGGTGTTTCCAACAATGCAACCAATACACTTCAAAAGTACATAATTGGATGTAAAGTGCTTTGAGATGTCTGGTGGTTGTGAAAATACCTAGATGCAAGTCTTTCTTTCATGAAATCCACGTATGCTGCCAGGTAGGTTCAAACTGCCATCATCATGGTTGTGATGTCATTGCTCAAAGTACCATCCAGCAACCTGTCCCGCAAATGGTTACTCGGATTACTTCTCAAGGGGAGTGGCAGTGGCATTGTGGAGCATTCCTGTCACTGCCACAGCCAGTTCATTTGCTGTTGCCACTCTGTCAGCCAGCTTAGACTGGTGCCACCCATGTCAAAGTGATGCAATTTGAAGTGGAGCCCTCAAGGCTCAAATCTTCTCAAGTTTGTCCTGCAAGGCCATTTGCTTTCACTTCCAGAGAAAGTTAGAAGCGTATCACCAGCCATGCTGCAGTAGCACTGTGGAGGAGCAGTAGGACAGGCAAAAGCATCCACACTCAGGCACACAAATGAATCGTTCAGTTCTGTATGTATTGTTGGATGTATTGTTGAACTAGGTTTTTGTGGAATTTTTTTTGATGACTTTTATTTCAGGCTTTTAGCCAAGTGGATGTAGTGATGATACATAACAGATGGATTGAAATATGTGAAATTGTGGAGCAATGGGAATGATGTCTTAAAATAAACTGGAGCCTCTGTAGTCACTCCTGAACAGCCTGTCTGGAGTGAAGGGGCCCTGGATACCTCTTCCAAGCTTCCACTTTCTTGTCATCCTCTCCCTTTCAAGGTGTCCTCCGAATAAATGCCTTGTGGCAAGGGCAGCATCCTCATGATAGCAAGGTTTTGGGGGGCACAGCAGACCACCACAAAATTGGACACATACTCCAGTAAGTACTGAAGAGCTTTCACTTGCATTCCAGCCAGCAGACAGATGCTTCAGGATACTGATGGTTTGGCTGTGTGGCTCTCATTTTAGGTGAATTGTCCTTGCATGGTTGGAAGGGAGTCATGAACGATGTGCCGACAGGGCATCACTAAGCAACCAACCTCTGGTATTTTGTGGTGGCTCAAAGACAGTGGAAAGGGATGACTGCTTCTGGGTGAAAAAGGTGTCATGTCTGCTGCCAGGACAGTGGTCATTCACCAACATGATGTGCTGGGCATGAATGTACGCCACATACATAGTGTGGTAGTCCTGGCTGTTCCTGTAGTTCTCCCTGTTTCCATTTGGGCCCTTAGAGCCACATGAGTCCACTGGATAGCTCCCTGCACCATCGAGGATTCTGCAAACCTGGCAAAGCCATTTTCCCATTCCTGCTTCAATCTGGTAAGAGGGTAGACTATGAAGTTCCCTCTCTTGGCAAAATGGGCCTCCATCACCTTCATGTTGCAGCAAAATATGGTAAACTCAGAAATTTTAGGTATGTTCCTCCCTGAATGAAACCCCTTGTGTAGATGTTGAGAGTGATGTGACCTCTATAGTCATTGTCAGCGCTGACCTCATGCTGCCATGTGACTGTAGATTCTGTTGAACTGACTGAATTTCAGTGATGTCATTCTTGGGAAATGGGAGGCATCTTGTACATTGCCCCAGGCTGAGGTGGAGGTGGGAGAAATGCTCCCTGGATATTCTGTTTCTTTTATACAGGGCTGGATTTTACTGGGTAAGATATTGCACACTTTCCCAGCACCAGCCCCGCCCCCCCTCCCCCAAAAACACTCAAGCCACCGGAAGGAAATTTGGTGCCGCTCTGACTGGCATTCAGCAAGACCGCCCTGCAGCAATAAAGCATCATGGGAGTGGGACATGCACCTCTCATTGGGAGGAAATCCCACCCTTGAGAGCTGCCAACCAATTACCAATCAGTTTGGCTGCCAGCCACAGCAGCACCAGCAGTGCCAGAACAGTAGTGGCCACTGTTTGGACTGCAAGTAGGCCCAAATTAAGATAGTATGCATCTTGGCAGTGAGGTTATTGCGAGAATTTAAAGATGAGGGATCAGGGAGCCTAGGGAGGGGTTGGTGAGGGGTGTTTGGCACAGATTTTGGACGTCAGGTAGGGAGGATCAAAAGGAGGGTGTGATCAATTTGGGAGGAGGGGTTTTTAAGAAGTTAGTTTTAAAAAATTGTCTGCCCACTTCAGCCCTGCTGCTAACGTCAACCATTTCGTGGTATGGCAGCATAATACATGTATTCAGATCAATTCTTTTGGTAGCAAGCTCAATTGCCCATTATCTATTTTAAAATGGTGCACAGGCTGCTGATTTTGGCACCTAGCTACCGTATTATGGTGAACAGGATCAGGGGTGTCTGGGAAGGTGGTGGGCAAGCTCGCTGTCCTATATTACCATGCAGAAATATGCCAGGTCCACCTGCTCTATCGCCATATCCCATTGCACACTTTTGCAAACTCTGTAAGAGCAAAAGTAAGGCAAAAAGCATTGCACCTCCAAGATGGCTAGGTGGTTGTTTAAATAGCTTGTTAGATGGGAGGGTGGTGGGTTGGTGGGTGTTGACTCCCTTGTGCAGCTGAACACATATTCTTTTTTAAAAATAAATTTAGAGTATCCAATTCATTTTTTCCAATTACGGGGAAATTTAGCATGGCCAATCCACCTACCCTGTACATCTTTAGGTTGTGGGGGTGAAACCCACACAAACACTGGGAGAATGTGCAAACTCCATGATGCACTATCAATTACGACGAGACAAGAGTAGAATGTAATCGAGGCTTTATTACACAGAGATGTGTGGCCTCCTACAGCAGCTGATGAAATGGTTGCTGTATGGAGAGCCTACACATTTATACTCTGCCTACTGGGTGGAGCCAGCAGGCATGGATCTACCTCCGTACCAGTAGTACAGGGGCCTTACCATAAAACCCATATATACAGTATAATACATCAGTGATGACTACCACACTCCACACGGACAGTGACCCAGAGCCGGGATTGAACCTGGGACCTTGGTGCCGTGAGGCAGCAGGGCTAACCCACTGCACCACTGTGCTGCCCAGCTGAACACATATTCAACCATCAATGAATAAGAGAGGACGTTAACCTCGCATCCAAGTTGGCAGAAAGTAGGTCAAGTCAGTCAAGGAAGCTGATTGATGTTATGATCTGCCCACCCTGCATATTTTGGAGACTGCACAGGCACCATCAAACATTGCCAGAAGCAATCCTGATATTATTATTTCTTTTCAGGACTTCCATAACCCAGGCAGCAGCGGTGCTACGGAACCCAATTTTGTGGCTCAGGTGCCTGCACTTGGATAAGGGTGTAATTACAGCTGATAGTCCACAAATATGTGGTAAGAGACTGGGAGAAAAATTGAGGTCCAAAACTCTGAGATCAAACAATGATTACTGGAGCCTAGATAATACCAGAGGCAGCTGCAGAATTAGCAGCAGGAAGCTGGGGTTGAATCTCCCAGTACGTCAGGACAGTGAACAATGAGCCTAGATGGTGGACGCATAATCAATGAGATAGTCAGCAGGTTGGAATTGGTGAGTTAGTGCAAATTCTTCAGAATGAACGTCACACCAACTCCTGTGGACATAGAAAACTGAATATGAGAAGAGCAGTTGAGTTCTCAGTGGCTTGGTGAAAATATATCCCTCAATTATCCTCACTAATGATTTATCTCATGCGTGATTGTGGGATCTTGCTGTGCACAGTTTGGGAGGTTGTGAAAGCTGCCCTATAATTGCAAGTTCTTCCTTTCTTTACCATTGTTTTTTTTTCACCAGTGTCCATTTGTCCTGAATTTGAGAAGCAACTGCAAAGAGATTAAATCATGCTGTTAAAATATTCATGTAGTGAAAATAAGTATATTAATCATTCGAGAAGATAACCGTACTCGGCTTTTGTGGAGATATGCCAGCAACATAGAAGACCGAGGTGTGATATTTATCTATTCGTGTCTCAAGGGAAAATAAATTTGAAGACATTTTTGTACACTGTCAAGTCATATCTCCAACCTGAATGTCTTGCTTGACAGCATATTAGCCAAGCCAGCCCAGCCACCTAGGCTTTTTATCAGCAACACAGAGACAGATACTAAACAACACAGTATGAATCTAAATCTTTGATGTTTGTTCAGAGATCTTTAAACAATCTTGTCTTGCAATGATTCTCTGAGTAAAAGTCTTACAAGAAAGTTGATCTCTCGGGACTTAATCACCAGTAGAATTTCCAAATCTTAAAGTCTACAAGTACCCATGAGTTCTCTTTTTAAATTCTATTAATTTATAATATAAACTTTCCTACTGAATCCACTATTGAATACCAAAAATTGTGGGATCATCGTGGAAAGTATAGACAATGTCCAGAACTTTCTGGCCGTTCATGTCAGTAGGGATCTTCTGATCCTATTGACAGCGCACCTCTGTTGTGGCTTTCCTGTTGGCAAGGAGTATATTCAATGGGAAACCCTGTTGACAATGGCGGGCCACTTCCTGCCGCCGTGAAACACACGGGTTGCTCAATAAATCCCACCCATTGCTGGAATACCCCACAATTGCCTCGATAAATGCTCTTCCCTTCCCTCTTCCCTCACCTCAAATACAAGTGTGATGCACCTGTGTTTGCTTCGTGTTGAAAATGGAAACTTTCCATGCAACAGCATCCACTATTTCCTCACTGTCTCAACCTACCTCTCACCTATCCATTCTGATCATTCATCCTCACCTTTTGCAGTTTTGCTCTTATCTCCCCACAAACCCTTCTGATCCATACTCCCATAATTCTTTCCTGTTCAACGTCTGCTCCCTGAACTTCCTTTCTTAGTCCCGTATGTTAGTGGAGATTGTCAATGGTTTCCTTTCCTCTTCAAAATATTCAACATTATTCTTTAAATGAGACATTCTGATTTCTTGAGATATTACTCTCAGGTCCTTGAATGCGTTTTGCCTTCCAATTTCATATCCATCTTCCCAAACCTTCTGTATGAACTGTTGTATATTGCACTGAGGCTAGCATGTGGACTCGTAGCAGGCAGTCATTATTGAACAAATGTTATTTACACCTCCCCAACAGAAAGGGCAATATAACTAAATGCTCAGATCTTGAAATACACTGCACTCCCTTCTCACTTAAAAGAAAATAACTTGTATATTAAATGGTACGTGTACATAATTTCCCAAAATAGAATCTGACAAAACCAACATCAACTCCTGATATTGAAGAGGTTGGGTTGCATTTTTGTTTTTTATTGTAATCACAACCAAAACATACATATGACCCAAATTACAGGTAATTTACATGTAAAACAATTTCCATAACACCAGTTTGTGCTCAACAATAATATCATAATTTGATAAGAAATAATGAAAATAACAACTATTTTCTTCTTCCTTCATACAATTTTCCAGTTAACCTTTCTGACTTATTTTTCTGCCGGGATATTACTGTTCTCAATGGGAGTGATTTAGATTAGATTTAGATTAGATTAGATTTAGATTTATTGTCACATGTACCGAGGTACAGTGAAGAGTGTTGATCTCCGTACAGTTCAGGCAGATTGCTCCATACATGAACACATAGGACATACTATAAATATACAATTTAAACATAAACATAGACATTTGGTGAAGCATACAAAATATAGTGCTACAACTGTAGGGAAGATGCGTAGAAAGATCAGTTCAGCCTTTAAGAGGGCCATTCAGAAGTTTGGTAACAGTGGAGAAGCTGTTCTTGAATCTATTGGTGCATGTTCTTGAACTTTAGTATCTTCTACCCGATGGAAGAGATTGGAAGAGAGAATAACCTGGATGGGAGGGGTCTTTGATTATGCTGCCCGCTTTCCCAAGGCAGTGGGAGGTTTAGACAAAGCCAATGAATGGGGGGTGGACTCGCTTGATGGACTGGGCTGTGTTCTCTGTAGTTTCTTACGATCTTGGGTCGAGCAGTTGCCATACCAGGCTGTGATGCAGCCAGATAGGATGCTTTCTATGGTACATCTAAAAAATTGGTAAGAGTCATTGTAGAAATGCCGAATTTCCTTTAATTTCCTGAGGAAGTAAAAGCGCTATTGTGCTTTCTTGGTCGTAATGTCGACATGGTGGATCAGGACAGATTGCTATTATATTTACACCAAGGAATTTGAAGCTGTCAACCATCTCCACCTCAGCACCATTGATACAGACAGGGGCATGTACAACACTTTGTTTCCTGAAGTCGCTGACTAGCTCCTGAGTTTTGCCGACATTGAGGGAGTGATTGTTGTCGTAGCACCACTCCACTAAGTTCTCTATCTTCCTCCTGACTCAGACTCATCGTTGTTTGAGAAGCGACCCACTCCGATCGTGTCATCAGCAAACCTGTAGATGGATCTGAATTTACAACACATGTGTGCATAAGGAATATAGTAGGGGGCTAGGGACGGAACTTTGCAGGGCCCTGGTATTATCATTGCGGAGGTGTTGTTGTTTATCCTTACTGATTGCAGTCTGTGGGTCAGGAAGCCGAGGATCCAGTTGCAGAGGGATGAGCCAAGTCCTAGGTTTTGGAGTTTGGATATGAGCTTGACTGGGATTATGGTGTTGAAGGCAGAGCTGTAGTCAATGAACAGGAGTCTGACATAGTTTGAGCCTGTGTTAGCCGTCAGCGTAAATGACGACACAGGCCCAAAATCTCACGATAGTTTGAAAACAAGATTCTTGCCAATGAGATCTCATTTTCAGATTTCCCACATTCCTCACCATTGATGCAACAAGGTTCCCACCCTTCAGGTTTCCCGGGGGGTGGGGAGGCCTCATTTAAATGAATTGTAATAAATTTAAATATAATTAAAGGGCTTCCCCGCCACTGTGTTCCCCATCACTTAATATTCATGCCTTGTCAAAGTGAAGTCACATTGGTACGGTTTACATTTGGCATTTAAAAATGGGAAGAGGTCGAGGGGAACTCACCGGTAACACAAACGTAAGTATAGCCTCTGTGGGGGAAAAGGACATGGTGGAAACCTGGCACTGGAAACCTGGCAGTCAGTGGTGGTATACTTAAGCTATCAGTGGCAAAGAATCCACCAGGAAGACTGGTACCCCAGGTACTCATTTCTACATGTCTTCCTTTAAACTCTGTTCATGGATCTTAAAACACTCAACAAAACAAATTTACCATTTGGTCTCCTTATTGCTTACCTTTAAAATGTATTTGCTGTCTTACATCACTCTTACTGCAGTTGACTGTCTCACTGATGAGGTAATTGAGAAAGAACTTGACTGAAAACTGTTAAGTGAATTGTATTGACCATATTTCTGAAATAGTTGATGTGATATTCTTTCTCTGAACGTGACAACCTAGAAAAAAAGAATCATCACAAAAGCAGACATGCCTGTACAAAAGCTGACATCCCGAAGACAGCTTAGAATTTAAAATCAGCCTTGAATGTAGGTGGAAGACCAAGGCCACAATTTTAAGATGATTGCATTCTTTTCATATTGTATGTATTTGTATGAAAACTAAAACCTACTGGCACTCTGTGTGACTCAAATGGGGCTTTTTGTACAGTTCCGATTCTGCAACTGTTTTAATTCCAGCACATGAGCAGTTTTATCAGATACAAGCTAGAGAGAAAAGATTAATTCCAATTTGAATTGTAGTAATTTATTACTCAGTTGATACCTGTTCTGAGAGATCCATTTTAAGTTTGTGTAGTTAGCTATTCAAAATCCAGAAATTCTGAGAATGCTTTTCTGGCTCTTAACATTATTTTTTTCCAATTAAGGGGCAATTTAGGATCGTCAATCCACCTAACCTGCACATCTTTGGTGTTGTTGGGGTGAAGCCCACGCAGACACGGGGAGAATGTGCAAACTCCACACAAACAGTGACCCAGGGCTGGGATCGAACACGGGTCCTCAGCGCTGTAGGCAGCAGTGCAAACGCCTTTCTGCCCCTTTTCTGGCTCTTAATCGAGGCAATAGCTGGAGAGAATCCATATTAAAGCATCAGAGAAAGGACTCTGAGAAAGAGAAAGTATGTTTCAGATTCCAAGAAACAGTTCTAATTAAGTGGGCTTCTGCAAGTCAATGTGGACACTTAAAAGGTATGAAGAATTGAGACGACAAGAAATGATAAACAAAATGATCTACAGAATGAAGACTAGAAAAGATCCGAAAACATAATAATCTATAACATGTGGAAAAGGTTAGTAAGAACATCTAGCAGAATATTACCCTATTGAAAATTTTAGGGGCGTTTCTACGGCCGTATTATGCCCGACGCAATCCCCGCTATGTCGGTAGAATTCTGGAAGAGACCCGAAATGGGAATTGCGCTGGGTGCCAAACAGTTGTTGTTGCTCCTGGGTCGTCCCAACAGAGGTAATTTGCCTCACACCCTCACTGGGTGTGAACCAGTTGAGCAAATTAAAATTATAGTTGAAATATTCAGAATCAGCTTTCAGCTAAATTCGCCTGCCTCCTGCAAAGTCTCCCATCCGCTGGCGCGACATGAAGCCTGCACGCATCACTACTTGTCTGCACAAATGGAGACCAGGGGCGAAATTCTCCCCTACCCGGCAGGGCGGGGGGTCCCAGCGTAGTGGAGTGGCGCCAACCACTCCGGCGTCGGGCCTCCCCAAAGGTGCGGAATTCTCCGCATCTTTAGGGGCTAGGCCCGCGCCGGAGTAGCTCCCGCTCCGCCGATGGAGCCAAAACTGGCACAAACGGCCTTTGCCGCTACGCCGCCCGGCGTCGGGGTTGGCCGAAAGGCCTTCACCGGTCCGCGCATGTGCCGGAGCGTCAGCGGGCGCTGACGTCATCACTGGCGCATGCACGATGGAGGTGGGCTCTTCCGCCTCCGCCATGGTGGAGGCCGTGGTGGCAGCAGAAGAAAAAGAGTGCCCCCACAGCACTGGCCCACTCGCCGATCGGTGGGCCACGATCGCGGGCCAGGCCACCGTGGGGGCACCCCCCGGGGTCCGATCGCCCCGCGCCCACCCCAGGACCCCGGGTGCCCGCCAATCCCGCCGTCATAGAGGTGGTTTAAACCACGTCGGCAGGATTGGCCTGTCAGCGGCGGGACTTCGGCCCATCGCTGGCCAGAGAATCGCCGCGGGGGGCACGCCGATCGGTGGGGCGTGAGTCCCGCTCCCGCCGATTCCCGGGTGGCGGAGAATTCCAGCCACGGCAGAGGCGGGATTTACGCCGGCCCCGGGCGATTCCCCAACCCTGCGGGGGGTCGGAGAATTCCGCCCCAGGGCCTGAATTCTCCAGCCGTAAGGACTCTCTCTTCCTGCCGGCAGTGCATCCTACGCACTCCCCCCCTCCCGCCCCGCCACCACCACCACCACCGCCTCCGGGTTTCCTGGCGGCGTAGAGTGGCTTCAGTGGAAAATCACATTGACAAGGGGCAGGAGTAGAGAATCACGCTGCCAACAAACGGTGCACCGAGAAACACGCAGTTCGGGGAACGGAAAAACCCGTCCCAGATGTGATGACCACGCCAGGCTATTCGGAGGCCATTGTAATCCTCGGGTGATCAGGGACATGCAAGTCATTGCACATGTCATTATCGTCTCGAGTCACCCAGACACCATGACTAAGCGTGGGAAGATCACAATCAGAATCGTGGCGGAACAGTCGGCAGGATTCACACAAATTTTCACGTATTAAATGACACCTATGATGTGGAGATGACGGCATTGGACTGGGGTAAGCACAGTAAGAAGTCTTACAACACCAGGTTAAAGTCCAACACGTTTGTTTCAATCACTAGCTTTCGGAGCACTGCTCCTTCCTCAGGTTAATGAAGCGTTATGTTCCAGAAACATTTATATAGACAAATTCAAAGATGCCAGACAATGCTTAGAATGCGAGCATTTGCAGGTAATTAAATCTTTACAGATCCAAAGATAGGGGTAACCCCCAGGTTAAAGAGATGTGAATTGTCTCTAGCCAGGACAGTTGGTAGGATTTCGCAAGCCCAGGCCAGGTCGTGAGGGATGAATGTAATGGGACATGAATCCCATGTCCCGGTTGAGGCCGCACTCATGTGTGCGGAACTTGGCTTTAAGTTTCTGCTTGGTGATTCTGCGTTGTCACGCATCCTGAAGGCCACCTTGGAGAATGCTTACCTGGAGATCAGACGCTGAATGCCCTTGACTGCTGAAGTGTTCCCAGACTGGAAGGGAACATTCCTGCCTGGTGATTGTCGCAGCGTCTGCATGGTCTCGCCAATGTACCACGTTTCAGGACATCCTTTCCTGCAGCGTATGAGGTAGACAACGTTGGCCGAGTCACACGAGTATGTACCGCGGTACCTGGTGGGTGGTGTTCTCACGTGTAATTGTGGTATCCATGTCGATGATCTGGCACGTCTTGCAGAGATTGCCATGGCAGGGTTGTGTGGTGTCATGGTCGCTGTTCTGAAGGCTGGATAGTTTGCTGCAAACAATGGTTTGTTTGAGGTTGCACGGTTATTTGAAAGCAAGTAGTGGGGTTGTGGGGATGACCTTGGCAAGATTTTCACCTTCATCAATGACGTGTTGAAGGCTGCGAAGAAGATGTCGTAGTTTCTCCGCTCCGGGAATGTACTGGACGACGAAGGGTACTCTGTCCGTTGTGTCCTGTGTTTGTCTTCTGAGGAGGTCGGTGCGGTTTTTTCCTGTGGCGCGTTGGAACTGTCGATTGATGAGTCGAGCGCCATATCCCGTTTGTACAAGGGCATCCTTCAGCGTCTGTAGATGTCTGTTACGCTCCTCCTCGTCTGAGCAGATCCTGTGTATACGGAGGGCTTGTCCATAAGGGATGGCTTCTTTAATGTATTTAGGGTGGACGCTGGAGAAGTGGAGCATCGTGAGGTTATCCATGGGCTTGCAGTAAAGCGAAGTGCTGAGGTGACCATCCTTGATGGAGACGAGTGTGTCCAAGAATGCAACTGATTTTGGAGAGTAGTCCATGGTGAGTCTGATGGTGGGATGGAACTTATTGATGCCATTGTGTCGATGTTTCAGTGATTCTTCGTCGTGGGTCCAAAGGAAAAAAATGTCATCGATGTATCTGGTGTATAACGTCGGTTGAAGGTCCTGTGCGGTGAGGAAGTCTTGTTCAAACTTGTGCATAAAGATATTGGCATATTGAGGTGCGAATTTGGACCCCATGGCTGTTCCGTGCGTCTGGATGAAGAACTTTTTGTCGAAGGTGAAGACGTTGTGATCCAATATGAAGCGGATGAGTTGCAGAATTGCATCTGGAGATTGGCAGTTGTCGGTGCTGAGTACTGAGGCTGTTGCATCAATGCCGCCATCATGGGGGATGCTGGTGTAGAGTGCTGCGACGTCCATTGTGATGAGGAATGCTCCTGGTTCAACTGCTCCATGGGTGCTGAGTTTCTGTAGGAAGTCCGTCGTGTCGCGACAAAAGCTGGGCGTACCTTGTGCGATGGGTCTCAAGATGCCCTCGATGTGGCCAGAGAGTTTCTCACACAGGGTCCCATTGCCTGAAACGTTAGGATGGCCTGGTGTGTTGGCCTTGTGTATTTTCGGGAGGCAGTAGAGATCTCCCATCAGCAACACTTCAGCAGTCAAGGGCACTCAGCCTCTGATCTCTGGGTAAGCATTCTCCAAGGCGGCCTTCAGGACGCGCGACAGCGCAGAATCGCCGAGCAGAAACTAATAGCCAAGTTCCGCACACATTAGTGCGGCCTCAACCGGGATCTGGGATTCATGTCACATTACATTCATCCCTCACCACCTGGCCTGGGCTTGCAAAATCCTACCAACTGTCCTGGCTAGAGACAATTCACACCTCTTTAACCTGGGGTTACCACTATCTCTGGATCTGTAAAGGTTTAATTGCCTGCAAATGCTCGCATTCTAAGCATTGTCTGGCATCTTTGAATTTGTCTATATATATGTTTCTGGAACATACCTCTTCATTCACCTGAGGAAGGAGCAGTGTTCTGAAAGCTCGTGTTTGAAACAAACATGTTGGTCTTTAATCTGGTGTTGTAAGACTTCTAAATGTCACCTTGGTCACAATTCACCTATCACGCTGGGTGAATAACGGGGGAGGGAAAAACTTGAGGTTTGCGCCATCTTTCAGGGGGGTTGGGTTTGATTGGGGGTGCTGAAGTGTTCCAGTTCGGGAGTCGCCCTTGAGCTGGGGAGGTGGGGACTTTGCACCTGTGAAGCCTTCAAGCCATCTCTAAATATTGTGGAGACCCATAACAAGGGAAATCACAGCTACAGCCTGTCTGTCCTCCCAAACACTTCCGGGACACAGCCCTGCTGCTTCTATCCTGAAAGTCAATTTCACTCCCTTTCACTGAGAGCAGCCTTTAGCTTCACAGCTGACGACTATTTCAAATGAGGAATTAGCCTGGTCAGTTGTGAGAGCACCTCACACATCTGAACTCTCAAGTGCCTCCTCAAAGGCATAGGTGCCATGCCTCAGAGGACGATTAGTACACTGCATGTCCAGCAACCTTTGATGCCTGAACAGTGTGTATGAACTCCAGGAGCATCTGCAGCATAGAGGCAGCTGGCAACAACCAAACACTAAAGAGCAGGGCTTCACCACTGAGGACCCTCTCGCTGCAAAAGGGAAAGTGTGTGGATGAGTGAAGGGCAGCTGAACATGGCTTCCCTAATGGTCCCGGCAGAGGTCTGGGGTCTTGGGGCTTCTGATATGGCGGGGGTGAATGTGCAGAGCAAGGTTTGCCAACACAACTGGCTCGCTGGTAGCCCTCTGAGAGAGGGAAGGATAGTCATGAAGGGTGGTGGAGACTTGGGGGGTGTGAGGGTCCCGGGATGGGGGCCCTGCCTGATTGTCGGTCTCTCTCCTCCATTTCCTTCCAGATATAATTGTGTTTGTTGGTGTTGATCCCACTGAGGCTGCCCTCATGTTGCTTGTGGCAGCCGAGGCAGGCAGATGTGTGGAAGGCACCACATGTGCGGGGGGGGGGGGGGGGGGGGGGGTTGCCACACACCCTGCTGACCCCGTCGTCCATCAGGCTGAGGAGGAACCAAGAACAGGAGGCCAGCGATGGCCTAAGGTGTACAGGTGTCATTGGCAATTCAATGAGGTGATGGACACCATGTACCGCAGAATACTGCATCAGCGGAGAAACAGCATGGCATCTGTGCCAAATCCTCACGGACATGGCATTCCGCTGAGGAGGAGAACACCTGCTCCCATTGGTTGTGAAGGTCACTGCAGTCCTAAATCTTTATTCCACCGGGTCATTCCAGAGCTCAAAAATTCTAGGGACCTGTGTGATATATCCCAATCTTCCGCCCATAGTTGCAACCGGGAGGTGGTGGATTCTCTGTCTGCCCGGGCATCAGACTATATCACATTCAAGCTGAACATTGCCCACCAAGATGCCTCTGCTGCAGGATTTACTTCTATTATTGGGGCACCCTAGGTCCAGGAGGCGAGCGATGGCATGCATGTCACCCTGTGAGCACTGGGAAATCAGGGAATGTCCTATATTAACGGATGGGAGTTCCACTCCCTGAATGTTCAGATTGTGTACGACCACCACCTCAGTATCATGCATGTGTGTGCCCGTTACCCCAGGACGGTGCACGACAGCTACATCCTGGAGCATTCTGAGATCCCCGGTGTCTTCAAGAAGCACTCCAGGATGGCGGGTTCACTCATGGGGGACAAGGGATACCCGCTGAGGTCATGGCTGATGACACTGGTGTGGAGGCCTGAGACCGAGGTGGAAACACATTATAATGAGGCCCACGTTGCTACCCGTGCTGTCATTGAGCGGTGTATCGGGTGGCACTGCCAAGCTGGCAGGAGCACTGCCAGGATGGCACTGCCAAGGGTCAAGGCCTGAGGGGACCATGCCCATGAAAGGAGGGTGGAGTGGGCATTTGAAAGGTGGGGGTGTGCAGGGCAGTAAGTAAAGGCCTCTGGGAAGTTGGCGGGCGGTGATGGATGGGGATGCTGGAAGATAAAGGCGCCTGTAAGTATGGGCGAGGGGGGCCAGAAGAGGGGAGACCCTCAGAGACCCCATACCTGGTGTATCCTCACTTGGGGGTGTGTGGGGTAATGCCCATGTGTGTGGGGGGTGACATTGCCCTTGGGTGGGGGTTGTGGAGGACCCACAAGCTTACTTAGCGATCGGGCCCCATTTTCAAAATGGCGGCTGAATCTCAGCTCTTCAGTACTAAAAAAACATTCTCAGGGCGCGATTTTCCAGCCTCGTTATGCTCTCGCTCAAGTGAAACGAGGCTGGTGAATAGCGGGAGAGGCCGGGTGCCAAACAGTTTGCAATGCAACCGTCCCGCTCCCGTAGGCGAAATCGGGATCTTGCCATAGTGTGGCGAGAAACCAATTATCATCACTTAAGCCTTATTTCCATATAATTTACGGGAGCCAGCCCATATCCAACGCCCTCATCATTCATCTGCCTCCCCAGCAAGTAGTCATGCATGTGCCTTTTTAAAAATGTGAACCTAATGGAAGGGCTACTGTGGGGTGCCGAGGAGGTGAGTAACTATCTTTGCTCACAGGCAAAGAGCCCAGGGGTGCTGGGCTTGCCACCCCAGTGCTCGGCGGGGCTGGTAGACCCACTGCTGGCAGGGGTGGGGGGAGGCAGTCCAGGATGGGGTGGGCCGCTGTGGGAGGGGAGGGAGGCACTGGAGGGGCAGCAGGTTGGGGGGGGGGGGGAATGCTCGCGGCCACCATGCCAAAACCTGGATCATGTTTACCCGTTCCAAGGGCAACCCTTGTCCCTGCCCGCCTGTCCTACCAAGCACCCATACCCCCCACCAACTGCCGAGGCCCTCCTGGCATCTGGCTGACGGCTATTGCTAATAGGGAATTGGCAATTGTGGTTAAGTGAGCACTCCACACAACTCAAGTTGATTACCATGGGTGGGCGGACCCCGTCACATGTGGGAGT
Source organism: Scyliorhinus canicula (assembly GCF_902713615.1). Classification (NCBI taxonomy): domain Eukaryota; kingdom Metazoa; phylum Chordata; class Chondrichthyes; order Carcharhiniformes; family Scyliorhinidae; genus Scyliorhinus; species Scyliorhinus canicula. Next base: position 180,110,871 of record NC_052146.1, read on the forward strand.
CATTGCCTAGAATCCCAATCAGACCATGATGCCTGGACACTATGCCTGAACATCGTGGGAGGCAGCACCATGCACACAGAAGCCAACATCCGAACACTCAGGGGATGGGTCACAGCTCCGGGGACATGCCCACGACCGGAGCCTGGTGAGTGCCATGGCTAGGGCCAGCACCAGGTCCAGGTGACATTGTAAGCGGGTGGCCGGGTACAGGGTCTGGCGTCTGGTGAAGGGGACCCCTGTGGCGTGCGTGAGCAGGACGTTCCGGGTGGGCAGGAGGGGCGGAATCAATGGGGGAATGGAGGGTCCAGGGTGGGGGGGGGACTGGAGGGTCCCGGGTTGGGAACCACCGCTGTTTGTCAGTCTAACACCCTCATCCAATACCTTACAGATATTGCATGCCATGGCAGGGGTATTGGACCCAGAACTTGCCCTAGTGGTGCTGCTGCTGGTCCAGGTGGCCAGATGGTGGAGACAGTGGCAGCAGCAGGACCTGCAGGAGCTCGAGGTGGCAGACCATGTGCCGGACCCCATCCCACATCCTGAGGATCCGGATGCCCACCAGACCAGGGAAGGTCCCATGATGGCCCAGGGTATTTGGCGTGTGCTGCACGAGGCTCCACCTCAGCAAGGAGACATTGCAGCACCTGTACTCATTGACTTGGCATCACATGGAGGAAGAGGGCACCACTCCCAGTGGCTGTCAAGGTCACTGCAGGCCTGAACTTTTACGCCTCAGGATCATTGCTGGGCTCGAGCGGGGTCCTGTGTGGAATCTCGCAAGCCACAACCCACAGGTCATTGATGTCCTGACTGCCCAGGCAGAGAACTACATTATCTTTGACATGGACAGAGCCTAGCAAGGTGCCTGGGTATCAGGTTTCTCCGCCATTGCTGAGATGCCCAGGTCCTGGGGTGATAGATGCCATGCATGTAGTCCTGCACTCACTGGGCCACTTGGGGATGCCCTATGTTAACTGAAAGGGGTCCACATCCTGAACATACAGCTCGTGTGCAACCACCACATGGAGATCATGCACATGTGTGCACGCTTCCCTGGAGGACGAGGCCGGGGACGAGACCTGAGGGCAGGAGAACAGATACTTGTAATGAGATCAAATGGGGTAACTTGTAAATGCTTTAGATAAAGACTTGGGGGGATGTATAAGGCCCAGGCACATAAAAGGTTAACATGGGACTGAATACAGTCCCGCTCACACAAAGGTGAAATGTTAATAGTCCATTATAAAGGATGGAATACCAGAGCATTTAGGAATACATAATATAATCAAACAGAGTGGGGAAATCATGCCTGACAAATTTATTTCAATTCGTTGAGGTGGGTAAATAGCTAGATAAAGGGATACCAAGAGATGTAATATACTTAGATTTTCAAGAAGTGTTCGATAAGATACCACCCAAAAATCCACTTAGTAAGACAAGAACCCATGCCGTTTGGGGTAGTATATTCGCATGGTAGACGATTGGCTACCTGATAGAAGACAGAGTTGAGCAATTTTCAGGATGGCAGCCAGTAACTAGTGGAGCACCTCAGAGATCTGCGATGAGGTCACAATTATTCACAATTTATATTCATGACTTGGATGGAGGAAGTTAATGTACTAATGCCAAATTTGCAGAAGACACAAAAATAGGTGGGAAGGCAAGTGGTCAGGATAACACAAAGAGTCTACAGAAGACAGGGTAAGTGAGTGGGCAAAAAATTGGCAGATGAAATATAATGCAGGAAAATGTGAAGTTCTGCACTTTGGCAGGAAGAATAAAGGAGCTGAATATTATTTAAATGGAGAAAGACTGCAGAAAGCTGCAGCACAAAGGCATTTGGGGGTCCTTGTGCATAATCACAAAAATCACAAAATGTTACCATGCAAGTTCAGCAGACAGGGAAGGCAAATGGAATGTTGGCCTTTATTTCAAAATGAATGAAGTATAAAAATAGGGAAGTCCTACTAAAATTATGCAAGACATTCTTCAGTTTAGACGACACCTTGAATACTGTGAACAGTTTTAGTCCCCTTAGCTAAGGAAAGATATACTGACGTTGGGGGCAGTCCAGAGAAGATTCTCTACGTTGATCCCAGGTATGGAGGGATCTTCTTAGGAGGAGAGGTTGAGTAGATTGGGCCTGTACTCATTGGAGTTTAGAAAAATGAGAGGCATCCTTATTGAAACATATGGGGCGGGGACCCCCCTGCCGCATCGGAGAATCGCCGGGGGGAGGCGTGAATCCCGCCCCCGCCGGCTGCCGATTTGTCCGGCACCGGGGATTTAGCGAGGGCGGGAATTGCGCCGTGCCAGACACCGGCCGCTGGCAACGGCCCACCCCGGTGATTCGCCAGCCCGTGATGGGCCGAGTGGCCGCCCATTTTTTTTGCCGGTCCCGCAGGCGTAAATTAGAGTAGGTCCTTACCAGCGGGACCTGGTGGCGCGGGCGGATCTGGCCCAAGGAGGTGCCCACCAGTCCGCGGGCGGGCCTGCTCCGTGGGGGCACTCTTCTTCTGCACCGGCGGCTGTAGCGGTCCGCTATTGCCGGTGCGGAGTTGAAGTGCTCTGCGCGTGCGCTGGGATGATGCCAGCACATGCTGGCGCTCCTGCGCACGCGCCAACTCGCGCCAGCTGGCGGAGACCCTTCGGCGCCAGTTAGCGTGGCGCCAAGCCCCTTCCGCGCCGGCCAGTGTGGCGCAAACCACTCTGGGGCCAGCCTAACCCCTGAAGGTGCGGAGGATTCCGCACGTTTGGGGCAGCCCGACGCCGGAGTGGTTCACGCCACACCTTCCCGCCGTAGTTGCCCGCTCTGCCGATTACGGCAGAATCCTACCCATGGTATTCTCAAGGTGCTTGACCGATATATGCTCCCTTGGGGGAGAGTCTGGGGCCAAGAGCGCATAAACTCAGAGTAAGGGGTCACCAATTTAAGACAGCAATGAGGAGGAATTTCTTCCCTCAGAAGGTAGTGAATCTGTGGAATTCATTACCACAGAGGACTGTAGAGGATTGGTTGTTAAACATGTTAAAGGCTGAGATAGACATATTTATAATCTGTAAGGGAGTAAAGGGTTTGGGTGATGAGTCGGGAAAGTGGAGTTGTGGATTACCATATAGGTCAGTCATGATCTCATTGAATGGTGGAGCAGACCCGATGAGCTGAATGGCATGAGTAGGAAACAAATCATTTTTGGAATCCTTTTTGGGATTCCACACTGACCACAATACATTGAACACAAGAAGAGTAAAGAAATACCTGCAAACAAGCAGGCAAGAAAGCAGCTGTGAGACTTCAGTACTTACCTTGGCATACTTCCTTATCTTCAGCCCCTCAATTACCAGTGGTCCTACTTTGCAAGTTCCTGGAAGCCTGGCAAACCCACGGACCTACAGTTAAATTACAAAAGCCTTGTTGATTTTTCGGCAACTGAGTGACTAAAATATTGAAATTGATAACCCATCTCTCCCGAGGGTGTTCTTCGCATGCAGCCCAATGTGCTAGTTAATTGCGGAAGTCAGCGAGTTGGAACCGGCTTCCCAGTGCTCTATCATTTTGCCAGGTTTTAACCTTTCACTTGCTTCCAAACCCATGAGCCCCTGAACATTAATATTCAGCTGAAATAGCCAAGTGATTTCACATACTGGGAAAAGATAGATTCAATTGCTGCAGCAAATATTGCATTGGCATCCCCTAAGCTTAACAGTAAAATGTTAATATTAAAGGCAACAGCGCATCTAATGCATAAAATTACAAATTAATTTGAATCCACAAATCCAAACCTGTCACTTGTTTTTTATTTCTATTTATTCTGTTCCTTTAGACCATCCAATTGCTTTTCCTTTTATTTCAATAGATTTAGCAAATAGACCAGTGACAAAGCTCAGGCAACTAATTTGTTAGAATATGCACAAAGTAGTTTTTAGTACAAATGTTGAGTTAAAAAAAAGAGGGGCTGGATTCTTCGTTTTGGTGACTAAGTCCCCCACTCCGCCCTGAAAATGGTGGCAAATTGCTGGGTCCATGGCCGTGCATGCACAAGGCAGCGGCTGTGCCCATGCTTCATGGCAGATGCTGCTCGCGGACCCGGCCCGCAAAAATAGGTGTGCCGGCTCGAGCACCCCGGGCCGCCCACCACAATTCCCCCAGTCCCGAATATGTCCCCCCCTGCCCGCGGATCGCCCTTCCACCAACTGTGGTGGTGCATCGCAGGGCGGGCCTCAGCCAACATAAGGAGGGCATGGTTACGGCGTGGGGCAGAGCATCGCAAAAGCGGCAGCGCCCCGATTTTGCCATCATCGGGGATTTTCCGCCCCGTCGCCTAACATGATTTTGGCATCGGGGATCGGAGAATCCAGCCCGAGGCCTCCAAAGCTAGTGGTTCTAAACCTTTGCACTGAGCCTTCAAGGCAAAGGCACACTCTGACTGTTACTGAGGACTAGGTTCTGAAATGCAAGAAGAAATAATCATAGAATCATAGAATTTACAGTGCAGAAGGAGGCCATTCGGCCCAACTTCAAGTGCTTGGAAACATAATTTAGACAATTAGATGCAGAGTGATTTGCATTGGTTATTTCTTCATTGACCACTGTAAGGAAGGAGAAAGTAAATTTGCATCCTTGATATGGAAGTGAAGAAGCCTGTGCATTTTCCTTGTGTTATATAGGGGACTATTGTCATTATTGTTCCAACCAATTTAGGAGACATGTGGAACATAGGAACGCAGGCCAGGATTTTCCGATCACTGTATGGGCATGTGGCAGGCCCAACCCTTCACATGTACGCTCGGCACACAATCAGCCAAGCAGCTTTTATGTTTTCTACATCCAAGGTGGGATAAAAGGACCAGAAGATATTGGTTAAGGTGAGGAGTTAGGAGTTTTGCTGTGAGTTGTTTGTTGTTGGACTAGAGATCATTTCTGGCATTTTAGCATTGTTTTGGATAATTCTCAGAATGCTAAACATCAGCAGAGGTTTTCTGCAAAAAGACCCGTTCAGTGCAGAAACCTGTGCAACCATCTGCACAAACATGAGAATTGTGTACTCAGCTGGGGGGACCATCTCAGCCTGGGGGAGGAGAGGCCCAGAAGGGAGAGGAGGCAAGTTACCCATAGGCACCATCCCAGAGCCTGCCCTCTGCACTGAGATGCAGCCAAAAGGAGTGAGGGGGAAGCCGGATTTGCAAAAGAGAAAGGTGTGGAGAAGGCGTCAATGCCCAGTAGTAGAGTGTACAGGCAGCAATCATGCTACCCAGACATAACACAGCTTCAGTGCTGAAGAAGGCTCCCCCTCTCCAGGAACACTGCTACATCCATCTGCAAAGTGATCAGCACTGAAATTGCCTTTAACTGTATAAGTAGCCACCCTATTCCAGTGGCTCTGAAAGAGTGAACAGAAATCATGTCATACAGACCCTCTGGATTCTTATCAGATCTTCATGTGCATCCTGGACATCCAACATTTGCCATCTAATAGCCGCCTTCAGAGGTTCATCATCAGCTTCGGGCTCAGCATTATCGTGGTCCCCAACAAAACTCGATTGCAGGCACACTGGGGACTCTCTGCCTCTGCCAGCTCTTCAAGTAACTGTGACATATCTTTCCCCGTATGCACTGCCACCCGCTCCAAAATATTTAGCGTCTGCATCTTCTCACATGCTCAGAGAGATCAGCGCTAAGGGTCTGAACCAACCGGTCCAAGCTGTGGAGAGCACCATGCACTGTGTGCAGGACATCACACTGCTCTTGCTAGCATTCCAGGTGCTGCCACTTGTGGCTGTCCATGAGGTTGGCCATTCTCTCATAGGAGCAACTCATGTACTCAAAGACCCCAGATATGGTCAAGCTCGTCTGCAAAAGAGACTCCTCCATTCGTAGAGAATGAGATTGCACATACTCAGGGGATTCAGACAGATGGGCAAACATTCGACAACTGAACCCCAAACTGTGACCTCGTGGGTCCTCTCCACTGCCCCCGGAGAATCACTATGACTGTCCAGCCTCCTCTCAGGGAGAATGCCCACAGTTGCATTTGCATCAGACACCTGCTGCACACTAGTGCTGTGCTGCTTATGACTAATGAACCAACCAAAGTGCACGGACCTGCATTGGTGCCTGGTGCACTAGCTTGATGTTTAATGCTTGGACAGCTCTTCCTCTTCCTGATGCTCGAATGATTCTGAAGCTCATGGGAAGGGGCACAAACTGCTTGTAACTGTGTGAAAACCAAGTGGAACTCACGGGAGGTAGGCAGGAAACCAGGAAAGTTCTGCAGTGATGGGACTTTTTACACCATTCAGTGCTCATCATACTGTCAAACTATGTGCAGCACATAGCCAACGCCTCCCACCCAACTTTCCTTCATTCTGCCCAATGCCGATAAGATCCTCCAAACACCACCACCAGGACACTAACCACCACACCATGCTTCTGTGAGCCTTTTCATGGCCATGTGCACCTGGAATGGAGGAACTCGCCATCACCAACACTGTCTTACCAGAGGACCCTGGCAATGTCCATTACCCTCTCCTCACCAGCCTGTATTGCCAGCAGCAGCAGCATCCTACCCCTGTCCGCGCCATTTTGCAGGTTTGTACATCCATTTCCCCTGTAAGGACAAGAAGTAGAGGGAAATATGTCAGTGGACTGCTGCATGGAGGAGGGCATCGCCATCACATAACTTGTGATATAATTTATTTATCAGCTGCTGAACCTATAATCATTGGGTACTGCATCAGTGTCCAGGATACACAATCCTGCAAAGTTGAACAGAATGCACTTTGTCTATCTCCGCTGCTATGCATGTTGTAGCTGTGAGCTAAGGGGATAAAACTGAGTAGCTGGAGATCTGGCCCAACTTTCCATAACGCAGCCAGTCATGAAACATCTCACAGCTCTGGACTTATGTTTGATTGTGCTCCCCCAAGGCACTCATCGCTTCTGTGACTTGCATGGGACCCATGCCCTCTTGGTGAGGGTCAGGAACAACTTGCAGCCCACTGAGTACTGGATACACTTATGTCGCTGACCACTTGCTCGAGCAAGTCGAAGTACTGGTCGCAGAATTTTGGTACTGACAAGCATAACTCTCCTGGTTGCTGGATTACTGCAACATTCTGGCATTTGAGTGGACGATGTACATGGGCCAGTCTGTGGTTTGCCTTTTGTGGTGTGCATCAGTAGCTAGACATGAATACATGGTAGTTAGGGGTAGGTGAATTGTGCGTTGAATACTAATTATGGGTTTGCATGTGTGTCCTCACTGTTGGTATGTGAATTCCAGTGTAGCATGGGCGGTTGCTGTGTTACCAATTTCTAGGGGGCCAGAGCTCCTTGAGCAACACATTGAATTGGAATGATGAGAGGGGTAAAGGCGTTCAATCAGTTGCCCCTAAGTTGAGGATATAAGTATAGGAGGGGATACTGTGAGGGGCGGAAAGTTGATAGGCAACGCGGGGAGAACCCCTTAGCTGGTTTTCCATGCTCAGTTTCACCACTGTGCTGGGACCTGCTGCAATTGCACATGAAAGAGTACATACAGCCTTATGCAGGGGAGAGCAGAGTCTTCTTGGCCCAGCTGGCCTTCAGTGCTAAGTGTGCCTGAGGGAGCAGTGAGAACTCAGGGAACCTGCAAAGGATTGGGTGTTTGCTGAGATTTCCTTCATGTTGGGCCAGTTGTAGCTGGGGCATCAAGCTATTGGCCAGCAAAGACATCAACAATAAAATGAATACTCACGGCATGGCGTTCAGCCAGCACTTCCAAGGACACATGCCTATGTCAGTATGAATCATTAATCTCCTGTGGCACAAAGACAGGGGTAAAAACTGTGTGTTACCAGCCCATGCTGAGAGGCCCACTTTTGCCTCTCTGCTGGCATGGGCGATTCTGGGCTTGTCTGGAATGTGTTCCACCTCCCCCAGATGAAAATTCGATCGGCCCCCACTGCCAGAGGTAGGATTGCGATGTATGAAAAATTCTTGACTCCCTATTATTGCATTCATGATGAAAATCTGACCCCTTCTCTTTTGTTCAAGTCATTTTTAATACGAATCATAGAATTTAAAAAAAAAATTATTTCCAGTGTGTGGACACCGCTGGCTAGGCCTCTCTAGTTCCTTGGTAGTACCTCATTAGTATAGTGGTTAGTGTTGCCGCCTATCATGTGGGAGACTGGGGTTTGATTCCCTGACAGAGAGCTTTGTAGCTGTCCAGAAACTATACTGGAATCCTTTGGTGGCACGGTAGCACAGTGGTTAGAACTGTTGCTTCTCAGCGCCAGGGTCCCATGTTCAATTCCCGACTCGGGCCCTGTCTGTGTGGAGTCTGCACGCTTTTTTCCTGTCTGTGTGGGTTTCATCTGGGTGCTCCGGTTTCCTCCCACAAATCCCAAAAGACGTGCTGTTAGGTAATTTGCACATTCTGGATTCTCCCTCTGTGTACCCAAACAGGCCCCGGAATGTGGTGACTAGGGGCTTTTCACAGTAACTTCATTGCAGGGTTAATGTAAGCCTACTTGTGACAATAAAGATTATTAATAATATTATTATTATTTATTGCCCATACTCAGTTGCCCCTCAGAAGGTTGTAGTGAGCTGCCATCTTGAAGCACTGTATTCCCTCGGGTATAGGTACACCAACAGTGCTTTTAGAGAGGGAGTTCCAGGATTTTGACCCAGCGGCAGTGAAGGAACGGTGATAAATGTGCAAGTCAGGGTGGTGAGTGACTTTGAGGAGAACATTCAGGTGGTAGGGTTCCCAGGTGTCTGCTGCTCTTGTCCTTCTAGATCAGTAATTTTCAACGTCAGGGTTGTGACCCGCGGGTGGGTCATGGGCAGGTGTCGGGAGGGTCGCGGGGTCATGCCTCGTGGCATTCTCTATCACGGGAAGTGGTGCCCAATGGCCGCAGCAGCTGGCTTTTAGAAATGCCGGCTGTGACTAACTTTTAAGTATGATGGCCATGACCAGCTTTCAGAATGTCGGCTGTGCCACACATGCGTGCCTGCTCATCAGTGCGCAGGCCCGGAGTCCAGCGAAAAAGACTGTCTCCTCCTGACGTTAACGCGCCATCCCAGGAGAAGATTTTGTTTTTAGATTTGATGCCGTCTTCCTGCCTGAAGCGATGGCAGAGAGCAGGTCACGCGTCCCAAACACTGTCGGTACGTGCTCTGGGTGTGAATGCAATTCCACATTTTGTCAGCAGCAAGTAAGAAACAGGACTGAAGATTTTAAAATGGATTATTTTGTAATAAGGAAGAGAGGGCCAGAGACACAAACATGCCAGGATCTCACAGCTAAAGCTACTGGAGAGAGTGGCTCAGGAGAATCCACAGCAGGACAAAGCAGTGCTGGTGTGAGCTCCAGGGCCTATGGTGAACAGCCCATTAGGAAGAAGCTGAAATCAGGAACAACGCAGTGTAAAGATGATTTTTAAAGTTATGGCTTTATTATTTGTGTCAATGCAAATTAGGTTGTGGAGCCTATGTGTGTGATATGCAGGGAATTACGAGCAAATGAAAGTTTAAATCCCTCAAAATTTCAAAGGCATTTGAAGACTAAGCATGGCGAGTTCAAGGACAATTGATTTTTTCCAAAGGATGCATCGAGAACTTAAATCGTCAGCTGAAGTCCTCAGTAGAAATGTTACGTTGAGCGACAAAGTACCATTAGCCTCTTACATAGTAGCTTACTGCGTAGCTAAAGAAAAACTGCCCCACTGTAATAGAGAGATTAATTCTTCCTGCAGCAATAGATACAGTTTGTATGGTCCAAGATGAGAGGTTAGCTGAAAAAGTAAATTCATCCCACTTAGTGATAAAACAGTGCCTCGCCGAATTTGGGATATTGCTGAGAATTTAGAAGTCCAGCTTATTTCTCATTTAAAATCAGCACAGGAGTTCTCAATAAAACTGGATGAAAGTACAGACATTTCAGATTGTCCAAGCTTGCTAGTTTACGTTAGGTATGTTTGGCACAATGAATTTGTTGAGGTTTTGCTGTGTTGCCTGACATTACCAACCCACACGACTGACGTGGAGAATTTTGAAGCATTGAATAGATACGTGGTTGGAAAGTGGGGGCTCAACTTGTTTCATTGCAGAGGAATCACAAGGGATAGAGCAGCCAACATAACTGGGGAAAACAGCAGAGTTAAAGTAAGGATTAAGGAGGCAGCAGGTCAGGACATTGTTTGAAATCATTGTTTTATTCACCATTGGGAACTAGCATAAAAAGGAATTCCATCTGATCTTGAAATGGCGTTGAAAGGAATTGTGAAAGTTGTGAATTTCATTAAACGCAGCGCACTCAATGCCAGACATTTTGAGACTCTGTTCCGATATGGGGGCAGGGCACATACATTTATTGTTCCATACAGAAGTACATTGGCTGTCAAGGAGTTGGGTGCGAGTCAGAGTTTACGAACTGAGGTATCAAATCCACAGTATCCTCCTGGAGAAATCATCCCCTTTGGCTGATTTGTTTGCTGATGAAACTTGGATGCTAACCTTTCAGACATCTTTTAAATTCTAAATGAACTGAACTTCAAATTGCAAGGGAAAGATGATGATTGCTCTTGGCATCATGAAGAAATCAAAGCTTTTCAAGAGTCGTTGAAAGTTTGACAACCGTGAGTGCAAAGTCAAAATTACTGCATGTTCCCCACACTGCTACGATACATCGAAGAAAACAGCATTAATAAATGAACTGTCAATAGACTGGCAAGTCTTATTCAGTCGCATCTGGCTTTGTTGAGCAACAGTTTTGGTCGCTACTTTCCAGAGAAGTTTCAGATTTTGAGTGAGAAGAGGTGGGTGAAAAATCCCTTTGAGATTGAGAGCCCAGAATCAGTTGTTAACTTGTAGCTGACTCCAAATGAAGAAACTGAACTTCTGTGCCTCAGCTGTGACAACACATTTAAAACATGGCACAAGTCAACGTGGCTGTCAGCATTCTGGAGTAGCGTCTCCAAGGAGTATCCAGAGCTGAGTAAAACAAGCATTTTGTTGCATTTGCCGTTCACAACGACTTACATGTGCGAGGTTGGATTTTCGGTCCTCACAAAGATGAAGAAAGCACAAAGAAGCGATTGAACTCTGCACCCGATATGCTCATAGCCCTCTCCTCCTGTGAACCTGAATGGAGTGAGATCGTGAGGACCAAGTAGGCTCTCCTTTCGCATTAAAGGTAAGAAAAAATGGTGGGCCGTGAAGGCAGGCCGGTATAGGTCGTGAAGGTTGGCTGTTGTTGGTTCTGAAGGATGGTCGGTTGGTAAAAATGGGTCCCGGGCAAAAAGGTTTGAAAAACACTTTTCTAGATGGTAGTGGTCATGGGCTTGGAAGGTGCTGCCGAAAGAATCTTGGCAAGTTACTGCAGTGCATCTTGGAATGGTACACACGGCAGCCACTGTTCATTGGTGGTGGAGGGATTGAATATTTCTGGAAGGGGTAGCAATCAAGCGGGCTGCTTTGTCCTGAGTGGTGTCAAGCTTCTTGAGCATTGTTGGGGCTGCACTTATCCAGGAAACTGATGCTTGGCAGTGCCACCCTGGCACCCGGGCATGCTTGCACTGGCACCCTGGCAGTGCTCCAGCCAGCTTGGCAGTCCCAGCCGGTCACCTTGGCAGTGCCAAGACGCCCACATTCCAGGGGAAGGGCCAGGCAGCCACCCTGCACTTACCCTAACCACCTGGAAGACCCCTCCAGGTGCAGTTTGTGTGGACCAGCACTGATCGGCGCCCGGTTGCAGCCTGCCTTGAGAGGTTTAAGACCTACTTCCGGGAACGCTGTTTGGTTCCGCCCCTTTTGGACAGAGTTCTGACTCCGATATCTCAGGACCTGGGTGAATCACACAAGGCGGGGAGCCTGCCGAGAGGCCTGCTGGAGGGCTCGCCCGAGATTTTCCGGCTGCGTTATGCTCCTGCTCAAGCGCAATGCGGCAAGAGAATCGGGCCCATTATAAAGACAAAAACTAAGGTATATCATATTGCAAAGGCCAGTGGCAGACTGGAAGATTGGGAAACTTTCAAACATAAACAAAAGGATGCTAAAATGTAATAAAAAGAGCTAAGGTAAAATGCAAAAAAAAAACTAGGGTAGAATATAACAAAGGATAGCAAATGCTCCTACAGGTGCACAAAAGGGAAGAGTGTCGCTAAGGTGAATGTTGATCCCTTGGAAGATGAAACCGGTGATTAAAGGTGGAGAACGCAGAAATGGCAAAGGTGCTAAATCAATATTTTGCCTCAGTTTTCACGGTGGAGGTCACGAGTATCATTCCAATAGGAACGAGCAATTCAGAGGTAATAGAAAGGGTGGAACATGGAACAATCAGCATCAATAGGGAACGTGAGGGTAGACAAATCCCCCGGGCCTGATGGCCTACATCTTAGGGTATTAAAGGAAGTGGCAGTGAGATAGCGGATCCATTGGTTATAATATTCAAAATTTTGGGGCAGCCCGGTGGCACAGTGGCTAGCACTCACGGCGCCGCGGTCCCAGGTTCGAACCCGGCTCTGGGTCACTGTCCATGTGGAGTTTACACATTCTCCTTGTGGTTGTGTGGGTTTCGCCCGCACAGCCCAAAGATGTGCAGGGTAGGTGGATTGGTCACGCTAAATTGCCCCTTAATTGGAAAAAATTAATTGGGTGCTCCAAATTTAAAAAAAGGTAATATTCCAAAATTTGCTGAACACTGGAAAGGTTCCAGTGGATTGGAAAAATGCTAATGTAACACTCCTATTCAAAAAGGGGGAGGCAGAATGTGGGAAATTATAGACCAGTTAGTTTAATATCTGTTGTTGGAAATTTGTTAGAATCAATTATCAAGGACATAATATCAGGACATTTGGAAAGCCAAAGTGCTATTCATCAGAGTCAACATGGTTTTATGAAGGGCAAATCATGTTTGACTAATTTGCTCGAGTTCTTCAAAGATGTTACAAGCGAAGTGGATAATGGGGATCCTGTAGATGTAGTATATCTGGACTTCTGGAAGGCGTTTGATAAGGTGCCGCACAGAAGGTTAATTCACAAGGTGAGATTACATGGGATTAGGGGTAATTTATTACCTTGGATAGAAGGCTGGCTGACAGACAGGAGACAGAGTCTGAATAAATTGGTCTTTTTCTGGATGGCAAGATGTAACTGGTGGAGTGCCACAGGGTTTGGCCATTGGGTCCCAGCTATTTACAATCTATATTATGACTTGGCTACAAGGAAAAAGAGTTCTGTAGCCAAATTCGCAGATGACACAAAAATAGGTGGGACAGTAAATTGCAGTGAGGAAATAATAACCATACAAATGGATATAGATAGGTTAGGAGAGTGGGCCAAAATGTGGCAGATCGAGTTTAACATGGATAAGTGTGAGGTCATGTATTTTGGTCAAAAAAAAGAGACTTTGGTGTGCTCCGATGCAGAGGGACCTGGGTGTCCTCGTGCTTGAGTCACAGAAAACAAGCATACAGGTGTAGCAGGTAATAAGGAAAGCAAATGGAATGTTGGCATTATAGCAAAAGGAATTGAGTATAAAGGTAATGAAGTGTTGTTGCAATTGTACAAGGCATTGATGAAGCAGCACCTGAAGTATTCTCTACAGTGTTGGTCCCCTTATTTGAGGAAAGATGTAGTGGCATTGGAGGCAGTTCAGAGAAGGTTCACCAGATTGATTCCAGAGATGAGGATTTTGTCGTGTGAGGAGAGATTAAATAGTTGAGGCCTGTACTCTCTGGGGTTTAGAAGAATGAGGTGAGATCAAATTGAGGTATACAAGGTGCTAAAAAGTATGGAGAAATTAGATGTGGAGCAGATGCTTCCTCTTGTGGGACATTCTAAAATGAAAGGTCATAATCTTAGAATAAGAAGTAGCAAATCTGAAACAAATTTGAGGAGAAATGACTTATCCCAAAGGGTTGTGAATCTAGAATTCGCTACCGCAGGGTGCGGTGAATGCTAGGATAGTAAGTAAATTTAAGGAGGACTTAGACAGAATTTTAATTGGTAATGGGTTGAAGGGTTATGGAGAACAGGCAGGAGTTGAGGTCATGATAGGATCATCCGTGATCACATTGAAGATGAGGCGGCATGGTGGCACAGTGGTTGGCACTGTTACCTCACAGGGCAGCAACCCAAGTTCATTTCCGGCCTTGGGTGATTGTCTACGTGGAGTTTGCACGTTCTCCCCGTGTCTGCGTGGGTTTCCTCCGGTGCTCCAGCTTCCTCCCACAGTCCAAAGATGTGCAGGTTAGGTGGATTGGCCATGCTAAATTGCTGCTTAGTGTCAAAAAGGTGATGTGGGGTTACGGGGATAGGGTCGGAGCTTGGGCCTAAGCAGGATACTCTTTCAAAAGGTCTGTGCTGACCTGATGGGCTGAATGGCCTCTTTCTGCATTGTAAAGATTCTATGATTCTATGTTTAGGCTCGGGACGTTAAATTGCCTCTTCCTGCTCCTAGTTAATGTGTTCTAAGGAGGAGATGCTCTGGCTGATTTCACCATCCGTCTCTTGGTCTGCAGCATTGTAGGTAACAGATGAGGAAAATATCAGCTATAATTGAATGGTGGAGCAGATTAGATGGGCCAAATGGCCTAATTCTGCTCCTATATCTTATGAACTTATTACACTCTTGATTTGGATTGGATTGGATTGGATTTGTTTATTGTCACGTGTACCGATGTACAGTGAAAAGTATTTTTCTGCGAGCAGCTCAACAGATCATGAAGTACATGGGAAGAAAACGGAATAAAACAAATACATAATAGGGCAACACAAGATAAACAATGTAACTACATAAGCATTGGCATCGGATGAAGCATACAGGGTAGTGTTTATGAGGTCAGTCCATAAGAGGGTCATTTAGGAGTCTGGAGACAGTGGGGCCTCGGAGGATGTTCAAGCCTGCAAGAGAAGATAAAAGAGAGAGGTTAGTAATAATGTAAGTTTTAGAATTAATTTTTAAAAGATTAGAACGAGTATAAGTTAAGCAAAAAGTGGATCTGTTGGGGAGAGCTCGCAGAGAGTCGCCTCGCTCCGGCGCCATCTTGGAAAAAAAAATTGTGCCTGTGAACAGGCTATGGGGGTTCAGAAGGTGAGTTACTCACCATAGCATTCATAGCCTTTGATCTGCTCTTGTAACCACAGTATTGGTATAGTTAGTCCAGTTCAGTTTCTGATCAATGGTAACCCCCAGGATGTTGATTGTGGGGATTCAGCGATGGTAATATCATTGAATGTCAAGGGGCGATGGTTAGAACCTCTCTTTAAGAAATGGTCATTGGCACTTATGTGGTGCGAATTCTCCAGCTGTTGGGATTCCCTGTTCCCGCCAGCAGCACACCCCCTTTTCAGGTTTTCCAGCGGCATGGAGTGGCTTCAATGGAAAATCCTATTAACAAGAGGCAGGAGTAGAGAATCCCAACACGAGCAAAAGGTACACTGCCAAAAAACACGCAGCTGGGGGACCGGAAAATCCAGCCCTGTATGTCATATGAGACACAGTGGCAGCTTGTATCTAAGACAAATTATTACCAGCCAAACCAGCCAGGGTTGAATCTTACATTTCAAATTTGTCATTTTCTTTCAACAATGTCCTGGTGTTTTTTTTTTCCATGTCGGTGCAACATCGAGGGCCGAAGGGCCTGTACTGCGCTGTATCGTTCTATGTTCTGTGTTGGTGCTTAATTCCCTGGCTGAGGGAGATGGATGGAATCTTTGAGTTTTGGCAACAGCCATCTGTCAATGGATCTCACCTGGTTTGCAAATTGGGGAGATGTCTAACACTGTTGTCTAAATAGGGCGGCATGGCGTTGCAGTGCTTAGCACTGCTGCCTCACAGCACTGAGGACCTGGGTACAATCCCGGCCGCGGGTCACTGTCCGTGTGGCGTTTGCTCATTCTCTCCGTGTCTGCGTGGGTCTCACCCCCAAAACCCAAAAGATGTGCAGGGTAGGTGAATTGGTCATGCTAAATTGCCCACTAACTGTAAAAAAAAGAACTGGATACTCTAAATTTATTTTTCAAACCACTATTCTCTAAAGTCAGATCTTTTAATTTTGCAACAATTATGCTAGATTTTATTTCACTTCTATAATTCTCATAACCCAAATCAAATTTTATTGGCAAATGCTAGCCTGTATTTGCATCTCCAACATTTGCATTACGTTTATACAATTGTGGGATCAGAATAATTCCAAAGATTGTAAAGGTACATTTTTTTTCCTGCTTTTTCAAGGTGGTTGGTCCTTCATCTGCAGGATCTTTTCGAGAGAGACCCAGTGGACCTACAGCTTTTCGCAAGTGCTATAAACGAGGTGATTTCCCTATTGCCCTAGAACATGGTTCACATGGAAATCGAATAGCATGGAAGGTGAGTTAGAGTACAGACATGACAGGGACTGCAACACTGAAAGTAACATTCCGTATTGCCAAACAAGGTTAGTTTACAAATGAATCAGATGGAGTCATTTCTCAGTAAATAGGGGCAAGAAAAAAGACAGGTCTCCTGAGTCAGCTGCCCACCCTTGCTAACAATTAAATTATATCCAGCAAAAGAGATGAGAGAGTCAGCTTTCCTTTGAGAGTATTCTCTCCTGGCTAATTCATCTCCATTTTTATGAGGGCCTGGCAACCCAGGCTCTTTAAAACAGTCTATCAACTGATGGAACTAGCTAAATGCATCAAGCAAGCAGGCATTTATCTCCGAAGCTTCACGTCTTCTTGCAGGATGTTTCCAAATGGAAGGTTTAATTACTTAAATGGATAGGTCAAGATTGTATGCCCTCTGTGATGTGGAGCAGAATATAAATGAAGGTCAATCCTTATTCCACTACCTCTTCAATAGCTGCAACACATGTTGGTTATGTGCTGATCTGCCGCTTCAAATGGCCCGATCTTTCACATTTATCTGACAAAAGGTTAATTAGCTTCAAATCAAATGCATTATTTAATGAACATACTCATGCTAGGATGCATTGCATAAAATAACAGGACGTTTCACATGTGAAAATTGCAGGGCAGTTAGAAGCATACCTTACTGTGCATCAGCCAGGTTGAAATACACAAATTATTTACAAAAATTTTTATTGCACAATCTGTTTCAGTTGAACGTTCTATTTATTTTGCCAGTATTTTCAATTGCATAGTATTCTTCAATGCTTTTAGGGGGTATTTATTGGTAAAGTAGTACTGCTTCTTCTCCATTCCATACAGAATTCAAAAGTGTCAATATACTGAAGCAACATTTGAAGTGACTTATTTTGATGATTTTGTTATTGGACAGTGGGAGTTAATAGACAATGTAGTTTGGAATGGGAAACAAGAAAAATATTTGGTGCATCAATTAATTCATGGAAGCGTTATCAAATAGAATTGGACACCAAGCAACATAGGTGATATTAGGATAGGATAGGTCACCAAAAGGTTGGTTAAAAATGTAGGCTTTAATAAGTAACTTGAAGCAAGAGACATGTCACAGAATGGAGTGGCTGAAGGCACGTCCATCAATAGTTGAACAATGAATTTCTGTTTTTTAGGACTGTCATTATTTCCTTTCTCAGTAAAACAGTCATATTTGCACATACATAAGAGTATAAGAACATAAGAACTAGGAGCAGGAGTAGGCCATCTGGCCCCTCGAGCCTGCTCCACCATTCAATGAGATCATGGCTCATCTTTTGTGGACTCAGCTCCACTTTCCAGCCCGAACACCATAACCCTTAATCCCTTTATTCTTCAAAAAACTATCTATCTTTACATTAAAAACATTTAATGAAGGAGCCTCAACTGTTTCATTGGGCAAGGAATTCCATAGATTCACAACCCTTTGGGTGAAGAAGTTCCTCATAAACTCAGTCCTAAATCTACTTCCCCTTATTTTGAGGCTATGCCCCCTAGTTCTGCTTTCACCCGCCAGTGGAAACAACCTGCCCGCATCTATCCTATCTATTCCCTTCATAATTTTATATGTTTCTATAAGATCCCCCCTCATCCTTCTAAATTCCAATGAGTACAGTCCCAGTCTACTCAACCTCTCCTCGTAATCCAACCCCTTCAGCTCTGGGATTAACCTAGTGAATCTCCTCTGCACACCCTCCAGTGCCAGTACGTCCTTTCTCAAGTAAGGAGACCAAAACTGAACACAATACTCCAGGTGTGGCCTCACTAACACCTTATACAATTGCAGCATAACCTCCCTAGTCTTAAACTCCATCCCTCTAGCAATGAAGGACAAAATTCCATTTGCCTTCTTAATCACCTGTTGCACCTGTAAACCAACTTTCTGTGACTCATGCACTAGCACACCCAGGTCTCTCTGCACAGCAGCATGCTTTAATATTTTATCATTTAAATAATAGTTCCGTTTGCTGTTATTCCTACCAAAATGGATAACCTCACATTTGTCAACATTGTATTCCATCTGCCAGACCCTAGCCCATTCACTTAACCTATCCAAATCCCTCTGCAGACTTCCAGTGTCCTCTGCACTTTTCGCTGTACCACTCATCTTAGTGTCACCTGTAAACTCGGACACATTGCCCTTGGTCCCCAACTCCAAATCACCCATGTAAATTGTGAACAATTGTGGACCCAACACGAATCCCTGAGAGACACCACTAGCTACTGATTGCCAACCAGAGAAACACCCATTAATCCCCATTCTTTGCTTTATATTAACTAACCAATCCTCTATCCATGCTACTACTTTACCCTTAATGCCATGCATCTTTACCTTATGCAGCATCCTCTGGGGGGCACCTTGTCAAAGGGTTGTCCAGGCAAAGGTTTGTGATTTTTCTGCTCATTCTCTGCCCCTTCTTCATTGCACTTGTCTAAACATTGGGAAAAACAGTTTTACTTTCCAGTTATATTGCAGGACTTGACTATTGGGGAATGGGGCAGATGCTAAGTTCTGGAAGGGGTGCATTTTGTGCTGAAAGGTTTGGAAAGAGCATTTTATGAGATCGCCTTAGAAATTTTTAATTGGTACCATAAAAATAAGTAAGTAATATTTTTTGTACACTTTGCAAGTAAACAAATAAATACGTTTGTTCCTTTTGTATTTACATAGATAAATAGATGGCCATATTCTGGACATAACAGTATGAGGGACTCTTTACCCCTTTTGTACCTTGCAACAAGGGTTTGTACAGTGACGATCAAAAAGTTGCAAAAAGATTAAGATGAAACTAATTTTCCTTTTTGAACCCAAAACTGCGACCTTGTTTAGTGTCACCAGCAGATTCTGCTTAAAGAAATATGCATAAAAATGCCCAGAAATAATTTTTCTTCCCTTGTTGTCTTGAAGTTCTAAGATAAATCAGCATTAATTAAATAAATCATCACAAAAGGTAAAGATTTGCTCTGCATCATTCCTCTAAGCCCTTCTGCAATTTTTAATTTTCTCCTCAGTAGTATCTGAACTTTGTTATCTTATTATACTTAACACTTTTAGTAGACTGGATAGTATACAATATGTATAGGGTTAGATAATCCTGTGAAAGCATTTGGGAGAAAATCAGAGCAAAACACAAGTTCTATCCAGCCTTGTTTCAAATCGAGGAGTATTAGCATAATTTTGATGGGGAGCCTGTGCCATTTCTTGTTCAATTATGGAGTCTGCCTCAGCTAATCAGAGGAATATAGATGTGGCAGAATCTTGTAGTTGGCTGAACAACGTTGCCAAGGCAAATTTCAAATTTGTCTCTTTCTCAGTGGCAATTGATCAATCCCTGATTGATTGCCGTAGGGAAACAAGCCTTTGAAATTATAGCCAGTGCTAATTCTGCCAGATCAGGTCCTGACATGCAGTTCTCCTGCTTTATTCAGGCATACACAGCACTGTGGGGAAGGGAGGCAGCTTTGGCAAAGGTTCTGCAGGATAATGTCATCCCACTTGTCCCATTTCTTTCTGTGAAGCGCACAATGATAGATGAAGTTGCAAGACGTGTTCCCCCTTCCAGAAATAGCACATCTTAATCATTAAGAAATCTGGGAGTTTTGGGCACAAGTGCAACCTGGAAGCTTTGAACTGTTAACTTATTCAATCTCTTTAGCTAACAGTGAAGGATGTGGGGAGACTCATGAAATCAGCTTTCTCAGAAATACACGCTGCTATTTGAGAATATATCTTGAAGCATTTGGAACATCAAAAATGTTATTGCGTAGGGAAATGGAACCAATTTGTATATTTGGAATTTTATGTAACAACCTGATTGTCTGTAGTGGAGAAACAAAGTTGTTGGTTGAGCAGAATCTTTAAAAAAATGTTTTGAACGATTTATTGATTTTAAAGGTAGCATTTCCTAAATGCTCACTTTGAATTTCTAAAGCAATTTCTGTGGATGCTGGAAATTTCAATAAAAAAAGAAAATGGTGAAAAAAATCTAGGAGGTCCAACAGCAACTGTGGAAACAAACAGAAGTTTATGACTAGAATCCTCTGCTCTCACTGGTGGAAAGTTTGGAGGTGGGAAGTGCAAGTAATTAGGTGGGATAGTGGCATACCCTACAATCTTCCCACCCCTGCCTGAATTAAGCCCTGAATGGCAATACCCATTGTGGTAAACCACTGTATTATATTGTACTTACTGTTCTTACTGTTTGTTACATGTCTGGGTTTGTCCCTACTGGCTCCGCCTGTGTCTCCGCCCCTCGGGCTCAAGTATAAAGGTGGCTAACCTCCAGCCCTGCCCTCATTCTGGGACCGGCAGCCA
Organism: Scyliorhinus canicula; assembly: GCF_902713615.1. Taxonomy (NCBI): domain Eukaryota; kingdom Metazoa; phylum Chordata; class Chondrichthyes; order Carcharhiniformes; family Scyliorhinidae; genus Scyliorhinus; species Scyliorhinus canicula. The sequence goes on from NC_052146.1 coordinate 180,131,576, forward strand.
GCAGGTATCTTTTAACTGATTAAAGCCACAGTTTACTCATCTGACTCTCGACTTTCGTCATTGATGGTACATTAATTCAATCAGCTAAAATTTTAAGATGGATCCATCGCTCAAGCCTGATCGCCTGGAGCTGGACCCCCAAGCAGCCGACGCCACTGCCACGTTTGAACACTGGCTAAGCTGCTTCGAATCTTCCATTGATTCCTCCACTGCCGCCGTCGCTGAGACCCACAAGCTGCAAGTCCTCAACTCCCGGCTGAGCCTGCAAGTTTTCCTTCTTATCAGGGACGCTACCTCGTACTAGGATGCGATAACACTGTTGAAGGGACAGTATATTAAGGAAGTCAACGAGGTGTACGCTAGGCATCTCCTTGCCACGACAACGCCCTGGAAAATCGCACGCTGAATTTCTGCGCGCCTTGCGGGTACTTGGCTAGAACTGCAGTTGTAAGGCAGTAACGGCTGTCAAACACACCGAATTGCTGATCCGGGACACGGTACTGTGCTGCTCCCTCCCAATTTTACCCGTGACCCAGAAAATCTCCCTGGCTTCCGAGTCGCATTCCGTGGAAGTCCATGGGTACTGTGTCACAACCCTTACAGTACAGGGCGTCGAGTACAAACATTTCAAGCTCTACGTCCTCCCCCAACTCTGCACTGCCCTACTGCTAGGTCTAGATTTCCAATGTCACCTCAAAAGTCTTACCTTGGAGTTCGATGGACTGCCCCCTCTCACCGTCTGCAGCCTTTCGACCCTTAAGGTCGCCCCACCCCCGCTCTTTGCTAACCTCACCCCGGACTGGAAGCTCGTTGCCACTAGGAGCAGACGATACAGTGCTCGGGACAAGTCCTTTATCAGATCGGAGGTCCAGCGACTCCTGCGGGAAGGGATCATAGAGGCCAGTACTAGCCCCTGGAGAGCCCAAGTGGTGGTTGCCAAAACTGAGGAGAAGCACCGGATGGTCATCGACTACAGTCAGACCGTCAACCGGTACACGCAGCTTGATGCGTACCCTCTCCCCACATATCTGACATGGTCAATCAGATTGTGCAGTACCGAGTCTTCTCCACTATTGACTTGAAATCCACGAACCACCAGCTCCCTATCCGCCTGGAGGATTGCCAATACACTGCCTTAGAGGCAGATGGCCGCCTCAATCACTTCCTCAGGGTCCCTTTTCGGCGCCACCAATGGGGTCTCGGTCTTCCAATGGGAGATGGACCGAATGGTTGACTAGTACGGGCTGCGGGCCACGTTCCCGTATCTGGATAATGTCACCATCTGCGGCCATGACCAGCAGGACCATGACGCTAACCTCCAACATTTCCTGCACACCGCCAAGCTCCTTAACCTCACATACAATAAGGAGAAATGCGTTTTCCGCACAACCCGCCGAGCCATCCTTGGCTACGTTGTGGAAAACGGAGTCCTAGGGCCCAATCCTGACGGCATGAGACCCCTCCTGGAACTTCCACTCCCCCACTGCCCCAAGGCCCTGAAGAGATGCCTGGGGTTCTTCTCTTACTATGCCCAGTGGGTCCCCAATTATGCAGACAAGGCCCGCCCACTCATTAAATCCACCATATTTCCCCTGACGGTAGAGGCCTGCCTGGCCTTCAACCACATCAAAACAGATATTGCCAAAACCACGAATCACGCAGTAGACGAGTCCATCCCATTCCAGGTGGAGAGCAATGCGTCTGACTTTGCTCTGGCCGCTACCCTCAACCAGGCGGGCATTCCTGTGGCTTTCTTCTCCCGTACCCTCCAGGGCTCCTAAATCCGACACTCCTCCATCGAAAAGGAAGCCTAGGCCATTGGAGGCATTACCTGGCCGGCAGGCGATTCACTCTCCTTACTGACCAATGGTCGGTTGCCTTCATGTTCAATAACACACAGCGGGGCAAGATCAAGAATGACAAGATCCTAAGGTGGAGGATCGAACGCTCCACCTACAATTATGATGTCTTGTATCGACCCGGGAAGCTCAATGAGTCCCCAGATGCCCTATCCCGTGGTACATGTGCCAGCGCACAAGTAGACCGACTTCGGGCCCTCCACAATGACTTGTCACCCGGGGGTAACCCTTTTTTTTATTTTACCAAGGCCCGCAACCTGCCTTACTCCATTGAGGAGGTCAGGACCATGACCAAGGACTGCCAGGTCTGCGTGGAGTGCAAACGGCACTTCTATCGGCCGAACAGAGCACACCTGGTAAAGGCCTCCCGCCCCTTTGAGCACCTCAGCATTGATTCCACCACTGACCGTAATGTGTACTTTCTCAACATCATTTATGAGTACTCACGTTTCCCTTTCGTCATCCCGTGCCCTGACATGACCTCTGCCGCCATCATCAAGGCCCTGCACGGCCTCTTCACTTTGTTCGGTTTCCCCACTTACATCCATAGTGATCGGGGTTCCTCCTTCATGAGTGATGAGCTGCGTCAGTTCCTGCTTAGAAAGGGCATCGCCTCAAGCAGGACTACCACCTACAACCCCCGGGGAAATGGACAGATGGAGAGGGAGAATGCGATGGTCTGGAAGCCCGTCCTTCTTGCCCTACGGTCTAGAAGTCTCCCTGTCTTCCACTGGCAGGAGCTCCACTCCATCCGGTCACTCCTGTGTACTGCCACCAATGCGACAGCTCATGAGAGAATGTTTGTCTTCCCCAGGAAGTCTACCTCAGGGGTCTCGCTCCCATCCTGGCTGATGGTTCCAGGACCCGTCCTTCTCCGGAAGCATGTGAGGAGTCACAAGTCGGATCCCCTAGTCGAACAGATCCTTCTCCTCCATGCTAACCCCCAATATGCCTACGTGGCACACCATGTCGGGCGGGAGGACACAGTTTCCCTTCGGGACTTGGCACCCGCAGGTTCCCCAGTGACAATCACCACTATCCCCGACCCTACACTGTCTCCCTCCGTTGCTTCTCCCAACTCTACGCCGTCTCCCTCCGTTGCTACTTATCTGGAAGACAACACGCTCCTAGATACGCAGGCCTCAACACTTCATCCGACACCAGTGTCCTCACCACAGCCGGGACTGAGGCGATCACAGCGGAAGATCAAAGCCCCCGACAGACTCGATCTCTAATTCAACTCTTTTTTAACAGGGGGTGAATGTGGTTATCCACTGTATTATATTGTACTTACTGTTCTTATTTATTGTACTTACTGTTCTTACTACTTGTTACATGTCTGGGTTTGGCTCCGCCCCTCAGGCTCAAGTATAAAGATAGCTAACCTCCAGCCCTGCCCTCATTCTGGGACCGGCTGCCAGCAGGTATTTTTTAGCTGATTAAAGCCACAGTTTACTCTCCCGACTCTCGTCTGTCGTCATTGATGGTACATCACTCATTGTCGATGTCCATTTGCTTTGAAGGGGATCAAAACTGTTCACGTTATTCCAGGTTTGTCATTGTCCCAGTTCCTGCCCACCATCAATTGAGGCCCTTATGTGGCCATTTAGTGACCACTTAAAGGCCTTATTCTGCAGCTGCTGGTATTAGCCTGTTTCAGTCGAGCCTGTCACCATGCTGCACACACAACAGCTAAAGCCATGTGACCAGCTTGTCACCTCCTGGAGGGTGAGGGAGGGGGGGGGGGGGGAGAATGTTCCTTGATCAAAGGCACTCAGTGTCAGATTGAGGGACGAGACATCGGGAAGGCAAATGTCCACTTAGAGCCACACCCCTGCCCATGCTGTTAACCACCATGCACCCCTCTTGTCACAACCCCCATCCCGCAAAACCCACTCCACACATTTTTACCTGCAGGACCCCCACAATCCTGGACTCAGGTGAAAGGTGATTTAGAAATCTAAAGAGAAAAGTTGAGGCATCAGAATAGTATTGCAATGCGGGTAAAGGCAAGCAGAGTGGGTCAGGAAAGAACAGATAACTGGGGCTCACTAGGCTTTGAGCAACCAAAGCACAGCCACCCCTTTCACCACAGGCCATGGGACAGAGAAATCAGCAGCCTGCCTCCACCTCAGTTGTAGATGCCAGGGACACACCTCATCTAACATAAGGAAACACATTAAAAAGAGCACTTAGATGCATCTGTGTGGCACGGGTGTTTTAAATCTTTGATGTCAGATATTGTTATTTGCTTATGATTAAACAGTGTTTGCGCTTTTGCTCATATATGCCTCATTCAATGAATGATGTTTTAATGAATGGTTTCTGGGTCCCTTGGATCCCCATTTGCATATGTGGAAGGTTATTGCTGAAACCTGGGCCTCTCTGTATAATGGAGCAGGTGCGAGGTTATGGTATCATAACATTATTACATGACATAGGAGCCTCTACCATCACTATCCATAGCTCCTGACTATAACATGCATATAAAAGTGCATTTTGTCACAACTCAGAATCTGTGAGTAAACAGAAACACACAGCCACCACATGACATCGGACATTTGTCAGCAGCAAGGCAGGTTGGACAGTAGCTGCCCCTCATGAGAATGATAAACACTGGAAACAGCTGAGACTAAGTTCTGGTTGGCTTGCCTAATATGAATTTATATGCCTCTGACCTTTTCTGCAGGCAGATATATAGCACTCCCGCCTGCTCAATGTCCTCTTCTCTATTTCCTCATTTAATGAGGCTTATGCTTCTTCCACATGCTCAGGGAGCAAGTTCCCAAACCTTTTTTGTGTCATGTTGTGCAAGGTGAAGGAGATAACAATGACCCGTGAGACCCTCACTGGGCCATATTGCAGACCTCTCCCAGAACACTAAGCAATGGAATGGCATCTTCAGTAGTCCTATTGTCTGCTTGATAGTGGCCCTTGTGGAACTGTGACTTGCATTGTACCATTCCTCTACCTCATTGCGAGGCTTCCTGATCAGCATCATCAGTGAAGTCCAAAGAGAGTTGTCATGATATGCAGGCACACACACACACACACACATAATGATATAAAGACAAGCAGCTACTGGACACAGAGAACAGGACATGACCAATAAGCAGGCAGGACACTCAGGGGTAGGATCTGACACATACTGCACCTCTTTCCACTGATGAATATCTAGAGAGTCAGTCAAGGGTGTTGTTACAATCTCACACCTCCACCACATGGCTAACAGCTAGTCTGGTTCGGTCAGACAGAGTAACCACACTTAAGTTAGCAGAGAGTCAAACTCACAGAAAACTGTGCTAACCGTGCTATTAGGTCACTAAACCTGATTGAACTAACTTCAAAGTCTGGAATATCTTTCTGATCTAAGCTGCATCCAGTTGCAGCCAGTGTTAGAACAGCGTACCTAACACGACATGATACCAGGAGTCTACTAATTTAAGGTGGCTTACCTCAGTCCGTTCTGTGACGACCAGCAAATGTATCCCGGCACCATGGAGAAGATTCAGGGTCCTTACCAGCTCAGGACCTCCGGCAATCTCAGTGCCAACTGGCAGATATTCAAGTAAAGGTTTCTGCTGTACATCGAAAGCCTCAGACCACGAGGGTGCGTTTGATGCAAGAAAGATTGCGCTTCTTCTCTCAACAGCGGGTGATCAAACCATCGAACTCTTCAACTTGTTTAACTTCACCGAAGGCCAGGACAAGGTAAAGTTTCAGACCCCCTGGACAAATTCGATAGTCATTGTGAAGTGGACACCAATGAAATCTTTGAGCGCTGCATATTCAAACAATGTCTTCAAGGTAAAGATGAATCTTTCAATGCCTTCTTAACTAGCCTCTGCCTGCTAGCGCTGTCCTGCATCTTTGGTGATATTGTTGACTCCATGATCAGAGACCAAATCGTATTTGGAGTTCACTCTGATTCTCTGAGAGAGCAGGGGCGGGATTCTCCCCTACCCGGCGTGACGGGGGGTCCCGGCGTAGGGGAGTGGTGCCAACCACTCCGGGGTCGGGCCTCCCCAAAGGTGGGGAATTCTCCGCACCTTTGGGGGCTAGCCCCACGCCGGAGCGGTTGGCACCAGAAGACTGGCGCAAAAAACCGGCGCCCCCGGCAGCGGGACTAGCCGAAAGGCTTTCGTCACCACCGGCGCATGCGCGATGTGGGTTTCTCTTCCGCTTCCGCCATGGCGGAGGCCGTGGCGGCCGCGGAAGAGAAAGAGTGCACCCAGGGCACTGGCTCGTTCCCTGATCGGGGGGCCCCTGATCATGGTCCTGGCCACCGTGGAGGCACCCTCCGAGGTCCGATCGCCCCCCGCCTCCCCCAGGACCCCGGGGGCCCGTTCGCGCCGCCGATCCCGCCGCCACCAGAGGCGGTTCAAACCTCGGCGGCGGGAGAGGCCTCCCAGCGGCGGGACTTCGGCCCATCGCGGGCCGGAGAATCGCTGCAGGGTCCTCGCCGATTGGAGTGGCGAGATTCCTGCCCCCGCCACTTCCCGGGTGGCCGAGAATCTCTGCCACGGCAGGGGGGCCGGATTTTCGGTGGCGGGTCGGAGAATTTCACCCCAGATCTTAAAAATCAAGCATATGACCCAGCCAGACGCGATTGAAACATTTACAGTGCATGAGCACGCAAAAAATCGGTATTCCCAATACAAATCGGCTGAAAATGAGAAACTTGCCTTCCACGAGGCAATGAGTATGCAGGCCATCTCCCGGATGCAGTGCCTCAGCATTGAAGACAGTGGTCATCTCGCGTGCTTTTCCCGGAGCCCCACGCATGCGCGATGTGAACAGGATAACGAAGCAGCCGACACCCACACTTTGCATGTGTGACGATGTACACCGCGTCACGACGCCGATGTCATGACGTGCCCGAACTGTGGCAACACCCACTTAAAGGGGCACTGCCCTTCAAGAGGCAAGCGATGTTTAAACTGCGGGAAGCCTGGACACTATGCAGCCTTGTACAGGTCTGCACCACCAGTTAGAGGCTAGCGCTCCCAATTCCGATGACAGCGCATCCAGAAAAGTGCAGATGCAGAGCCAGGCAGGCTGTCTACTGGCCTGGGATCAGCCAGGACATTGCAAACATGGTCCTTAACTGTGCGACCTGTCAACGCTTCCAGCCTGCGCAGAGTAAGGAAACACTTTAGCAGCATGAAATCAAAACCTCTCCATGGTCCAAGGTTGGCGTTGACCTCTTTCATGCAAATGGTTGTGATTACATGTTAATCATTGATTACTTTCCAATTACCCTGAAGTCGTGAAGCTCTCAGGCCTCACATCTCGGACCGTCATCAAGGCCTGTAAGGAGATGTTCTCCAGGCATGGTATCCCACTCACTGTCACGAGTGACAATGGCCCATGCTTCAGCAGCCATGAATGATCTCTGTTTGCCCAGTCGTATCAGTTCAAACACGTCACTTCCAGCCCACACTATCCGCAGTCAAACAGAAAAGTTGAGAAAGGGGTGCCGCAGTGAAGCAGCTCATCTGCAAGGCCACAAATTCTGCGCCTGACATTCACCTTGCGCTGCTTGCGTACAGGGCGACCCCACTGTCCACTGGCATGATGCCGGCTCAACTCCTGATGAACAGGGACCTGCGAACGACACTTTCAGCCATACACATGCCAAACCTGGATCACCTCCCGGTGCTGCAGAAGATGCAGCAACTCTGAGACCGACACAAACAGGGCTATGATGCTCATGCCACCGATTTGCCCGTGTTATCCCCGTCAAACACTGTTCAGGTCAAGATCCCTGATGGAGGCTGGTCAGCTCCAGCTGTCGTTGTTCGACAGGCTGCCACCCCGCTCGTATATTGTGTGCATGGCTGATGGCTCTGTTGTGCGACGAAACAGATGGGCACTGCGCAAAGTTGCCTGCCTACAACCACATTCTTCTCCGTTTCCTTCTGTTGTTTTGCCACCTCCTGATACCTCGACTTACGAGGCCACCAGTCAGGCTTCAATCCCGCCCATCAAGGCGCTGTCGTCCCCACCACCACCTCTCCGGCGGTTGACCAGGATCAGTCGCAAGCCTGGACTTATGAACATTTGTTCTGTTTGCTATGTTCTTGGTTCTCGCATTAGACAGCTGTTTTCACATGTACATATGTTCACATCCACTGCATGTATATATGTTAATATTGGCCTATTCTTGTAAATACGCTCGCATATGTCATACAAACATAAAAAAAGGCAGATGTCATGATGTGCAGGCACACACACACACACACACACATAATGATATACAGACAGGCAGCTCATGGACACAGAGAACAGGACATGACCAATAAGCAGGCAGGCCACTCAGGGGTGGGATCTGACTATAAAAGACACGAGGCACTCACACTCTGCCTCTTTCCACTGATGAACATCTAGAGAGTGAGTCAAGGGTGTTGTTACAATCTCACACCTCCACCATGTGGCTAAGAGCTAGTCTGGTTCAGCCAGACAGAGTAACCACACTTAAATTAGCAGAGAGTCAAACTCACAGAAAACTGTGCTAACCGTGCTATTAGGTCACTAAACCTGATCGAACTAACTTCAAGGTCTGGAGTATCTTTCTGAACTAAGCTGCATCCAGTTGCAGCCAGTGTTAGACCAGTGTACCTAACATGACAAGAGTAGCCCGTGTCATAGGGAAACATTTCCTGATTGTGTTTGTGGCTGGAAGAAATGTGGGCGTTCTGAAGAACATCATGGCTGCTGCCTGGAAATCAGACACTGACCTGCGTAATTTGCTTCCTGTTGTCACACAATATTGAACATTTAAGTAATAGAATCGCTTTATTTTGATGAATAATGCAGGATAGTCCAATCATTGCCACACGTGCAGTCGATGACACCCTGCACACATGGAAAGGCAGCTCTAGTTTCTTGTTATTATTCTGCTGAGTCTTGCAATACAATGCCTCTTACCCATCTGTCAGATATTGTGCTTTGCACTATGGTGCTGTCTTTCTGTGGGCATTTCTGACAGTACTTGCAGTGCATCATTAGACTCACACCATTTACTGTCTGGTTTCCGAGGATGGATTGATGCCAATGTGGCCCCTCAGAGCAGAGCTTCTTTTTCAAGACTCGGGTGGCACTGTGGCAGAGTGGTTAGCACTGCTGCCTATCAGCACCAGGGACCCGTGTTCAATTCCGACCTTGGGTGACTCTTTTGTGTGGAATTTTCACTTTCTCCCCGTGTCTGCGTGGGTTTGATCTGGGTTCTCCGGTTTAATCCCACAGTCCAAAGATGCGCAGGCTCGGTGGATTGGTCATGCTAAATTGTCCCTTCGTGCCCAAAGATGTGCAGGTTAGGTGGGATTACAGAGATAGGGCAGGGGAGTGGGCCTAGGTAGGGTGCTCTGTTGGAGGGTTGGGGCAGACTCGATGAGCTGAATGGCCTCCTTCTGCACTGTACGGATTCTATGGAGGCCTGCTTGGTTGCTATCAGGCTGTGGCTCTTCAGCTCCTCAGAGCTGTCCCTGTCAGCACCAGGGACCTGGGTTCGATTCCCGACTTGGGCACTGTCTGTGCGGAGTCTGCACATTCTCCCCGTATCTGCATGGGTTTCATCCGGGTGTTCCACTTTCCTCCCACAAGTCTCGAAAGACATGCTGTTAGGTGAACTGGATATTCTGAATTCTCTGTCAGTGTACCCGAACAGGCGCTGGAGTGTGGTGACAAGGGGCTTTTCATTGCAGTGTTCATGATGGCGGACGCGGAAGTGACCCCCTCCCCTGCGCACGCGCGGGGCTGACGTCAGCAGCCGCTGACACTCCGGCGCATGCGCGAAATTCTGCCGGCCGGCGAAGTCTCTTCGGCCCCGGCTGGCGTGGCACCAAAGGCCTTTCCCGCCGGTTGGCAGGGCGCCAACCACTCCGGCACAGGCCTAGCCCCTCAAGGTTAGGACTTGGCCCCTAAAGGTGCGGAGAAATCCGCACTTCTGGGGCGGCCCGACCCCGGAGTGGCTCACGCCACTCCATCTCGCCCGGACCCCCCGCCCCGCCGGGTAGGGGAGAATCCCGGCCCAGGGTTAAATTGCAACCTTGTAAGACTGTCTGTGTGGAGTTTGCATTTCCCCCCCCATGTTATCGTGGGTTTTCTCTGGTTTCCTCCCGCAGCCCAAAGATGTGCAGGTCAGCTGGATTGCCACAATAAATTGCCCCTTTGTGTCTAAAAAGGTTAGGTGAGGTTACTGAGTTACGAGGATAGGGTCGGGGTATGGGCCTAGGTAGGGCACTCTTTCAGAGGTTCGATGCAGACTCGATGTGCCAAATGGCCTCCTTCTACACTGTAACGATTCTATGATTCGATGTATTACATTTTGATTTGTTAGTGTTCAATGTTTTGTTTTTATTCATTCATGGGATGCGAGCATTGCTGGAAAAGCCAGCGTCTATTGGTCATTCTTAGTTGCCTTTGAGAAGATAGGGGTGAGCCATCTTCTTGTAGCTCGGCAATCCATGTAAAGAAGGGGACACCAATAGTACTATAAGCTAGGATTTTGATGAAGTGACAATGAAGGAAGAGTGTGTATTTTTAAGTCTGGATGTTGTGTGATTTGGAGGGGAACTTCCAGGTTGTGATGTTCCCATGCACCTGCTATGTTTTGTCTTCGGGGCAGCAGAGATTACTGGCTTGAAAGCTACTGTTGAAATCACGTTGGCAAGTTGCTACAATGCATCTTGTAGATGGTACACACATCTGCCATTGTGCACCAGTAGTAGAAGAAACTAATATTTAAAGTGGGGTACCAATCAAGCAGGCTGCTTTGAACTTGATGAAATCAAGTTTTTTGAGTGTACTCATCCAAGAAAATAGAGAATATTCCATCACACTTCTGGAGGAGAGTAACTTGCCAGAACACCCAGCCTCTGATGTGCTCTTTGTACCCTTGTGGCTGGTCCAGTTCGGTTTCTGGGAAGTGATGATCTTCAGGATGGAAGGGGATTTAGCAAGAGTAATACTGTTACTGGTTAGATTCTAACTTGTTGGAGATGGTCATTGCCTGACACATGTCTGGCACGAATGTTACTTGCTACTTATCAGCCCAAGCCAGACTGTTGTTCAAGTCTTGCATGCAAGCATGAACTGCTTCATTATCTGATGACTTGCAAATAGAACTGAACACTATGCAAACATCAGTGGACATCCACATCTCTGACCTTATGATGGAGGGAAGGTGATTGGTAAAGGAGCTGGAAATGGTTGGCTGAAGACGCTGCTCTGAGGAACTCCTGCAGTGATGTCCTGAAGTTGAGATGATTGACTGAGGACTGAGTTGAGGAGGAACTTCTTCACCCAAAGGGTTGTGAATCTGTGGAATTTCCTGCCCAGTGAAGCAGTTGTGGCTACTTCATTGAATGTTTTTAAGGCAAAGATAAATAGATTTTTGAACAGTAAAGGAAATTAAGGATTATGGTGAGTGGGAGGGTAAATGGAGCTGAGTCCACAAAAAGATCCACCATGATCTTATTGAATGGCGGCACAGGCTCGAGGGGCCAGATTGTCTCCTCCTGCATTGTTCTTATGTTCTTATGACCTTCAGCAACACAACTATCTACACTTGAGCTAGGTATGGCTTCAGCCAGCGAAGAACTTCCCCCAATTCCCACTGACTTGAATTTTAGCAGAGGTTTTGGTGCCACACTTAATCAAATTACTCTGACCTCACTTTTGGAATTCTGTTCCTTTGTCCATGTTTGGATCAGCCTGTAATGAGATCTGGAACTGAGTGGCCTTTGCAGAACCCAAACTGAGTTACAGTAAGTAAGTTAAGTGCCACTTGATTGCATTATTAATTACACTTTCCATCACTTTGCTGATAATTGTGGGTGGCTTGATGGCCAAGGTTGGTCAGGTTGGTTAGGTTGGTTTGGATTTGTTCTGCTTTTCATGAACAGGGCATAGTCAGGCAATTTTACACTTTGTTGAGAAGATGCCAGTGTTGTAACTGAGCTGGAACAGCTTGGCTGGGCTTATGGCTAGTTCTGGAGTACGTGTTCAGTATGGTAGCTGCAATGTTTTTGGGCCACAGAGTTTTTGCTGTCTCCAGATGGTTCAGCTGTTTCTTGATGTCATTTGGAATGAATCAAGTTAGCTGAAGACTAGAATGTGTGATGCTGGTCTTCAAAGGAGGTTAAGATGGATCATCCACTTGGAACTTCTGGCTCAATCATTAAGTTGTTCTATGTTTCTAAGTGTGATGTAAAAATGTGCATTGTCAAAGATATGGGGCGCGATTCTCCTGACTTACGAAAAATCGGAGAATAGCGGGCGGCGTACATTTTTACGGACACGCTGGTCCGACGCCGTCCCGCTATTCTCCCCCCCCCCCCCCCCCCCCCCCCACGCCCTCCTCCTGACACGAATCGCTGCCCGCCATTTTTTTACGGCGAGCAGCGATTCACTCCTGGCCGATGGGCCGAATTCCAAGCCCTTTACGGCCGTTTTTACAAGCGTAAAACACACCTGCTCTGACCGTTCGTAAAAACGGCCGTAAAGTCCCGTTCTCGGGAACCATGGCACCGATTGGCACGGCAGTACCACGGCCGTGCCAAGTGTGCCATGGGCCCGCGATCGGTGGGCACCGATCGCGGGCAGCGGGTACTTACCCCGCGCACTCTTTCTCCCTCCGCTGCCCCGCTGGATCCATTCGCGGGGCAGCTGAGGGGCATACCGGCCCGCACATGCGCGGGTTTCACGCATATGCGTGATGACGTAATCCGCGCATACGCGGGTTGGAGTCGTCCAATCCGTGCATGCGCGGCTGACGTCATCTGACGCGTCAGCCGTCGCTAACTTTGGCTAGCGGGCTTAACGAAATTCGTTAAGCCCGCGATGCCGGAGTTCACGGCCATGCGATGCTAGCCCCGACCGGGGAGATGAATCGGTTCCCGGTCGGGGGGGGGGGCGGAGGCTGGCGTCAAACGCGCCCGTTTTTGACGCCAGCTTCACGATTTTTTGTAACTCGGGAGAATCGCGCCCATGGCACCCCAAATGTGAGAAACACAAAGTATGCTGGGAGTAATGTTTTTAAATTGAATGTACTCCTTGCAGGTAGCATCAGGTGCGCCGCATCTTTTTTGTACAAAATTGCTGAATTATAAAGGCTCTCCAATAAAATCAATTAACACAGTTGTGATACAGAGATGTTAATAGGTATGCAAAGTCTCCTCATAGGTTCCCTGTGGAGACAATCCACAATTTTGGATTCTGTGTTCATAATCACTGACTTGAACTGTAATTTATTATTAAAAATTACAAAGGAAGCCATTTAAATAGTATGTGAGTTGTTCTAAATGTGACAGGTTTATCAGTAGAGACGATGCAAAGCAACGTTTTGAACGTGTGTGTGTGCACATGGCAAATTAAATCAGATGTTGCTTTCCAACATCCAATCGTGAATGACCTATAAATTATTTCAGTTAAACAGTGGGAAGACTGAAGCAATCATCTTCAAACCCCAGGACAGACTCTGTATCCTATACTAACCCCATCACCTTCCAAGTCACTGCGTCAGGTTAAAGGTTGCAGTTCACAACCTTGGTATTTTTTTCTCTCCTGAACTCAGTGCACACCTCTGCATCACAAAGACTGTCTACTTCAAACCTCAGTAACATGTACTCGGGGGCTGGTTTAGCACATGGCTAAATCGCTGGCTTTGAAAGCAGACCAGGGCAAGCCAGCAGCACGGTTCAATTCCCGTACCAGCCTCCCTGAACAGGTGCCAGAATGTGGCGACGAGGGGCTTTTCACAGCAACTTCATTTGAAGCCTGCTTGTGACAATAAGCAATTTTCATGACCTGCTTAAGGCCCTATTTCAGCCATTTGAACTGAAGGAAGGTTTATAGTTGGGTTCCCCAGGGGTCAGTTTTAGTACCCCTGCTTTCCTTGATACACATTAATGACCCAGATTTAGGCATACAAGACACAATGTCAAAATTTGCAGATTATGCAAAATTTGGAAGAATTGTGAACTGTGAGGAGGATGGTGTTGCACAGGAAACAGGACATGAACAAGCTGGGAGAATGAATGAACAAATGGGTGGAAAATGCAGAGCAACGTGTAGTGCAGTGATTCATTTTGGTAGGAAGAATGAAGAGAGGCAACATTAAATAAAGACTACAATTTTCAGGGGGTGCAGGAATCGAGGGATAGCTGCACAGCAGTGATCTATCAATCAGTTCAAAGTGATTACCTTGAACAGGCATTAATTATCAGAGCAAGAAGCTAGCATTGCAACCTGGGAGTTAGTCATCAGCACTGTATAAAGCTCACAGGTTTGCAAACTACACCCAGTAGGAGGACACACAGAGAGGAGATGATGTCTGAGTGTTACAAGATAAAGTGCAAAGTCAGGAACTTGGTTATGGTGGGGAAAATAGATTATACTTTTTCTTTTTTTAGCTTACAGTAGCTGGTAAGTTTTCTTCCTTTGTTTCCAAGCTAGGAGACTCTAACTTGTTATTACTTTAACTGTGTAAGTTAACAACTAATTGATTATTAAATAAATAAGGTAAGACAGGTCTGGCAGGGATGGTGGATTGCTGCGATAGTAGTGTATGGAAATCTGTGGAATGTACAGAAATCCTGGATAACCATTTTTGCAGTGAATGGCTGTAGTTTGCGCATCTTTGGCCCAAAGTTGCTGAGCTGGAGTTTGAGTCACCAACATTGTGGAGCATCAAGGAGTGGGAGGGTTAGCTGGACGCTTTTTCCAAGAGGCAGTTACACCCCTGCACATGTGGTGCCGCCTCCAGCCTGTGATGATATGGCTGTCGTCGTCAGCGTCTGCGTACCTCGGCTGTGATAAGCACAGCGACAGCAGCCTCTGCGGGATCCACACCAGCAAACAGTTGTGTTTCTGGAAGGAATTGGAGTACAAAAGAGACCAACAATCAGTTAGGGCTTCTATTCTGGGACCCTCACATCCCCCAATCCTCCCCCACGCTCACCATGACTGTCCCGTCTTCTCTCAAGAGTGCCATCCAGCCAACCAGTTGTACTGGCAAACTTCGCTCTGCACACTCACTCAAGGCCAGATCAGGAACCCCGGACCCCAAACTTCTGCTGGTAACATGAGTGAGCTTGTGCTAAGGTGTCCTCTGCTCATCCAGACACTTATTCTTTGGCCGTGCGACGGTCCTCAGTGGTGAAGCCTGCACTTTAGTGTCTGATTGTTGGCAGCTGCCTCTATGGTGCTGACACTCCTAAAGTACAGGCGCACTGTTCAGGCATCAAAGGATGCATGACATCCAGTCCACTAATCATCCTCTTACACATGGCACTTGTTCCTTCGAGACACTTGAGAGTCCAGGAGCATGACGTATTCTCACAACTAAAATTGAAATAGCCTTCAGCTGTGAAGCTGGAGGCTGCTCACAGTCAAAGAGGGTGAAATTGACTTTCACAAGAGAAGCTGCAGCATGACTCTGTCCTGGGGAGTTTGGTAAGGCAGACAGGATGCGGCTGTGGTTGCCCCTGTTTTGGATCTCCACAATATTTAAAGATGGCTATCAGACCTCACAGGTGCAAAGCCCCAGACTCACTTGTGAACGGAGTGCCGTTGTCCGTGACCAGCACCTCGGGGAGGCCATGCGTACTGAAAGACAAACGCATCTTCACGATTGTTGTGCAGGACATTGTGCCTCCCATCTTATGCACCTCTAGCCATTTAGACTGGGCTTCGATTAATAGAAGGAACATGGATCCTTGAAAATCGCTGGCGAAATCCGAATGCAATCGCGCCCATGGCCGCCCTGGCCATTCCCAGTGATGTAGGGGCGCGGCCGGCGGAAGCTTCTGAGGCTCCTGGCAAATGGAGCAGTTTTGGGCCACCTTCTCAATGTCGGTGTCGAGGCCTGGCCACCAGACATAACTCTGGGCCAACATTTTCATTTTGGTCACACCTGGATGCCCATTGTGCAAGTCTCTCAGTATCAGCTCCTGTCCTTTTTCCGGGACAATCACACGTGTCCCCCACAGAAAATGCCCGCAACTCGCCTGGGAGCTGTCTATGCTGCCCACCACACAGGACTATGTGCCGGGCCTTTGACAGGACTGGTTCCGTCTGGGTCCACTCATGGATCTGTGATGCTGGGACAGGCAAAGTGTCCATAAAATTTAGGGTTGCAATCACCTCACCGGTTGTGGGGGTCGACATGGGGCCGGTCGATAAAGGCAATCGGCTCAGTGCGTCGGCATTCTCTACCTGGGTTCCTGGTTTGTGCTCCAGAGAATACTCGTATGCAGCAAGCAACAAAGCCCAGCGCTGGATCCGTGCGGAAGCAATGGGCGGTATTGGCTTATCCTCTCTGAAAAGTCCCAGCAGAGGCTTATGATCAGTCACGATAGTGAAGTGGCGGCCACATACATACTGGTGGAAACGTTTCACCGCAAAGACCACTGCCAGGCCCTCCTTCTTGATCTGCGCGCACTTTTTTTCCACTGCAGTCAATCTGCGGGAGGTGAAAGCTCTCGGCCGCTCAGCCCCGTTCTCCATCTTGAGGGACAGGACGGCCCCAATACCATACGGGGATGCATCACATGTGACGAGCAAAGGCTTTCCAGGATCATAGTGGGTTAGTAACCCAGACGACGACAATTGTTGTTTTACGCGCCGGAAAGCGGTTTCTTGAGGCTGACCCCAAACCCAGGTGTGATTCTTCTTTAGCAGAAGGTGCAACGGGGCCAGCATAGTTGCCAGATTGGGGAGGCACTTTCCGTAATAGTTTACAAGGCCGAGAAACGAACGAAGATGAGAAGTGTCAGTCGGGGCGGGCGCCTGTTGAATCGCGCGCACCTTCTCTGCGACGGGGTGCAAACCTTCACGGTCCACCCGATAACCCAGGTAGACTGCTTCCTTCGCCTGAAAGACGCACTTTGTGCAACGTAAATGGACTCCAGCCTCCGAAAAGCGTCTAAGGATAGCCTCCAAATTTTCCAAATGTTCCTGCTCTGACGTCCCTGTGATCAAAACGTCATCTAAGTACAGTAAGAAGTCTTACAACACCAGGTTTTTTTTTTTTTGTTTTTTTTTAAAATTTAGATTAGCCAATTATTTTTTCCAATTAAGGGGCAATTTAGCATGGCCAATCCACCTACTCTGCACATTTTTGGGTTGTGGGGGCGAAACCCACGCAGACACGGGGAGAATGTGCAAACTCCACACGGACAGTGACCCAGAGCCGGGATCGAACCTGGGACCTCAGCGCCGTGAGGCGGTTGTGCTAACCACTAGGCCACCGTGCTGCCCTTTACAACACCAGGTTAAAGTCCAACAGGTTTGTTTCAAACACGAGCTTTCGGAGCACGGCTCCTTCTTCAGGTGAATGGAAAGGCTTGTTCCAGAAATGTTTATATAGACACTGTCTATATAAACATTTCTGGAACAAGCCTTTCCATTCACCTGAAGAAGGAGCCGTGCTCCGAAAGCTCGTGTTTGAAACAAACCTGTTGGACTTTAACCTGGTGTTGTAAGACTTCTTACTGTGCTCACCCCAGTCCAACGCCGGCATCTCCACATCATGGTCATCTAAGTAGACAGCGACACGCGGTAAACCTCTCAAAATGCCCTCCATAACGCGTTGAAAGATAGCACAGGCAGAGGATACTCCAAAGGGCAAACGTGTATATTCATACAGGCCCCGGTGTGTATTAATCGGTAACAAGTCGAATCATAGAATTTACAGTGCAGAAGGAGGTCATTCGGCCCATCGAGTCTGCACCGGCTCTTGGAAAGAGCACCCTACCCAAGGTCAACACCTCCACCCTATCCCCATAACCCCCCCCCCCCCGAGGGATGGAGGTCCACCAGCGGGCTAGACAACTCAGTACCTTAAAAGCCGGCCCAGCGAGGAACCGAGCTGCAGAGTAGTTCCGACTGGGACTGGGACTATTACTTGTAAATATTTGACTTTTGGTATGAAACCATTCTTTTGACTCTCCTTTCCTGACTCCCCCATGATTAGTAAAGAAGGAATGAATGGGGCTTTCATAGCAGTTGAGTTGAGACATGTGCAAAGCTGGACAATATTAAGCGTTGGAATTAGGTGGTCTTAGTGATAACGCGAATATGAGGTTAGAAGCTCATCTTGGGATCAAATGTGACACCAAAGTTTTGAACAGACTGGCTTAATTTTAAGTTGTTGGCAGAGAGAAGCATGGAGTCAGTAGATGCAGGGTAGCATGGTGGTTAGCATAAATGCTTCACAGCTCCAGGGTCCCAGGTTTGATTCCCGGCTGGGTCACTGTCTGTGCGGAGTCTGCACGTCCTCCCCCTGTGTGCGTGGGTTTCCTCCGGGTGCTCCGGTTTCCTCCCACAGTCCAAAGATGTGCGGGTTAGGTGGATTGGCCATGCTAAATTGCCCGTAGTGTCCTAATTAAAGTAAGGTTAAGGGGGGGGTTGTTGGGTTACGGGTATAGGGTGGATACGTGGGTTTGAGTAGGGTGATCATGGCTCGGCACAACATTGAGGGCCGAAGGGCCTGTTCTGTGCTGTGCTGTACTGTTCTATGTCTATGTCTATAGTGAAAGGAGTTTGGAGCAAGGACCGATAGCAATGGCTTCAATCTTGCCAATGTTAACTTGGAGAAAATGTCTTTATCTCTCGATGCCGGTAAAGCAGTCTGATAATTTAGCTATGGTGGAGGAATTGAGAGAGATGGTGGTGGTGAGGTGGAACTGGGTGTCATCAGTGTACATATGAAAACTAATGGAGTGAAAATCTACAGGGCATTGCTAAGTGTGATGGATTGGGAAGGGGTTTAAAGTCCAGATTTGACTGAGCTGGCACAGCAACAACTGCAACAATTCCTTGAATGTTTTGCCCTATGGATCAGATTCAAACATCAATATAATCATGATCAGGAATCTAAAAGTTGGGTGGCATGGTAGCGCAGTGGAGAGCACTGCTGCCTCAAAGTGCAGAGGACCCAGGTTCGATCCCGGCCCTGGGTCACTGTCCGTGTGGAGTTTGCACATTCTCCCTGTGTCTGGGTGGGTCTCAGCCCCACAACCCAAAGATGTGCAGGGTAGATGGATTGGCCACACTAAATTGCCCCTTAATTGGATTTTTAAAAAATTGAGATCTTTAAATTAAGATAAAAGGAATCTAAATTTAAGCAAAATCTATTATTTGCCATCAGCTTTGACTGAATATAAGTGGTTGGGGTAAGTCTAACTCCCCATTGGTTGTACAACAGGATCTTTGTACAGACCGCAAGTTTTACAGTAACACATTGATTCTTAAAAACAAATATGGTTCTCCAATTTCTGCACAGGGTACCTTGTAATAACAATGCAGTGGAAAATATAATTTATATGTAAATGTACAATTATTGCTAAATCAAGTATGCATTATTTATATTCTATAGTTGAATCTTGTTTCATAGTAATTTTAAGTAGATTTATCTGCACAGATAAATCATTTATAAATTCTAATTGACAGAAATGTAAAATAGAGAATCCTGGCTGTTTAGCTGTTGCACAAAAGATTAAGTTACAAACAAGTAGGCCTGCAAAATTCAGAATCACCATAGGCATAAGATATGTGCAGATAAAGTCTGTATTCCATTGCTGAACAGAAAATTTTCTTATCATACCACAAGGAAGAAAACTTTAGACTAAATGTCGGGTGCTATTTTCCAGCTGCGTTACACCCAGTGCAAATCCCATTATGTCGGGAAAATCTAGTGTGAGGCCCAAAACAGGATTTACGCTGGGTGCAAATCAGTTTGTGATCTTCCTGGGTCCTTCAAACTGGCGTCTTCTGGATTCAGAACCAGATTAGCATGCATTTGACTTCATTTTAATCTCATTAGTGGTTTTAAAGTCAGATGTTCTGGCCTCACAGATTCTTCCAGCTCACCAGCAATAGTATGCAATGGTTCTTGAATGGTGACCTTCTCGCAGCTACTGTTGAATTTTGAGTTTAAGCACCAGAAACTGAGTAGAATATCCCAGATTTTGGCTCCTAATGGCCTGGGGGATGTGGGCTCCTGATTTTGGCAGTAGGGAATAATAAGACTATAGGTTGCCTTCCTAAGGAGCTGGTTGCACGTAAACCTGAGAGAGAAGGTGGGACAGTAATGTTCAGAGTCTGGGGCGGGGGGGGGGGGGGGGGGGGGGGGGAGGGGTTGCAATATGGGTTGTGCAATTGGAATTTAAGTCATATGTCATGCAGTGGCTGCCCAGGTGTATTAAGTGTAAAGGCATGACAGTAATAAGCTCACAGGATGTCCAACTCTGAGTATCCACAGTGCTTATTTGTGTTGCCCTCTCTGCCTTTTGTGCCTTCTTACATTCTTGTGCCTTCAACATCCCGCGAGTCATGCTTGTCCAGCTACACTTAGTTCCCCTCATTTTCCAAGTCAGGTATAAGGGTTGAATCCTTAAGTGTCAAGTGTTGAAGGTTGGGCGCTAGGCATCGGCAGGGAGAGGCTAGCTCCTCACAGCAATGACCACCCGACTGCACTGGGGATCCAGGAACCCTCAAGGTTCACATGGACGTCCGTGCCAGAACGTATGTTGGATCCTGCTGCTGCTGATGTGAAAGGAGAGAACAACCAGGTGAGAGCCCATTGGGGAATATGAAGGTGCATGTGCAGAAACCATAGCCGTTGAAACGATATGTGTTATTGGCAACAGCTAATAGATATGGTTCAGGCCGCCGGAGTTAGTGTAGGATTTTCAACTTCAAGGATCATGAAGACAAGGGGTGTTGAGAGACATTGAGGGTCCTGGGATGGATGGCCTAACTAGCTGTCTCTCTCTCCTTCTCCCATTCTTCTACTGGGGCTGGTTTAGCTCACAAGGCTAAATCACTGGCTTTTAAAGCAGACCAAGCAGGCCAGCAGCACAGTTCGATTCCCGTACCAGCCTCCCCGGACAGGTGCCGGAATGTGGCAACTAGGGGCCTTTCACAGTAGCTTCATTGAAGCCTACTCGTGACAATAAGCAATTTTCATTTTCATTTCATTTCATTTCATTCCTCCCAGATTATTGAGTTGTATCAAGATGGAGCCAGAGGAGCTGGCGAACATCCTGATTATTCCTCTGGAGGCAGACAGATATCACCAACTCAAACAAGGCCAATCCAGGCTGGAGCCTGCGCCAGAACAAAAGAGAGCTGCGAGTCAGGCTCAAGTCCCGTCCACCCATCAGGCTGAGGAGGGGAGCAGAAGACAACGGAGAAAGATACCCTGTGTCACAGGACCCACATGTCCTTCGACGAGCTGAAAATCATGTACCGCCTAAGACTCCGGTTGATTAAGGAGACAGTGCGGCACCTCTGCCATAACCTCACGATTCTAGAATCTCATGGCAGAGAAGGACTCTTTGCTGCAGAAGGCTGTGGAGGACACATCACTGAGTGTCTTTTAGACAAAGATGGATAGGTCCTTGATTAATAAGGGGATCAGGGGTTATGGGGAGAAGGTAGGAAAATGTGGATGAGACACATATCAGCCATGATTAATTGGCGGAGCAGACTCGATGGGCTGAATGGCCTAATTCTGTTCCTATGTCTTACAGTCTTACGGGCACCTGTTCCCAATGGCTGTGAAACTTTGATTTGATTTGATTTGATCTGATTTATTGTCACTTGTACCAAAGTACAGTGAAAAGTATTTTTCTGTGGCCGAGAGAATGTACACAGTATGTACATAGTAGACAAAAGAATAATCAACAGAGAACATCGACAAATGATACATCGACAAACAGTGAAAAAGTCATTGAAGAGTCTTGTAGCTGTGGGGAAGAAGCTGTTCCTATGCCTGGATGTGCGAGTCTTCAGACTTCTGTACTTTCTGTCTGATGGAAGGGTCTGGAAGAAGGCCATGCCTGGGTGGGAGGGGTCTCTGATAATGCTGTCTGCCTTCCTGAGGCAGCGGGAGGTGTAGACAGAATCAATGCGGGGGTGGCAGGTTTGTGTGATGCGTTGGGCTGAGTTCACCACACTCTGCAGTTTCTTGCAATCTTGGACCGAGCAATTGCCATACCAGGCTGTGATGCAGCCGGATAGGATGCTCTCTATCGCACATTTGTATACGTTTGTGAGAGTCGATGCAGATAAGCCAAATTTCTTTAGCTTCCATAGAAAGTAGAGATGGTGTTGGGCTTTCTTGACTGTTGCATCAACGTGAGTGGACCAGGACAGACTGTTGGTGACGGTGACCCCCAAGAACATAAAGCTAGCGACCATCTCCACTTCGGAGTCATTGATGCAGATGGGAGATTGTGTCATAGAATTTATCATAGAATTTACAGTGCAGAAGGAGGCCATTCAGCCCATCGAGTTTGCACCGGCTCTTGGAAAGAGCACCCTACCCAAGGTCAACACCTCCACCCTATCCCCATAACCCAGTAACCCCACCCAACACTAAGGGCAATTTTGGACACTAAGGGCAATTTATCATGGCCAATCCACCTAACCTGCACATCTTTGGACTGTAAGAGGAAACCGGAGCACCTGGAGGAAACCCACGCACACACGGGGAGGATGTGCAGACTCCGCACAGAGTGACCCAATCCGGAATCGAACCTGGGACCCTGGAGCTGTGAAGCAATTGTGTTATCCACAATGCTACTGTGCTGCCCTGAACATTTTCACACTGGGTCATTTCAGGGCTCAAGCAGGGGCTTGTGTGGCATTTCTCCATCCTCAGCCCACAATTGTATCCAAGAGATGACGGATCCTCTGCATACCCAGGCCTCTGACTACATCCTCTTCGACCTGTACCAGACCCACCAAGATGCCCGGGCTACAGGATTTGCCTGCATCGCCAGGATGCCTCAGGTCCAGGGGACCATGTATGTTATCTTGAGCGCACCATGACTTCAGGGAGTACCCTTCATCAACCAAAGGGGTTCCACTCTCTGAATGTTCAACTCATGTACAACCATCGCCTCAATATCATGTATGCGTGTGCCAGCTACCCAAGAAACGTACATGATAGCTACTTCTCGGGGCACTCAGAGATCCTCGGGGTCTGATGCCCCATAGGGGACAAGGGCTACCCATTGAGGTCATGGCTGATGTCACCAGTGTTGAGTCCTAAGACCAAAGCAATGTCCCATTATAATGATGCTCACAGTGCCACCCAGACAATGATCAAGCAAAGCATTGGGTTGCTGAAGATGCGATTCTGCTGCCTGGACCGCTCTGATGGTTCTCTTCAGTATGGCCCCACGAGGGTGTCTTGCAGTGTTGTGGTCTGATGTGCCCTCCATAATCTGGCGCAGCAGCAGGGCACCATTCTGGAGGAGGAGAAACTTGTCACTTCCTCTGCTGAGGACGAAGACCAGGAGGGAGTGGAGGATGAGCCCAAGGAGGACCCGGAGGATGGAAGACAGGCGACGGCCAGGGTTCGACAGGCCTGAAGGACCAGGGAGGCCCTGATAGCATCCAGAATTTTGGATTAGGAGGCTTCGTGCCCAGCAGCTCTTGCAGTGTTGGCCTGGGTGTCAAGCAATGCCATTGACATCTCCTGTGACTGAAGGCTGCGGGACTCCTCCAATCGGCCATTCAGTTACAGAAATGCCACTGACAATCCTTCCTAGATTTCCCCGTTCTGCGTTTGCATCTCCAGCAGCTTAGGGAGAAACTTTTCCAGAGGCAGAGCATCTAGCTGGTGGGGGCCAGCTGTTCCCTGGGATCCAGCAGACCCCAGCATATTCCTGGCTCCACCAAATGTACATCAGCAGCTGTGTGGCGCTGATCAGGTAGTGACGTTAAGGATTGTCTGATAAGATCGCCCATCGAGCAGTGTCTCTCTGCGCTGGTGGAAGGTGCGGGTAATGGATGTGATGCCTCTTCATTGTATTCCTCGGAGCTCTCCTCTAAGATTCTGTTGAGGTTTGCAGGGGGCTGTGACTCCGCCTAGCCCAACCTTATCAAATGGGGGATATAGGAAGGACAAGGGTTTGGGTAGCTGACATCTCACTTGAGACAGGTTGTATGCATGAAGGTGCAGTAGATTCTCACTTCTCTGGTGCAGATCAACCTCGCAGTCAGTCACAGCGCACTTCTGGCCCTTCCCTACGATTTCCATCGCCATTTCCTCAAATGGGGTGAGGAGTCATAAAGCAGGCATTGGCCCGTCTGCCTTCTCTCTCTCCCTTTTATAATGGGCTATCTTCTCATGCGGGGGCACAAAGGAGGACATTGTGAGCCAGACGCCTGGCAGGTCGGAGTCTACGTCTGCATCGGTCTCACCCCCACAGCCCAAAGATGTGCAGGGTAGGTGGATTAGCTATGCCAAATTGCCCCTTAATTGGAAAAAATAATTGGGTACTCTAAATTTATTTTTAAAATTTTTTTAAAAGCTGGGGGTTTGCAGCTAGTGGCATATGTGGGCACTAACCCTAAACAGGAATGGATTGTGATGTAGAGTTCGAGGGGGTTCTGGGAAAGATGCTGGAAAGAAGGGTGTTGGGAAGCTGCGAGGTTACAGTGAATGGGTTAATGGTGACTTTCCGGGGTGACCGATGGGACTGATACCAGGAAGAGACAGATGGGAATTTACCCTTCCAGCTCGAAGGAGGGCATTCATTTTCTTTTGTCATTGGACTCTGGTTCGCCTTATCATACTGCTGGCACTGACAGCAGCTGCCAATACATCCCAGGTGGGATTAAACACGTATCGTATTGGGCAGCACGGTGGCCTAGTGGTTAGCACAGCTGCCTCACGGCGCTGAGGTCCCAGGTTCGATCCCAGCTCTGGGTCATTGTCCGTGTGGAGATTGCACATTCTCCCCGTGTCTGCGTGGGTTTCGCCCCCACAACCCAAAAATGTGCAGAGTAGGTGGATTGGCCACACTAAATTGCCCCTTAATTGGAAAAAATAATTGGGTAATCTAAATTTATGGAAAAAAAAACACGTATCGTTTCGGTCTCCGACCCACATGGGGTACACAGTACCCAATCTCTCCTCCACGGCTTCCTGAAGCCTGTTCAGGTCTCTCTCCAGGGAGCAAGGAGCAGGTCTCCACGCTGCCAACCTACTGGCTTGATTGGGAGTGAGTGCAGAAGGGCCATTGAAATGCAGCTCCTCTTGTTAGTCGTACACTGCTGAGCATTTTCAGTTTCGAAATCCATGGTCAGGACAGACTGCAGAACACTTCAATTGTTCACAGCAGCATTTTAAATTTCTAGTTATATGTGCCAGTGGGAATGAACAATAAACAACGTATATAAATACGACTGAGACAGGATTACCAGCAAAATAAAATGCATTAATGGCACAAATAGAGAAAAAAATAGTATGGCATGATAACCATTACAGCAACATGCTTGTAAAGCTGGAACCTGACTATTGAAGGGTATTTAACATTTTGGAAGGAGAAGAAGAAAGGTAAAAGACACGGGGTAGCTCTGTTAGTAAAGGATGAGATCAGTGCAGTGGTGAGAAATTATCTTGTTTCGGATGATCAAAATTGTGAATCATTTTGTGTGGAGATAAAAAATAACAAAATAAATAAGTTACTGGTTGGAGTAGTTTATAGGCTCCTGACAGTAGCTACACTGTCGGGCAAATTATAAATCATTAAATAATGGGGGCTGCAATCATTGGGAGATTTTATTCTTAATGTCGACCAGAAGAATCAAATCTGCACTGGGAACCTGGATGATGAGATCTGAGAGTGAATTTTGGTACAGTTTCTTAGAAGAATAAAGTCTAGAATCAACCAGGAAATAGGCTATTTTCGACTTTAGAGTACGTAATGAGCCAGGATTAATTAATGATCTTATAGTAAGGGATTCGCTCGGTATCAGTGATCATAAGATGATAAAATTTCATATGCAGTTGAGGTTGATAAATTTGGGCCTGAAATTAATGTCTTAAACTTAAAGGCAATTGCAAAGGTATGAAGATACAATTGGCAGAAGTAGAATGAAAAACTCAGTTAAAATGTAAGAGGGGAGAGAAGCAGTGGCTGACATATTCGGAAATATTTCATAATTCATAAGAAAGGGAGGCATGGTGGCACAGTGGAAGGCGGCACAGTGCACAGTGGTTGCCTCACAGCACCAGGGACCTGGGTCCGACATTGGGCAACTGTCCGTGGAGTTTGTACATTCAACACGTGTCTGCGTGGGTTTCCTCCGGCTGCTCCGGTTTCCTCCCACAGTTGAAAAATGTGCAGGTGGGTGGCACGGTTGCTCAGTGGTCAGCACTGCTGCCTAGGGCGCTGAGGACCCGGGTTCGATCCCAGCCCTGGGTCACTGTCCATGTGAAGTTTGCGCATTCTCCCTGTGTCTGCATGGGTCTCACTCCCACAACCCAAAGATGTGCAGGGTAGGTGGATTGGCCACGCTAAATTGTCCCTTAATAAAAAAAACAATTGGGTACTCTAAATTTATTTAAAAAGAGAAAAATGTGCAGGTGAGGGGGATTGCTAAATTGCCCCTTAGTTTAAAGGTTAGGTGGGGTTACAGGAATAGGATGGGGAGTGGGCATCGGAGGGGTGCTCTTTCAGAGGGTCAGTGCAGACTCAATGGGCTGAATGACCTCCTTCTGCACTGCAGGGATTCTATGATTCTATGAAAGATATATTCCGTTGAGAAAGAAAGGCTGTATGAGTAGAATTCACCATCCATGCGTAACTAAGAAAGTTAAGGATAGTATCAAATTGAAAGAAAAGATGCACAATGTTGCAAAGGTAAGTGGCAGGCCAAAAGAATGGGAAATTGTTCAAAACTAACAAAGGATGACTTCAAAAAATAAGAAACGGTGAAATTTGAAATGGGAGAAAACTAGCAACAACTATAAAAACAGACTGTAAAAGCTTCTACTACTATAAAGTGTGTTGGTCCCTGAAAGGGTGAGACTGGAAAATTAATAATAAGAAACAAAGAAATGACAAAGGGCGGAATTCTCCGACGCCCCGCAGGATCGGGGAATCGCCCGGGGCTGGCATAATTCCCGCCCCTGCCGTGGCCGGAATTCTCCTCTCCCTCCGGCGGGAATTGGAGCACCTCTGGTGCCGGCGGGATTAGCAGCGCGAGCGGGCCCCCGGGGTCCTGGGGAGGGCGCGGGGTGATCGGACCCCGGGGGGTGCCCCCACGGTGGCCTGGCCCGTGATCGGGCCCCACCAATCGGCGGGCAGGCCAGTGCCGTGGGGCCCTCTTTTTCTCCCCCTGCCGCCACGGCCTCCACCATGGCGGAGGCGGAAGAGACCCCCCCTACAGCGCATGCGCCGGTGGTGACGTCAGCGGCCGCTGACGCACCGGCGCATGAGCAAACCGGCGAAGACCTTTTGGCCAGCCCCGACGCCGGGCGGCAGGTGTCAAAGGCTGCTGGCGCCGGTTTTGGCGCCAGTCGGCGTGGCGCCAACCACTCCGGCGCGGGCCTAGCCCCTAAAGGTGAGGAGAATTCCGCACCTTTGGGGAGGCCTGACGCCGGAGTGGTTGCCGCCACTCCGCTACGCCGGGCCCCCCCGCCCTGCCGGGGAGGGTTGAATCCCGGCCAAAGTCTTTAAACGTGTACTGTGTATCTGTCTTCACAGTAGAAGACACAAATAGCAGCCCAAGAATAATAGAAAAGCATGGGGCTAGAGGGATGGAAGAACTTCAAATAATCATGATCACAAGAGAAAGGGATACTAGGAAAATTAATGGGGATAAAGGGTGACAAGTCCCCTGGATCCGATTCCTACATCCTAGAGCCTCAAAAGATGTCTCTACAAATTAGCATTAGATACATTGGTTGTAATCTTCCAAAGTTTCAGAGATTTTGAAAGGTATAAGCAGATTGAAAAACCTCAGATGTGACACTACTATTCAAGAAGGGAGGGAGACAGAAAGCAATAAACGACGGGAAATTTAGTCCAACAGGTGCGATTTTACTGCTGCCTCGCGCCTGAGCGAGGCACGATGCGACTTTTAGATTGCAGGAGAGGCCAAAATAATGAACTGCACCAGGCGCTGATTGGTTTGCGATCTGACCGGCCCACTCACGTTGGGAAAATCAGGATCTCACCACGGCATGACAAGAAACCAATAATCACCACTTAAGGCCAATCTCCATACAATTAATGGGAATTCTTAATTCCTCTATCTAACGGCCTCCCATGATCTAACCACCTCCCCAACAAGTGGTCATGTGGGCACCGATTAGTACACATTTTTAAAAGCATGAAGCTGGCTGAATGGGTGCGGTGGGGATCCGAGGAGATGAGGGGTCATCATCGTGCCCGGGCAGTGAGCCCGGGGACTGCCCCAGGGCTCAAGGGGAGGGGAGGGAAGCCCCTTGGGGGTTGTTCCCGGTTGGGGGGGATCGGTGGTGGGGCTGGGGGGGGTGTTGCCCCTGGGCTGGGGGAATGATGGGTGTCTCAGCACCCGCAGGTGCTCCCTGAACATCATGTTCATCTGCAACCACCACATAAAGATCATGCACGTGTGTGCACGCTTCCCAGGGGCAGTTGAAAAACCCCAGCCTCTTCAAGTCAAGGACTACCCCAGGATGGTCAGTTGGCTCTTGGGGGATAAGAGGTACCCGCTGAGGACCTGGCTAGTGAAGCCATTTCGGAGGTCGGTGACCAAAGTTGAGACCCGATACAACGAGGCCCATGCAACCACCCAGGCTGTCATTGAGCAGTGCATTAGAATGCTTAAAATGCAGTTCCAATGCCTAGACTGCTGTACTGCTGCACTGCAGTACACTGCCCAGAGGGTCGCCTGCTTCGTGGTGGTTTACCGTGCCCTCCACAACCTGGTACAGCAGCCGGGCGATGCGCTGGAGGTGGAGGGGGAGGAACATGTGGCCACCTCCGAGGAGGAGGCCAAGGAGGTGTTGGACCAGGAGCAGCTGGAAGACGGGCCTGGAGAGGATCCACATGACCAGCCGGATGATGGAACACAGGTGGCAGCGGCAATGGTCCGGCATGCCCGGAGGGCCAGAGAGGCCCTCATCCTCACCTGTTTCACATCGGATGTGGCTTTGTCCATCACCTCATCTCCTCCCCGCCGTCCTCCTTTCCTCCCTGCTCCACCCATTCTCCCCCCCCCACCTGCATCACCCTGTTCCATCCTTCCAGGTTCTGTGTGACATCACCCCAGGGTGATGGGAATGTGTGGCACTGTCAATGGGTCATGTCGATGGCAGGGGGGTGATGATAACCAGCTGAGTGCTGGTGCTCCTCAATATATGCCGTAGTCTGATTCCTGCCTGTCTACTGTGTGCTCACTCATATCCATCACCTGAATGTGGTGTGTTGTGGGGGGAGGATGGAATCCGGGTCCACCATAACCGGGAATGTTGGGGCTGGGGCAGTCTGAGTTGTGGAAGAATGTGGCGGAGGCGTCATAATTTTTGGGTGTGTGTCCCCAACTGTCCCTAGCCCCTGATGATGCTACCCCCCTTCCCACCCTTCCCAACCCCTCCACCCACCCCTCCCCCCTCACCCCACCCTCCCCCTTTTCCCTCCTCACTCCCCCACCACCCTCCCCCAGTCCCATCTCAGAGATCCACGACCTGCTTAGCCTTCTGTGAGCTACTGCTACATCTAGTTGTGTCCCTAGGATGGAGGCAGTCTGCTGCTTAAGGCATCCTGTGGCCTTCGATGCCCCTGGTGGATGTCCTCTGGACCTGGAGATGCCACCCTGTTTCAGGGGCTGACTGTGACATGCCATTGTCAGAGGGGTGGATGGAACTCGGGGGAGCTGTGGCTGATGTTGCCACTGCATAGGGTGGTTCCGGGTTGGCATCCAATGGGCCCTGGGGATTATCTCAGGATGGAGGGACAGCTAGATTGAGCCCCGGCATCATCTGGCTCTGCCAGCCCTGGCGGCTCGCCAATATTTCCAGCTTGATATTGACGTCCTCACCGATGCCCCTCAGTGACTGGGACACGCTCCACAGTACCTCATAAAGGTCCAACTGGAACTGGGACACATCAAGACGCTCAGCCATGACCGTCACCGACTGAGCCGCGCTTGGACACCTCCACTCATGCTGTTGACGTTGTGCGCCAGGTTCTCCACTGGGGCTGCCACCCGAGTAGTGCTGGCATCAGTGCCATACATTGCAGGCATTATCTCCTGCGCCCGTAACCTCTGGGACCCTTCCACTTGGCTCTGGACCTGCTGGTGTGTCGCTGACAACCCCCTCTGAATATCATGCCTCCATCAGCTCTGGGTAAACCTGGTCCAGAGGCTCAGCATCCGACTGGGACCCAGCTGGGTCCTGGGACCCAGCAGTCCTCTGTCTCGCTTGGGAGTTCCTGCCTCCACCTGATGTTCATCTGTAACTGTGTGGTGCTCACCAGAATGTGCCCCTGAAGCCTGGCCATTACTGTCGCCCACTGAGGTGTGTGGTTCTGCGCTGGTGAAGGATGGGAATGACAGCTGTGCCAAGAATACGATGGTCTCTTTGGAGCTCCGCTCCGCGGTGTTCTCATGGGAGGTGGTGGGGGGGGGGACCACCTTGGATGGGCTAGCACCATCGGATGGCAATCCTGCCGGATAGTTGACATGTGGTGAGTGGGAGGGGTAGATTATTTTGCATGGCATTAACAACTCAAGTCTGACAGGTCATCAGGGTTGCAGCCAGTGGATCCAAAACTCTGCGCCGTATGCCACTCTCTACCTCAGTGACAGATCTGTCCTCGGCAATCCATGTGACCTCCAGTGGACCTGGTGCTTATGGGGGGTGAGCACTCTGATGTCCAGCGCACCACCACCCATTTAGGCCCTCTCCCGTCTATTGTGGGTCACCTCTCATGCGGGGATACAAATGGGGCA
The DNA here is from genome assembly GCF_902713615.1 of Scyliorhinus canicula. Lineage (NCBI taxonomy): Eukaryota > Metazoa > Chordata > Chondrichthyes > Carcharhiniformes > Scyliorhinidae > Scyliorhinus > Scyliorhinus canicula. Next base: position 180,162,187 of record NC_052146.1, read on the forward strand.
CCGTGAGCCGCACACTTCATTCTTCTCTCAATCCTGAAAATGTTGATTCCTTGCTTAATTGGATTGGATTGGATTTGTTTATTGTCACGTGTACCGAGGTACAGTGAAAAGTATTTTTCTGCAAGCAGCTCAACAGATCATTCAGTACATGGAAGAAAAGGGAATTAAACAAAATTCAAGAAAATACATGAGAATACATAATAGGGCTTAAGAGTAGAATTCCTCAAACTCCAAGCAACCTTACTCAGCTGGTTATTATACTTGTGACCTTGACAGTCTTGACAATCAATTCTGCCAGAATAATTGACCACAGGGGGTAGATAAGCCTCAATTAAATCCTCACCTAAAATCCATACAGATGTCACTATTGTCATAATATCCACTCATGTATATAATGAGATGCAGACAGGCAGTGATTTACACACAGGATGATCAATGAACACACAACACAGAACAACCAATCACCAGATAGGACACTACGAGCTTTGACAAAGAGTCATCGGACTTGAAACGTTAGCTCTTTTCTCTCCCCACAGATGCTGCCAGACTTGCTGAGATTTTCCAACATTTTCCCTTTCGTACCAGACAGGACACTACCACTATAAAGCCCACAGGGCATTAAGACTCTCTCTCTCTCAGGACCCAGCTACTGAGACAGTCAGAGTGCACAAGCTAGTGAGCACTATCACCATGCGGTAGCTAGTAAGTCTGGTCAAGCCAGTAAGAGGTCATCAGTTAGATTAGCGGAGTGTCAACCCACAGCTGAACATGTACAGCAGTCCACAAGTTAAATAAAACAGTGTTGGATCATCTCCTGTGTCAGACGTCTGTTCATAGCTTCACTGCATCCAGTTGTAGTCAATGTCGAACCAACCTGCCTAACACATCAAATATCAGTATGGTTTTCAGAGAAACAATGGACAATTTCTCCTTTTCCCTCAAAACCAACTGAAGTAATTTATAACAATGCAATGCTGCCCTGGATGGGAACAGGCGTAGGTCACTTGATAATTCTAAATGATCTGCAAACAAAATTTACTTGTGTTCTCATGGGAGTGTCCCTTTAAGAAATGTTTTGTCTTATCACATGACTTCAGTGATGTCATTGTGTGGGTGGAGCTGGGATGTGGTTCTGGGTTTTACTTTCATTTTTGAGCTGAGAGCTGTTTTGTGGCTCTGAGTTTTTTGCTTTCATTTTCACATTCGGCTGCTGTATTCAGACAGACAAGTATCTTGAAGTGACTCTCTCTACCTTCAGTTTAAAAGCTGTCTCCAGATGACTTGATAACTTAAAAGTGATCACTGTTTTCTGGAAGGAATTCAAACCTACTGTTTTGGTAAAAGGGTTTTCTGGTTTATGATACGTGGTTATTAAATTGAAACAGCTTAAAGGGGGAATTTATTAAGGATTATACTTAGAGTACTGTAGCTGTGTGGGGTAATTATGTTTGCAGTGGATAAAAATGCTTACTGTGTGTGTTTATAAAAATGTTAACTAAATTCGTAGAATAAACTTTGTTTTTGATTAAAAGTGCTTAAGGCCTCTGTTGAATGACACCTGAAAGGCAGGCCCTTGTGCTCCTCGTAACCAAAATGAATAAATAGTTGTAGGTCAGGTGAACACCATGATATACTTTTGAGTTTTCTAAACCCTGGCCCATAACTCTTGTGTGAGCTGCAGAATCTGCTAAAGTAGCACGCATGGACCAAGCAGGTAGAAAACAAAGGCGGATTTATTTATGGTACACAAGAATCTCCACTCCCCGAAGTGTCTCCCTCCATGACCCAGGTGGGGGTTTTTATACTAGTTATCTAATATCTTGTGAAGATGAAGCCCCACCCCATTCCCAGGAAAGCTCGTATTGAGTGGAGGTCACAGGAAATCTGATAGTCCTGATGCAGTGATCTCCATAAGGTTTATAACACCATGTCAATGTCCATCACCACGGGTCTTAGTCTTCTTATCCCTGGAATGGCCTTTGGGGGTTGACCTTGTGGCATCTGGAGGTATATACCGAACCGGAGGCTGGCATTTTTGTGTGGAGTGCCTGGCGGTCATCAGAATGGAGGCAGTTGTAGACATTGACACAATGGGCTCTGGTGGTGGCAATATGCCCATGTCAGTCTTGGAATCGGAGCTTCGCGAGACCTTGTCTGGCACCTTGGTGTCCTCAACGGCAGAATTCAGCTTTTCCATGGCAGGTGTGGCTGGGGCCAATGTCAGCAGTTGAGGCGGAGGCAGTAACTCGTGCTGGGGCGGTTTTGCTCCTGAACCTCTGGAATCGGATCTGGTGTCTCGGGGATGCACTCACAAAGGTGACCCATGTGTCGATTCAACTCATATAACTGTGCCTGCACTTGATAAAAGACTAGTCCTATCTTGGCTAACACGATGCCCGTGATCCACATGGCGCCTTCACCAAAGGTTGCGGACGCACAGCAGGTCCCCAAAGCAAAAGTGTGCAAAGGCATATGCCAGCCGCCTTGGCTCTATCCTGGCTCCAGCGTATTTTCCCACCAATATCCGGAGAACCAAACCCAAACGTATACGAAGGCGGCGACCCATCAGCAATTCGATTGGGGCGATGCTCATCATGGTGTGTGGCATTGTCCGATAACATAAAAGGAATTGCGTCAGAAGAGTCTCCCATGAACTCAAGGTCTGATTTTTCATTCTGTACTTGAACGCTCTGCTAATCCATTTGACGGCGGATGGTACGCACCTGTCGTATGCCGTTTGCGACCATGAACGTCCTGAACTCTGCATTCGCGAAAGCCGTTCCATTGTCCGAAACCAGTATCTCCGGTATCCGTGTGCGCGAAAAGATTGCTGCAGCCTGTTGATGGTGGCCCGAACTGTCATAACTTTTTATGGTTCATTGTCTGGACCTCCATCCACTTTGAGTGGGCGTCTACAACGATGAGGAACATTCATCCCTGGATCATTCCCGCAAAATCTATGTGGAGGCAGGACCAAGGATGGCCCGGCCAATCCCACCCTCCTCGCTTGTGTAGAATCCGTTAAATTAGCACGTATGGACCAAGCAGGGTGAAATCAAAGGTTGAATTGATTTACAATGCGCAAGAATCTCCAACCCCCGAAGGGTCTCCCTTCATGATCTGCACCCAGATTGGGTTTTTATTCTCGTGATCTAACCCCCTATTAAGGGGAAGCCCGTCCCTGTTACTGGGGAAGCTCGTATTCAATGGATGTCACAAGGAATCTGATTGTCCAGATGCAGTGACCTCCGTGAGAGTTATAACACCAGCAAATGTGTCATCCCACCATTTCTGGACTTCGGACTCCCTCCATAAACCAAAGGACACTGATGCACACCAGAGAGGAAAATCAGCCTCAAAAGCAATTAGGGATGCGCAATAAATGCTGGCACAGCCTCAGACTTAATTTTCATTTTATCTCAAAGAAAAATTTTTTAACCCCAGACCAACTTGAAACAACATTGTGAATGAGCTTTAATGATGAGCTCTTTTAGAATTTGGTATTTACAGTGCTGAAGAAGGCCATTTGGCCCATCGAGCCTGCACCAGCCCTTGGAAAGGGCACGCCTCTACCCTATCCCCATAACCCAGAAATCCCACTGTGGTGTTCTTTGTGTTGCTTATTTCAGGAAGGTTGGCGTAGTGTTCACAAAGACCACACAATAACTTTAACTTAAACAAAGCTATAAATGTATTCACACAAAAATGACACTTAAGACTACACAGTTGATTAACAACATCTAAACTACACTCATCTACACTTAATCTCCCTCCTGGTTTAAATTATGATCTGCACTCACGTACACTGCTCTCCTGACCTTCGCTAGCTAACCCCTGCATACACTCCTACCCTAAGGTCTAGCAGCACTGCATTACCTATTTGTAACTGTAGCTCCCTCTAGTGGCTACTCTTAACACTACATTAACCCTTCTGATGCTGATAGTTATGATAATACCACACCAACCTAATCTTCTGGGCACTAAGGGGCAATTTATCATGGCCAATCCACTTAACCTGCACATCTTTGGACTGTGGGAGGAAACCGGAGAACCTGGAGGACACCCACGTAGACACATGGAGGAAGTGCAAACTCCATACAGACAGTCACCCGAGGCCAGAATTGAACCCAGATCCCTGGTGCTGTGAGGCAGCAATCTTCTGAAAGGTGCAGTTCATAGTTTCTCAGTAGTTTTTTATTCGTTCATGGACATCGCAGGCTGTGCCAGCATTTATTGCGCATCCCTAATTGCTTTTGAGGAGGCAGTTAAGAGTCAATGACATTGCTGTGCGTCTGGAGTCACATATCGGCCAGGCCAGGTAAGGATGGCAGATTTCCTTCCTTAAGGGACATTAGTGAACCAGATGGGTTTTTACAACAATCGACAATAGATTCATGGTCATCATCAGACTTAATTCCAGATTTTTATTGAGTTTACATTCCATCACCTGCAGTGGTGGGATTTGAACCCTGGTCCCCAGATCATTATCCTGGGGGTCTGGATTATTAAGAGCAAATTACTGCAGATGCTGGAATCTGAAACCAAAAAGAGAAAATGCTGGAAAATCTCAGCAGGCCTGGCAGCATCTGCAGAGAGAGAAAAGAGGTAACGTTTCGAGTCCAAATGACCCAGTTTTGACAAAGGGTCATCTGGACTTGAAACATTAGCTCTTTTTTATCCCTTCAGATGCTGCCAGACCTGCTGCGATTTGCCAGCATTTTCTCTTTTGGTCTCTGGATTATTAGTCCAGCGACAATACCACTATGCCACTGCCTCCCCATATTAGTAGTTATGTTTTCCTCAAGTTCTGCTTCGAGACCTGAGCTCAAAATATAGGCTGACGCTACAGTATAGTTCTGCTGGAGGGGGCAGCACGGTGGCGCAGTGGGTTAGCCCTGCTGCTTTACAGCGCCGAGGTCCCAGGTTTGATCCCGGCTCTGGCTCACTCTCCGTGTGGAGTTTGCACATTCTCCCCGTGTTTGCGTGGGTTTCACCCCCACAACCCAAAAATGTGCAAGCTAGGTGGATTGGCCACTCTAAGTTGCCCCTTAATTGGAAAAAATGAATTGGGTACTCTAAATTTTTTTTTTTAAGTTCTGCTGAAGTGTTGTGCAGTCACAGATGATATGTTAAACCGAGGCCGATTTGTACTCATGCCATGGGTTTAGCATTGCAATTTCAAGAACTGGGAGTGGGGATTGACACCAGGAGTGCACAGACATGTCTTGCCCTCTGATTGTTATACGATGGCTGGCATGTACTAGAGAGTTAAATTAAAATGCAGATTGCTTCTGATCACAATTTTACAAGAGAAAACAATGCTTCTAGTTGTGGGGCTGTTGATCTTTAATGTGTTTTGTTGAAATTGGTTTCTGTTCTGCAAAGAGCAGGATAGCAGTCAATGTTCAATATTCTAAATTTAAGTAATAGAAAGAGTTTTTTCTCTGCTGGATTCCTCAATCAAAGTTCATGTCTGCATAATTTAATTATTCTTTTCTGATGTAAATTTTGTAAGCATCGATACTTAAACCCCCCAGTCATTCATCAGAAATATCGTCCATTTAAATTTGCTAAATGACCTCTAAAAGCTGCATGAAAGATTTTATGCTGAATGGACCAATAGTCTGTATACAGTAATTTATGTGAGAAATCAGCTCAAATGACTTTACTTTTATGAAACCCGGCTGCTTGCAGCTCGGCCACAGAAACCATTTTCACCTTCCTTCCATCTGTTCTTGAATACAAGGCATATGCCACCCCATCAAACCTTAAACTCAACTGATTTATAACTACAGAAACTACTTAGGTTGAAACTAAAACTTTGATACTTATATGTGACTGTCATTTGTTAGGTGTTTGAATAAAGACGCATTACAATAGGCTCACAGGAGGACCTTTTAAAGCTCGGCTGCTTGCTGCATTGAAGCTCTGAAGGAAATAAAATGAGAATCAAACTCCTTGAAATTAAGCACCTTTCAAAGAACAGAATGATAGAGCTAAAAAAAGAACTCCTTATTATGGTTTCTGTCTCACTAGAAATGGGATTTCCCCTGCTACAGAAATGTGCCAGTCAGAAGTGTCGAAGCTTGTTACAAAATCTTCAACTGAAAAGAGAAACATTGGTTTTGTCTGAACTTACTGCTGGACTGTCAAAGAGTTTCAAGCTGATGCCATCAATTAGGCTTTGATGAATTTTACATGTCTAGTCCCAAGGTGAGGTAGCCATTACAGTCCCATTAGGAATTAGTGAATGCTTTTAAATGTTTCCTGGTATTATTTGTCACCTTGAGCTCACGGTAAAGCGCACCAGCTAAGGAGAAAAACATCATTATTGAGAACATGGCTGTATAAAATCGATACGTATTTTGTTGCTTTCATTTATAGTGGAGGAACACAATGTCTCCTCTGATTTGAGGCATAGCGAGAGTAAGCTGTAAAAATGTGTAGCACCATCAAGTTTTCTCATTACCAGCCTGCTCTGTCTTTATGATGGGAAAGGATTTGAGGGAACGGGAGATGTGTCACAGATGTGGAGTTGAGTGTGGTGAAATTGGGCAGATGCCCTTGATGTAGCTTTCTCCTTTCTAAGTTGGTTAAGCTCAGGACAATTAAACTTGTTATGTTGCCGCCTTCTGGAGTCACATCTCATGTTTCTGCAGCTGCATAGCTGCTCTACCATTCCTTTATTATCCTATTTTCTGACGCTATGAATACTCCGTTCAGTGTTATATATTATAACATCATAAACTCTTTTATGATGTTACATTTAGAGTACCTATGCAGGCTGAATCCAGGTTCAAGTAAGGACTGTTTTGAAGAAGAGTCATATTCAAATTGAAACGTTTACTCTCCACAGATAATGTCAGATCTTCTGAGTATTTCCAGCACTTTCTGTTTTTATTTCAAATAGGAACCAATTTATTTTACTTGTGTTAAATTGAATCAATTGAGTGAAGAAGCAGTTATAAAGTTCTGAGTAGCAGGCACTCGGTGGAGGTATCCCACATCCAATGCCCCCCACCCTACAAATGTACTGATTACCAGATGGATGCAAGCTTTGGAGGAGTGTCCAGGACTTGCATCTGAAACAGGTGGCCGGCCTCCTGAATATGTTGATCAGGAGCTGACAACTGGCAGTTAACATTCCTCTGTATACAAGCTATGTCTTCAATGATCACTCACTAACGAGTATGATTGTCCACCTAAGAAACTCAGTGCCACTGGTCATGGGTTCTGTGGGTCCTTGCATGGCTGATGAGACCGTTCCTAGAGCCACTATGCAATGGTCTCCTCAAATAAGAGAAAACCCAGCCACTTCCCTTTGGTCTACAATTGCCCTGCCACTTTTCACTGCTCCAACAATAACATCTTAAGGATTGCCGTTGACCAGAGGGTTAACTGAATATGCCATGGCTGCGAAAGCAAGTCAAAGACAAGGTGCTTCACCGCCCAATCCCTGAAATCCTCAACACATCGATCAAGGTTCAGTTCATGAGAGTGATGGAATATTCACCACTTGCCTGGATTAATACAACCGTAACAGCACTCAAAGAGTTCAATATAATTCAACACAGGGCGATCTGTTTGATTGACGCTCCTGTCACCAGGCTCAATATTCACCATTCCATCATTGATATACTTTGACTACAAGAAGGACGACAGCTACTCATTGAGGTTATTTTGAAGGCATTTCTCTTCTCTGTAACCTCAACCACAGAAAGGGCGAGAGCAATAACATTGTGAGAACACTACCACCTGAAAGATCATTTCCAAGTTATCCGATTACCTAATTTGGACATTCATCATCACTGAGTCAATATTTTGGTATTGGCTACCTGACATTGTGAGAGCCCTTTTACCATATGGATTTTGGCAGTTCAAAGAAAAGACTCCCCACTAGCTTCTCAAGGAAACTGAGAAGATAAATATAGTCTTGCTAGCAGTGCTCACATCTGAGAATATATTTTTTAAAAATCTAAAGAGAAATATTCCATCAATAAAACTGACTAAATAATACTGATGCATTCCTAGAAATTGGGCAGATAGCACAAGTTCAGATTGTACAATCTAAATTTATTTCGCAGTACAGATAAAAAAAAACAATGGGTGCGATTTGGCCCCCTCTCGGTTGGTGCCTGGGGTTCACCTCAGGATGGAGGGGCAGCTGGATCATGCCCCGGCTGCCCCTACGCCATCTGGCTCTGCCAGCCCTGGCAGCTCCCCAATGTCTGCAGCATGGTGTTGACGCTCTTGGCAATTCTCCTCAGTGACTGGGACTTGCTCTGGAGTGCCCCAGCAATGCCCACCTGCAACTGTCCCCAAGTGACCAGGATAAGCCCTGCAGCACCCTGGTTATGCCCACATTATTGGGACATGTCCCACAGCTCATTGGCTATGCCCACATGGGACTGGGAGACTTCCTCTAGTGACCGGGATGTGCTGTGGAGGGCCTCGGCAATGCCTACCTGTGTAATATGTAGAATATCATTTGTGTATGATTTAATAACCGAACTGTTAAGTTAGGATAGGTGCCGTATGCATAGACTCAGATTCTAGTATCCGACCACTGGTGGCGAAGTGACAGGAGTAGGTCACGAGAAGACAGGCCTCACGGAGATACAAAGTAATATTCTGGACAGGGACAAAGAATCTGAACAACTAGCACAGAGAATAGTCACGTATCGAGCAGCTCCTGAGTCAATAGTTATTAATAAGAGTTAACCATAGTTATTTGTATTAAGCCATAATATCCAACTGCAATCTTACATCATAGAAACCGTTTAGTGATTTAGTTAATTAATAAACAGTTTTGTTCATTTACAAAGCCGCGTGTTCTCCGAGCACTTCAACGACAAAGACCTCACCATCCGTGCATGCAGAGAACATTACAACCTGAGACTGGGACGTGCCCCGTAGCGCCTCATCAAGGTCCTCCTGGCACTGGGTCATGTCCCCCAGAATCTGGAGCATGCCGTCGAGCGCTCAGCCATGGCTGTCACTGACTCAGCCACGCTTTGGACACCTCCTCTCATGCTGCCAACGTTGAGCACCAGACTCTCCACTGCGGTCGCCACCTTAGCAGTGTTGTCCACGGTGACATGCATTTCCGGCGCCATCTCCTTCGCCTGTAAACTCATGGATTCCACCAGTTGGCCATGGACCTGCTGGAGGGCCGCTGACATACCCGCTGAATCTCTCGTTGGCACCCTAGCGTCTGCATCAGCTCCGGGTAAATCTGGTCCAGAGTCTCAGCATTTGACTGGGACCCAGCTGGGTCCTGGGATCCAGAAGACCTCCATCTGCTGTCTCGCATGAGCATTCCTGTCTCCACCTGATGTGCATCAGCAACAGTGTGGTGCTCACCAGATTGTGCCCCAGAAGCCTGCCCATTACCATTGCCCACTGAGGTGTGTGTCTCTGATGGAGGGTGGAGTTGACAGCTATGATGCTTCGACGATGGCATCCTCGGAACTCTCATCTGAGGTGAACCTCCCTGGATGGGCTGGTGTCATCGGATGGCGATCCTGCAGGAGAATGGACATGTGGTCAGTTGGACGGATGGGTCAGTCTGTATGGCATTAACAACTCATGCCTGACAGGTCAGACCTGGGTGGGGAGGGTGATTCCTCGCCTCTGAGCCATAAGCCAACCTTTCTATTGCTGACAGATTTGTCCTCAGCCTGCCTGCCGGGCCCGTTCCTTTTAAGGGGTGAGCACTTGGATGTCCAGTGCCCCTCCGCCCACCTGGGCCACCTCCCGTCAGTTGTGAGCAACTTCTCCTGTGGGGACACAGATAGGGCAACGTTAGCCATATGTGTCATTCATCATAGGGGTGGGGTGCCCGGGCAGCGGATTGGGGAAACGGCCCTTATTGGGGGGGGTGGGGCATGGAACACTGCTGGGCAGGGGCAGTGCCAGGTGCATAATTGCTGGGGTGGGGGATCGGGGATCGGGGGTCTGGTGACTCATCCGTGCAGCCCAGTGGGGATCGTTGGTCTTCTTATGACACTGTTCACACTCTGAGCTGACAGCCGTTGCCATTTCCTTCGGCACTGGCTGCCCCGTGGCTGACCCTCTGAGACCCTCGGGGGAACAGGGCATCCTGTCTGGCCTCAACTGTGCCCAGTAATCTGTCCAGGTCGGCATCCCCAAATCGTGGAGTTGGTCTTCTCAGCAGCATGGCTTCAAGCTGAGTGGGGTTGACTGTGCAGAATTGGTTTAAGTGCTGCTCGCCCTTGCGTGGGTCTGGCGAGCGTGGTCCTGGCTAATCTGCCAATGGTACCATCATTTGCAGTGTGAAGCCCTTGGGGCCTCGTTAAGTGGACCAATTCACATTTTATAGCGGTGACGTCCTCTCCAGGCTGGGGGCAGGAATCTCGCGGCAGTTCCCGCTTACTACCACACTTAGAAACATTTCCGTTAAACCACCCCCCTATCAAGCTCAAGTTCACGTCCTTTAGGGAGAGATTGAGGCTTTCAAGTAAAACTTTACTGAAAACATTAAAAGGCAGAATAGAAATGGAAAGTGGACGTATAATAAAGCTGTAGTGTAATATGAAGCACTTAATTCTGTTATTTTGCTTGAACCTTATTTTGTTCACTGGAAATTTCAGTTAGGGAAGAAAAATGCCAATTAATATTTTCCAAAAGCATTTTGATTTGTGGCGAATGCTTAGGTATGATTACCCTATAGAACACTTAGCAAAATTTTGGGTGTTAAGTGACAGGCCACACTGTTTCACAAGAATGGGGTAACATCCCCAACACTGAGTGGAAGTTTTACTTGCAGGAGAAAGTGGATTTCGGAGTGACTGAAGGGGTTAAAACATTGATATTGACACACACATCAGGAAGCTAGCTCCAACCCACTGATTTCCACATTTAATTATAACACATTAGATTGTGTACAAGCCATTCCCTCAGGAGAGGCAGATTGTTAATTTCAAGATGTTAACGACTCATTAAGAACGATATTAACATCGGTTTTGGGATTTATCTGTGGATGCACAGGTTTGCTGGTTTTCCTGGTACTTGTCAGTAAAATTAAGGCAAACACACAGCAGCAATTGAAGGGGGGTTGACAAGCAAACATTTCCATAAGTACAGAAACCTCACAGCTGCTTTTGTGCACAATTGGGGGAAGGCTTTTTCTCAATACTTGTTTGAAGAGGCTGCTTTTACTGGTTACATTCGCTACTTTGGACAACTTTTGAGGTTTATGCACCTGATCTCCACTTTTCAGCTGTGTTCTTTAGGCCAGCATGGATGCCACTTATGCTGTATTAACTTAGATATCAAATGAGGACCAAGATGACTTCAGAACAGGAGCATCAGGAAAAACACCAATGGGACCACCAGCAGCAGCACTAGAAAGAGCAGCAGCAGCCTTCTCCTCACAGACACACTGCTCCACAGGAATGAGGTGCTCAGCTCTTCACATGAGGACATAGGGCAATCTGTATAGAAGAGGATCAGCTTCCTGGACCAGTTCGAATACTTGTATTTCTGGAGGTAGTGGCATAGTGTTATTGTCGCTTGACCAGTAATCCAGACGCCAAGGTTATACTCTGGGGACCTGGGTTTGAATTCCACCACGGCAGATGATGGAATTTGAATTAAATAAAAATCTAGAATTAAGTCTGATGATGACCATGAAACTATTGTTGATTGTCATAAAGAAACATCTGGTTCACTCATGTCCTTTAGAGAACCAAATCTGCCCTCCTTACCTGGTCTGGCCTACATGTGGTTCCAGTCCCACAACAATGTGGTTGACTCTTAACCCTCAGGGATGGGCAGTAAACGCTGGAACAGCCAGCGACACCCACATCCTATGATTGGATTTTAAAAAGGCTCAAGGTCCCATATCAGGGCAGAGCAGACAAATATGCAGCTTGAAGATTCACTGCCAAGTGGACCTGGTGGTCATGATCAAGAACAGGAAGATGTGACTACAAGTGGGCAGGTATGAGCTTATCATTGGAGGAGCCTTATAACCTGGTATGCCCAACAGGTATGAAGTTCTTGCAACCTGTATGGACCAGAGCAGTGACTGCAGGGAACATGAGAAAACTGAACACAGCACCAAGGTGCACGGGAGCATTCAGGTTGGGGGAGTAAAAATGAATATAGTAAAGTAGAGAACAGTACAGTTTGATAAACAGATATTATTCACTGGAGAGGAACTGGATTTGGAGGGGAAGGATCCAGTTGTTCTGGTCCCCATGGGTAATAATGACAGAGGCAGGACTAAGAAAGCGGTTCTGCTAAAGGAGTATAAGCAGCCAGGGACTAACTTCCAAAGCAGAACCACAAAGGTAATAATCTCTGGATTACCACATCACCCACAAGCAAATTTGGCATGATGTAAATAAATACCTGGCTTAAAGATTTCTGTGGGAGAAAATAGGTTTCAAATCATGGGACACTGGCACCAGCACGAGGGAAAGAGGCAGCTGTTACTGGTATAAGCTTAACTTGGACCACGGTGGGGTCATTATCTTGACAAACCATATAACTAGGGTTATAGAGAGGGTTTTAAACTTAATAGTTTGTCTGGAGTGGAGGAGGGGGGGGGGGGGGGGGGGGTGTTGGTTGAGTGTTCCCGAGATGTTATCAATATTATATGTCAAACTTCAATGGTGTATGGTGGTGTTTCAGTATATTTCAATGCAGTGAATGATGATAGGACTTTGTTCTTAAAAGGTCAGTGATCATTAAATTGATCAGCATTGTAAAAGCCTTCAGATCCATAGAATTTACAGTGCCGAAGGAGGCCATTCGGCTCATCGAGTCTTCACCGGCCCTTGGAAAGAGCATCCTACTTAAGCCCATGTCTCCACCCTATCCCCGTAACCCAGTAACCTCACCTAATCCTTTTGGACACAAAGGGCAATTTATCATGGCCAATCCACCTAACCTGTACATTTTTGGACTGTGGGAGGAAACCGGAGCTCCCGGAGAAAACCAACGCACACATGGGGAGAACGTGCATACTCCGCACAGGCAGTGACCCAAGCTGGGAATCAAACCTGGGACCCTGGAGCTGTGAAGCAACTGTGCTACCGTGCTGCCCTAAGAATTTAACAATCCACTTAAGAATTTTCTCTAGTAGAGAAAGTGCTTTATTGCATTTTACAGTAAGTACATTTATATAAATGTGAGTAGGGGACCCTGTGGTTTGTCAGTTAATTTTCCCATTAATTTATATGTGTGCAGGGGACCCTGTTGTCCTGGCATCTGTTGAACATTTGATATATTCTTCCAGTATCCACTAGATACAGAGCCTATGGGCCATATGATAACACTGACAGTTCTTTGAAGTTCTCATAAAACTGCAAATCAAACATGGCATTCATACTCCCATTGATTAAAGCTTTAATCCTCTTAACATTCGTTATTGTTCAGTTCTATGCCCAAAGTCAGGTCCTTGACAATTATTTGCTGAACGACGGCCAAGTGCCATGCTGTTTTACCTCAGGTAGGGAGAGGAGACAGGCCCTGACTCTTCCTCAGCTAGAACAGGGATTGAACCCATGCTGTCATCTTTAAGGTGCTCCTCGTGCTAGCCATCTATTCAACTGAGATAACTGTCCCTTTGCACACCTCTTAACCTTGTCCAAGTAAACAATGAGGCATCGAAAAAACACTTTGGTAGCACGGCGGCACAGTGGTTAGCGCTGCTGCCTCATGGCGTCGAGGACTCAGGTTCGATTCCTGCTCCAGATTACTGACAATGTGAAGTTTGCACATTCTCCCCCTGTCTGCGTGGGTCTCACACCCATGACACAAATATGCGCAGGGTAGGTTGAGTGGCTCACTAAATTGCTGCTTAATTGGAAAACAAATAATTGGGTACTCTAAAATTTAAAAAAAATACTTCAATCAAAGCTCATAAAACTGTCAAACAAAGCAAAACAACTCCTTCACAGCTGCGTAAACAACACCCTGCTGTGATGAATTCATCAGTGGGTTTGGAGCTCAGCCAATCAGGGATTCCACTGCATAGCTACGCCAAAAGTTTTAATATTGAATGCATTGAAACCTTTGTGTACATTTTTCCAATTAAGGTGCAATTTAGTGTGGCCAATCCATGGCCAATCCATGCACATCTTTGGGTTGTGTGGGTGAGACCCATGCAGACCCGGGGAGAATATGCAAACTCCACACAGACAGTGACCCAGGGCCGGGCTCGAACCCGGGTACTTGATGCTGTGAGACAGGAGTGCTAACCACTGCGCCACCATGCGGCCCACATTGAAAAGTTTGCGGCAGGCTGACCTGATGACCATTTAATTCACCAGATGGCTGAATTCATTGATTTATGAGTTGGTTATTTCTTGTGCCTGCTTCAAAGGTTTCATTCACTGTTCCAATAAAGCTCAATGTAGGTTGAGGAGCAGCATCTCAACTTTCAATTAGGCACTTTACCACTTTCCAGATTCAACATTCAACCATGACACCCAGTTTTTTCAGACAGCAACTGTTGATAATTTTAGTCATGATGTGGAGATGCCGGCGTTGGACTGGGGTGAGCACAGTAAGAAGTCTTACAACACCAGGTTAAAGTCCAACAGGTTTGTTTCAAACACGAGCTTTCGGAGCACGGCTCACCTGAAGAAGGAGCCGTGCTCCGAAAGCTCGTGTTTGAAACAAACCTGTTGGACTTTAACCTGGTGTTGTAAGACTTCTTACGATAATTTTAGTGGTCACAGAGGAGTCCAGAAAGGAGAGTTAAATTGAATGGTTTATTGCCAAATATAGTCTATAAGAGTAACAGTCCCAGCTGGGACTACTTTGCAGTTCGATTCCTACCTGGGCAGGCTCTTAGTGTCCAGAATTATCTATCCCGCTGATGGGCCTCTGCCCCTCAGTGAAGGAGCTTGTACTCCACAAGGCCCACGGGGAGATTTGTTGGGTCATCCCCATGGGACTCGTGGGAGTTAGAACAGTAATGATTCTGTAATTCTTATTTGCACTTCCTCTAGGCATCAGTCATTACTTGTCCCATTATCATTTCCTTTTGTCTTGCATCATCAGCTCTTTTGTCATTTATTTTTCCTACTTTCCACCCAATCACAGACCTTCCCTTTTGTTTTTAGCCTGCCTCTGCACTTGCTTAAAACCTGTTCCATCTCTAACTATTTCCGATTCAGCCAGAGACAGGACCTCTAGGGTTGTAATCTCAGGATTACTCCCTGTGCCACGTGCCAGTGAGGCTAGAAATAGGAAGATAGAGCAGCTAAACACGTGGCTAAACAGCTGGTGTAGGAAGGAGGGCTTCCGTTATCTAGACCACTGGGAGCTCTTCCGGGGCAGGTGTGACCTGTATCAGAAGGACGGGTTGCATCTAAACTGGAGAGGCATAAATATTCTGGACGCTAGGTTTGCTAGTGTCACACGGGAGGGTTTAAACTAGTATGACAGGGGGGTGGGTACCGGAGCAATAGGTCAGAAGGTGAAAGCATTGAAGGAGAACTAGGGTATATAGCCAGTATGGCTCTGAGGAAGAGCAGACAGGGAGATGTTGTTGAAAATAGCGGGTCTGGTGGCCTGAAGTGCATATGTTTTAATGCAAGAAGTATTACGGGTAAGGCAGATGAACTTAGAGCTTGGATCAGTACTTGGAACTATGATGTTGTTGCCATAGGGGCAGCAGGGTAGCATGGTGGTTAGCATAAATGCTTCACAGCTCCAGGGTCCCAGGTTCGATTCCCGGCTGGGTCACTGTCTGTGTGGAGTCTGCACGTCCTCCCCCTGTGTGCGTGGGTTTCCTCCGGGTGCTCCAGTTTCCTCCCACAGTCCAAAGATGTGCGGGTTAGGTGGATTGGCCATGCTAAATTGCCCATAGTGTCCTAATAAAAGTAAGGTTAAGGGGGGGTTGTTGGGTTACTGGTATAGGGTGGATACGTGGGTTTGAGTAGGGTGATCATGGCTCGGCACAACATTGAGGGCCGAAGGGCCTGTTCTGTGCTGTACTGTTCTATGTTCTATGTTCTATGTTCTATGTTCTATATTACAGAGACCCGGTTGAGGGAAGGACAGGATTGGCAGCTAAACAATTTAGATGTTTCAGGTGGTATAGAGGGGGATGTAAAAGGGGTGGCGGAGTTGCGCTACTGGTTAAGGAGAATATCACAGCTGTACTACGGGAGGACACCTCAGAGGGCAGCGAGGCTATATGGGTAGAGATCAGGAATAAGAAGGGTGCAGTCACAATGTTGGGGGTTTACTACAGGCCTCCCAACAGCCAGCGGGAGATAGAGGCGCAGATAGGTAGACAGATTTTGGAAACGAGTAAAAACAACAGGGTTGTTGTGATGGGAGACTTCAACTTCCCCAATATTGACTGGGACTCACTTAGTGCTTGGAGCTTGAGCTTCTTAAAACAATATGTAGATAGTCCAACTAGGGAAGGGGCTGGACTGGACCTGGTATTGGGGAATGAGTCCGGCTAGGTGGTAGAAGTTTCAGTAGGGGAGCATTTCGGGAACAGTGACCACAATTTAGTAAGTTTTAAAGTGCTGGTGGACAAGGATAAGAGTGGGCCTAGGGAGAATGTGCTAAATTGGGGGGAGGCTAATTATAACAATATTAGGCAGGAACTGAAGAACCTAGATTGGGGGCGGATGTTTGAGGATAAATGAACATCTGACATGTGGGAGGCTTTCAAATGCCAGTTGAAAGGAATTCAGGACCGGCATATTCCTGTGTGGAAGAAGGATAAATAGGGCAAATTTTGGGAACCTTGGATAATGAGAGATATTGTAGGCCTCGTCAAAAAGAAAAAGGAGGCTTTTTTCAGGGCTAGAAGGCTGGGAACAGACGAAGCCTGTGTGGAATACAAGGAAAGTAGGAAGGAACTTAAGCAAGGAGTCAGGAGGGCTAAAAGCGGTCACGAAAAGTCTTTGGCAAATAGGGTTAAGGAAAATCCCAACCTTTTTACACGTACATAAAAAGCAAGAGGGTAGCCAGGGAAAGGGTTGGCCCACTGAAGGATAGGCAAGGGAATCTATGTGTGGAGCCAGCGAAAATGGGCGAGGTACTAAATGAATACTTTGCATCAGTGTTCACCAAAGAGAAGGAATTGGTGGATGTTGAGTCTGGAGAAGGGTGTGTAGATAGCCTGGGTCACATTGAGATCCAAAAAGACGAGGTGTTGGGCATCTTGAAAAATATTACGGTAGATAAGTCCCTAGGACCTCATGAGACCTACCCCGGAATACTGAAGGAGGCTAGAGAGGAAATTGCTGAGGCCTTGACAGAAATCTTTGGATCCTCACTGACTTCAGGTGATGTCCCAGAGGGCTGGAGAATAGCCAATGTTGTTCCTTTGTTTAAGAAGGGTAGCAAGGATAATCCAGGGAACTACAGGCCGGTGAGCCTTATGTCAGTGGTAGGGAAATTACTGAAGATAATTCTTCGAGACAGGATCTACTCCCATTTGGAAGCGAGAGGCAGCACGGTTTTGTGAAGAGGAGGTCATGTCTCACTAACTTGATAGAGTTTTTCGAAGAGGTCACAAAGATGATTGATGCAGGTAGGCAGTAGATGTTATCTATATGGACTTCAGTAAGGCCTTTGACAAGGTCACACATGGCAGACTGGTACAAAAGGTGAAGTCACATGGGATCAGGGGTGAGCTGGCAAGATGGCTAGGTATAAAAGGCAGAGAGTAGCAATGGAAGGGTGCTTTTCTGATTGGAGGACTGTGACTAGTGGTGTTCCGCAGGGATCAGTGCTGGGACTGTTAGTATATTCGTAGTATATATAAATGATTTGGAGGAAAATGTAACTGGTCTGATTAGTAAGTTTGCAGACGACACAAAGGTGGTGGAATTGCGGATAGTGATGAGGACTGTCAGAGGATACAGCAGGATTTAGATAATTTGGAGACTGGGCGGAGAGATGGCAGATGGAGTTTAATCCGGACAAATGTGAGGTAATGCATTTTGGAAGGTCTAATGCAGGAAGGGAATATACAGTGAATGGTAGAACCCTCAAGAATATTGACAGTCTGAGAGATCTAGCTGTACAGGCCCACAGGTTACAGAAAGGGGGAAACAGGTAGAGAGGGTAGTCAAGAAAGCATATGGCATGGTTGCTTTCATTGGCCGGGGCATTGAGTATAAGAATTGGCAAGTCATGTTGCAGCTGTTTTGAACCTTAGTTAGGCCACACTTGGAGCATAGTGTTCAATTCTGGTCGCCACACTACCAAAAGGATGTGGAGGCTTTAGAGAGGGTGCAGAAGAGATTTACCAGGATGTTGCCTGCTATGGAGGGCATTAGCTATGAGGAGTGTTTGAATAAACTCGGTTTGTTCTCACTGGAACGACGGAGGTTAAGGGGCGACCTGATAGAGGTCTACAAAATTATGAGGGGCATAGACAGAGTGGATCATCAGAGGCTTTTCCCCAGGGTAGCGAGGTCAATTACCAGGGGGCATAGGTTTCAGGTGCGAGGGGCAAGGTTTAGAGATGTACGAGGCAAGTGTTTTTACATCGAGGGTAGTGGGTGCCTGGAACTTGCTGCCGGAGGAGGTGGTGGAAGCAGGGACGATAGTGACATTTAAGGGGCATCTTGGCAAATACACAAACAGGATGGGAATAGAGGGGGAATAGTATCGGACCCAGGAAGTGTAGAAGTTTTTAGTTTAGATGGGCAGCATGATCGGCACAGGCTTGGAGGGCCGAAGGACCTGTTCCTGTGCTGTACTTTTCTTTGTTCTTTGTTCTTTAGAGGGTAATGAATCTGTGGAACTCTTTGCCGCAGAAAGCTATGGAGGCCAAATCACTGAGTATCTTCAAGGCAAAGATAGATATGTTCTTGATTAATAAGGGGATCAGGGGTTATGGGGAGATGGCAGGAGAATGTGGATGAGAAAAATATCAGCATTGATTGAATAGTGGAGCAGACTCGATGGGCTGAGTGACCTTATTCTGCTCCTATGTCTTATGGTCTTAAATCAGCTCATTGATGTGAAAGTGGATTTTTGTCTAAGGCGCAAATCATAAGAAAGGGTTAATCCCGCTATCATGATCCCAATTTTGTCTCACGTCTGCCAGCAGGTGAAACCTTCTGGAGCCCAGACCCTGTGTGGGCTCCCAAGGTGGGAGTGAGGTGGGTGTGATGAATGTTATCAGTAGCTGATATATTGGTACCTTACCTTTAATGCATTGGCCCTTTAAGACCGGGCTTGGAACCCTGGGGTACTCCGCCTCTGGCTCCGCCCCCAGGAAACGGTATATAAGATAAGGCTCACTCAGGCCACATGGGATGAGCACACTTCTCGGCTGCTGTACAGTTCTCAGATGATTAAAGCCTTTGAATCACCTATCTTCTCTTCTGTGTCGTGATTGAGGGCATCTCAATTTAATCATCTGATACATCAAGATGGACAGCGCTCTAAAGCCGGAGAAATTCAACCTGGACGCTCGGTCTCCGGAAGCCCCGGAAATTTTTAAATATTGGCTGCAGTGTTTTGAGGACTATATTGACTCCTCAGCGACTGAGGTCAACGGCGCTCACAAGCTGCGTTTACTACATGCCCGGGTGGGTCACCGATTCTCCTCCGCGATCGGAAACGCTGCAAATTACGAAGCTGCGGTCGAGATACTGACGAAACGCTTCGTGAAGCCGATTAATGAGGTACACGCCAGACACTTGCTCTCAACCTGCAGCCAGCGTTCCGGGGAAACTCTGGACGAGTACGTGGAGAGACTCACTGTGCTCGCGAGGAACTGCAACCATAAAGCAGTGACGGCAGAAACCCACATGAACTTGCATATTCGCGATGCCTTTGTGTCCGGTACCAGGTCCTTGTACATCCGGCAGCGGCTCCTAGAAGACAGGGCGAAGGATCTGCAAGGCACGGTAACGCTCGCCTCTTCCCTAGAAACGGCCCACCGTAACCTCCGTAAGTACTCCATGGACCTTGCGAACCCCTATCGATCCACCCCAGACTCGGCCACGCTACAGGCCTGCGCCGTGCGGCGATCCGCTCACTCCGGGGATTCCCCATGCTATTTCTTTGGGCAAGGTCAGCACCCATGGCAACGTTGCCTGGCCCGCTCTGCGATCTGCAACGACTGCGGGAAGATAGGGCACTTCACTAAAGTCTGCTTGGCTGGCCCCAAAGGCCACAAACAAAGTCCTCACCAGGCCCAGAAATCATGCTCCCAGTCTCACAGACCACGCAACGCGGCCGTGCGGCGGCCGGACACGCCCACTTCCGACGCGTCATCGACCTCGTGCAAGCCTTGGGAGCGGCCATTTTGGCGGCGGCCATCTTCCAACCCCGACACGTGCGACCGACGGCGGTGGCCATTTTGTGACTCCGGGCAGCCATTTTGTGAGTCCGACTCTGACTACCCGCAACTAGGAGCGATCACGCTCGATCAATCGCGGCCGAAACACCTGCGTAACTCGATGATGTGGGTGCGAATCAATGGCCATGACACTCCCTGCCTATTCGACTCCGGGAGCACGGAAAGCTTTATCCATCCAGACACGGTAAGACACTGCTCCCTGCGCACCCACCCCGCCTCCCAAACTATCGCCCTCGCCTCTGGGTCCCATTCGGTCCAAATCACGGAGTATTGTGTCGCTGACCTCACAATTCAAGGCGCTGAATACACCCGTTTTAAACTTTACATCTTTCTTCAACTCTGCGCCCCCCTGCTGCTCGGTCTGGACTTTCAGTGCAGCCACCGGAGCCTGACACTGAAGTTCGGCGGACTCCTGCCCTCACTCACGGTATGCAGCCTGGCGACACTCAAAATTGCGCCACCCCCCCTCTTCTGGAACCTCACTCCCGACTGTAAGCTCGTTGCCACCAGGAGTCGCCGGCACAGTACCCAAGACATGACTTTTATCAAGTCAGAGGTTCAGCGGCTACTAAAAGAGGGGGTCATAGAAGCTAGCAACAGCCCTTGGAGGGCTCAAGTATTGGTAGTCCGCTCCGGGGAAAACCAACGAATGGTAGTGGACTATAGCCAGACCATAAACCGCTTTACGCAACTTGATGCTTACCCACTCCCCCGCATAGCAGAAATGGTGACTCACATCGGCCAGTATTGGGTATTCTCCACGGTCGACCTAAAATCGGCCTATCATCAACTCCCTATCCGCCCAGAGGACCGCCCCTACACGGCGTTTGAAGCAGCCGGTCGGCTGTTTCACTTCCTCAGGGTCCCTTTTGGTGTTACAAACGGAGTCTCTGTTTTCCAGAGGGCGATGGATCAAATGGTGGACCAGTACGGCTTACGGGCTACCTTCCCGTACTTGGACAACGTCACTATCTGCGGCCATGACCAGCAGGACCACGACGCAAACCTGAGGAAGTTCCTCCAGACTGCCCGGGCCCTCAACCTCACGTACAACAAAGAGAAATGCGTGTTCCATCCTCGGCTACATCGTGGAAAACGGGGTCCTAGGCCCAGACCCCGACCGCATGCGTCCCCTTAAGGAACTCCCCCTCCCCCGTAGCCTCAAGGCACTCAAACGGTGCTTGGGGTTTTCTCCTATTACGCCCAGTGGGTCCCCAGATATTCGGACAAAGCCCGGCCACTCATTAAGACTACGGTTTTCGGTTTTTCCCCTGACGGCTGAGGCCCAGTCGGCTTTCAACCGTATCAAGGCCGGCATCATCAAGGCCGCCATGCACGCGGTGGACGAAGCCATTCCCTTCCAAGTAGAAAGCGACGCATCAGACGTCGCCCTGGCTGCTACCCTAAACCAGGCGGGCAGACCAGTAGCGTTCTTCTCCCAAACCCTCACCACCTCGGAAATTCGGCACTCTGCAGTCGAGAAGGAGGCACAAGCCATAGTGGAGGCCGTGCGGCACTGGAGGCACTACCTAGCCGGTAGGAGGTTCACCCTCGTCACCGACCAATGGTCGGTCGCCTTTATGTTCGATAACGCACAACGGGGCAAAATAAAGAATGACAAAATTCTGAGGTGGAGGATAGAGCTCTCCACCTACACGTACGATATTAAGTATCGCCCGGGAAAGCTAAACAAGCCCTCAGATGCCCTGTCCCGCGGCACGTGCGCCAACACGCACAAAGACCGCCTGAGAGCCATCCACGATGACCTCTGCCACCCGGGGGTCACCCGGCTTGCCCACTTCATCAAGTCCCGCAACCTTCCCTACTCCACACAGGAGGTCAAGGCCATGACTAAGGCATGCCAGATCTGTGCGGAATGCAAACCGCAATTCTATCGACCAGACAGGGCCCACCTGATAAAGGCCTCTGGGCCCTTTGAGCGACTAAGTGTGGACTTCAAAGGGCCCCTCCCGTCCACCAACCGCAACATCTATTTCCTCACCGTGACCAATGAGTTCTCCCGCTTCCCTTTTGCTGTCCTCTGTCCCGATATGACCTCGGCCTCCGTGATCAAAGCACTGCACAGCATCTTCACGCTGTTTGGTTTCCCTGCTTATATCCACAGCGACCGGGGTACATCATTCATGAGCGATGAGCTGCGTCGATATCTGCTCAGGAAGGGCATCGCCTCGAGCGGAACGACGAGCTATAACCCGCGGGGAAAAGGGCAAGTGGAGAGGGAGAACGCGACAGTTTGGAAGGCCGTCCTCCTAGCCCTATGGTCAAGGAGTCTCCCAATTGCCCGCTGGCAGGAGGTCCTACCCGATGCCCTGCACTCCATTAGGTCGCTCCTCTGTACGGCCACGAACGAGACCTCTCACAATCGTTTGTTTGTCTTCCCCAGGAAGTCCACCTCTGGGGTCTCGCTTCCACGTTGGCTGACGACTCCGGGACCAGTTCTACTCCGGAGGCACGTGAGGAGCCATAAATCCGATCCCGTAGTCGAGAGGGTCCAGCTGCTACACACAAACCCTCAATACGCCTACGTCAAGCACCCCGACGGCAGGCAGGACACCGTCTCCCTGCGAGACCTGGCACCCGCTGGTTCGCCCATCGACCCCAATGTTATCCCCACCGACCTCCCCCCCCCCGCTAACGACGCTCCCCTCCCCGCACCGACCGCCGACCCCGAAAGCGCCCCCCCCAGAGCGCCCCCTGCCCCCCCAGCCGTCACCGGCACCGATCACCCTAGTCATCCCGGATACCCCCCCGCTCCAAGGCGGGCAAAGGCTTAGTCAACCGTGCTCCCGGATATACCACCATCAATACCGACTGTATCCACGGCACCACCACCGGAGCAGAGAAAGTCAACACGGATGGTCAAACCACCCGCAAGACTGAACTTGTAACTCCACTTCACCCCCGACGGACTATGTGGTTTTTTTCAAACAGGGGGTAAATGTGATGAATGTTATCAGTAGCTGATATATTGGTACCTTACCTTTAATGCATTGGCCCTTTAAGACTGGGCTTGGAGCCCTGGGGGACTCCGCCTCTGGCTCCACCCCCCAGGAAACGGTATATAAGAAAAGTCTCACTCAGGCCACATGGGATGAGCACACTTCTCGGCTGCTGTACAGTTCTCAGTTGATTAAAGCCTTTGAATCATCTATCTTCTCTCCTGTGTCGTGATTGAGGGTATCTCAGTGGGCAAAGTCCAGAGCAGACAGTTTAAAAGTCCCAGCTCCATTCCCTATAATCCTTGGCTCGATGATCCCTGAATAAACAAGCAGACTCTTCAAAGCAGCAACTTAAACACTGCCAAGTACATGTAAAGCAATTAGGAAGTTGTATTGCAGAGAAAGAGCCCATAAATCCCTCTAAATAAAGAAACAACTTCAACATTGCTGTCTGATCTGATGTCGAGATTGAATACAGAAAAGCAATGGGAAAAGAGGAAGCATTACAATTATCAACGTGTACTTACCTTTTTATCCATTAGATTTGCATTTTAAAAATTTATCTGAAGACTTTTTCACATTTACAACGTTGATCTTTTACTTGACAACTTGCCAGTTGGCAGGAGTAGCAATCTGGCAAACACATTGTTTAAGGGATAGCTGCACATCTAATCACAGCACTGTCATTCCGAATTGTAATAAGTCCACGGAGACAGAAGTCTTTAATCGCCCTTACCCAATCCTTCAAAGGGTGTAGCCCTGATTTGTCAACTTTGTACCCAGATAAGTTACTTGAGGTGCTTGGAAAACACATTTCTCCCTCTTTAGGTGCACGCCTGCTGTTGAAAACCACCTAAGGACCTCCTCCAGGTTTTGCAGGTGTACTTTGTTTGTTTTTCCTGTAATGAGGACGTTGTCCAGCTAAATGACGACTTGTGGTAGCCCTTGCAATATATTCTCCATGGTCTTCTGGAATATCGCACAAGGTGATGAAACTCCAAAGGTATTGTATACTGAAAAAAGCCCTTCAGGGTGTTTATAATTGAAAATTTTTGGGATTCTTCGTCCAGCTTCAGCTGTAGATATGCATGGCTCATATCCAGCTTTGAGAATAGGAGTCCTCCAGCCAACTTTGCATACAAATCCTTAATCCGGGGAATTGGGTATTTGTCCAGTTGTGAGTAGCGATTAATCATTTGTTTGAAATCTCCACATAGGCGGATTGAGCCGCCCGGCTTAAGGATAGGCACCACAGGTGCCACCCACTCTGCAAACTGGACCGGTTTTATTATTCCCGCATGTTCTAATCATTTTATTTCCATATCAACTTTCTGCCTTAATGCGAAGGGTACTGGTCGGGCCTTGTAGAATTTTGGGACTGCCTCTGGATCTACATTCAATGTCGCCTGTGCTCCTTTTATTGTTCCGAACCCTTCTCGGAAAACATCTGGGTATTTGCACAGGAGTTCGCTCAGGCGGCCATTTACCAGCTGGAAAATGTTTACCCAATCCAGCTGGATCTCTTTTAGCCAGTTTCATCCCAATAAGTTTGGCCCCACACCTTTCACTACCATTCGAGGCACCTAACCAGTTGCTCTCCATAAGCCACAGTTTTGTCCTCAGTTTTGCAGAGGTCCTGGTTAGGATTAAGGGTTGGAGTACAGTGCGAATTTTATTGAATACTGTTTCCCCTATCGTTGATACGGCTGCTCCAGTGTCGACTTCCACCAGTGTGAGACTTCCATTCAACCTTATGGATAATTTAATGGGTTTTGATTTCACCATCGTTACACAATTTAGTTGTTCCTCGTCAGAGGTAGGTTGGGCTTCTAGGGCATGCATTCTCCTGTACCCCGGCCTACGTGACCTTCTCCAAGATGATGGCTTCGGGCTTCTATTTCTCCTTCCTGGCTCCGATCTCTGGCAGTAACTACAATATTTTGCCGGGCGAAAGGCTGCAGGGGCTGCCGTCTATCTGGGCCTAATTTTCCCTTGCTTGGGAGGGCTTCTGCAAGTGGGCCTGGTTAACTTAGTATCCGAGTCATTCCTGAGGGTGGCTATGCAGTTGCCTATCCCCCAGCGGTAGTCCCTTAACTCAGGTTCACTGGTACGGGTGTTTACCTCCATCGGAGTACGCTATAACTCATGCGCTCCGCTTGCCGCTTTTTCTAAGGACAAAACAAGCTGCCATGCTTGTTTGCAATCCATCTCGGCCTCTGCTAACAGACGTTTCTCTATTGATAAATTATTTATTCCACATACCAAACGGTCTTGGAGCATCTCATTTAGCGTCAGGCCAAATTCGCAAGCCTCTGCTATTCGCCTTAATCTTGTTAAAAAGTTTGTAACTGACTCCCCAGTGTCTCAGGGTGCTGAGTAAAATCGGTACCTTCACAGGATCAGAGGTAGCTTAGGGAAATAGTGCTCTTTTACTAAGTCCATCAATTCCTGGAAAGTTTTCTTGTCCGGTGGGCAACCAGAAAAGTGAGACTGCACATAATAGCAAAGGCTGCTGGCACACACGCGGTCAGCAGAATGATCCATTGCTTTTCATCCGGAATTATATTTGTTTGCTTTAAAGAAGTACTTCATCCGCTCTACATATTGGGCCCAGTCTTCCACTGCAGGGTCGAAAGAGTCCAACTTTCCGAATGAAGGCATTTTGCCTGTCAGTGGCGTACTGTCAATATGCGGCAGCTGCTGACGAGCAGGTTTCTTCAGGTTGCTCCATTTTCCTCATCGCTACTGTAATAAGCCCACGGAGGCAGAAGTCCCGTCACCAGAATTTGTTTTATTTACAAACCCAGCAGCTGAACAACCATGACCATTCAGTCTGCTGTCTACACTGGGTGTGCAGAGGATCTGACACTCCCTGTTGTATACACAAAAAGGGGTTCCGAGATTGGGCTACTAATCAGGAAACTCATATTCTAATTGTCCAATCTCAAAGGCCTGGCCTAAGTCATTACACAAATATAGCTACAACTCATGCTCTCGCGAAAGTGGGTTGGCCCAAGATGAGATCACAATGCTGTCACTTGCCGCCTTCAGAGGAGTGGGTGGGTTCCAACTTTGAATTTCCATTTCCTTGAAAATGGCCAAAGGTGGAATTGGAGACAGCACCTCAGGCAATCTTTTTGGTCCTATTTCTGAATGGTCCCAATCGAGACCATGAATTCCAGCCTATTAACTATGTTTTTCTCTCCACAGCCACTGGGGGGATTTAGGATGAGATTTATACTGAATGGTTAGGGGGGGGGGGGGGGATTGGGGGGGGGGGGGGTGGGGGTAGGGCTGGATAGTGGGCCAACGATAGGTAGAGATTGATATAGATGTTGTGGACAAAAAGGCAAAGAGAGTGTAAATAATGGTGATATTGATTAAGATATGCTGATAGTGGCACATTGAGATCAGAATGTGTTTAATGGCACAGCAGAGGAGGTAAGCAGTGTGTAAAAGGGCAAGTTGGTTTATGGAACCGATAGCCCAAGTGGGGTGGGCAGAGGGGAGACAATGGTCTCCCTTCCAGGACCCTCCCCTTCCTAGCGAACATAAGAACTAGGGGTAGGAGAGGCAATTCAGCCCCTCGAACCCGTTCCGCTACTCAATACAATCCTGGCTGCTGGCTGTCCGCCTCAACTCTACTTGCACTTTCCAAAACCCTTCAACCCATTACTAAATAAAATTTGTCTATCTCCTCCAAGCCCGGCATTCATGGCACTCTGGGGTATTGAATTCCACAGATTCACGACCTTTGAGAGAAGAAATTTCTCCTTATCTCTGTTTTAAATCTGCTACCCCTTATTGTAAAACTATGACCGCATTCTAGGTTGCCGCACAAGAGGAAGCATTCGCTCTATGTCTATTTAGTCAGTACTTTTTATCATCTTATACACCACAATTATATCTCCTTCTTCTAAACTCGAGAAAATATAGGCCTGAACTGCTCCATCTCTCTTCCTAAGACAAACCCTTTGTGGTAGTATGACTAGAGGTACTACGGTACTTGGGAGTGTGAGCTGCTATTGGTGGAGAAGGCTTGCTGCCCATTGGCCCAAGTGTTGAATTTCCATTGGTCGAGATGAAGGTAGCTCCGCCCACGAGGCAGAGTATAAGAACCCGTGTTTCTCAGCAGCCATCGTTCTTTCTGTACTCAAGCTGCTGGGCCCACTTCTTGTAGATTAAAGCCTTCGATTCGGACTACTCCTTTGTTTTTGTGCTTATTGATCGCGCATTACCCTTCATCTTTGGAATCAATCTAGCCAGAACTATACAAAGTACTCCAGGTGCCATCTCACCAATCCTTATACAGTTACAGCAACACTTCCCTACCTTCATACGCGATAATAGAATTACAGAATTTACAGTGCAGAAGAAGACCATTCGGCCCATTGAGTCTGCACCGCCCCTTGGAAAGAGCGCCCTACCTAAGCCCATGCCTATAGATCATCCTCATAGCCCAGTAACGCCACCTAACCTTTTAAACACTAAGGGGCAACTTAGCATGGCCAATCCACTTAACCTGCACATCTTTGGAAAGAAACCGGAGGAAACCCACGCAGATATCATCCTATCTGGCTGCATCACAGCCTGGTATGACCCAAGACCATGAGAAACTACAGAGAGTCGTCAACACAGCCCAGTCCATCATGCGAACCCACCTCCAATCTACACCTCCCGCTGCCTTGGGAAAGCGGGCAGCATAATCAAAAACCCCTCCCACTTGGGGTATTCTTTTTCTTTCAAATAAATTTAATCTACCCAATTGTTTTTATTTCCAATTAAGGGACAGTTTAGCATCGCCAATCCACCTAACCTGCACATTTTTGGGTTGTGAGGGTGAGACCCACGCAGACACGGGGAGAGTGCGCAAACTCCACACAGATGGTGACCCAGGGCTGGAATCGGACCTGGGCCCTCAGTGCTGTAGACAGCAGTGCTAACCACTGCGCCACCGTGCCACCCTTACCCACCCTGGGTGTTCACATTTCCAAATTCTTCAAACGGGCAGGAGATACAAAGTTTGAGAACACAGATTCAAAAACAGTTTCTTAACTGCTATTACCAGACTTCTGAATGACCCTCATATGGACTGATCTGATCTCTTCAAATATCTTCATAAGAACATAAAAACTAGGAGCAGGAGTAGGCCATCACGTCCTTCGAACCTGCTCCGTCATTCAATGAGATCATGGCTGATCTTTTGTGGACTCAGCTCCACTTTCCCACCCGAACACCATAACCCTTTTGAATAACGATCAATAACTCTCAAAGCGAGATTGGAGTACAATTGAAGGTTTATTGGACTAGATGTTTCCCCCAGCAGCGCAGGTACAGAATGCAGCAGCTGGGGAGACACAGACTCTTATACTCCGCCTTACTGGGCGGAACCAGCAGGCAGGCTTCACCAATGATCTTGCTGTCTCAGGTACCTCCCACACCAATGGTCTCAAAAGATTAAGGATTTTTGCGGTATGGAGAAATATTTGGAGGTCGTGGTCCTGCTGGTCGTGGCCGCAGATGGTGACATTGTCGAGGTACGGAAACGTGGCCCACAAAACGTATCAGTCAACCATTCGGTCCATCTCCCTTTGGAAGACCGAGACTCCATTTGTGACACCGAAGGGAACCCTCAGGAAGTGGTAGAGCTGCCTATCTGCTTCGAATGCAGTGTATTTGCGGTCGGCTGGGCGGATGGGGAGCTGGTGGTAAGAGGATTTGGGGTTTAAGTGAAAAAGTATTGTATTGTGCAATCTGATTGACCAAATCAGATATGCGGGGGAGAGGGTACGCGTCGAGCTGCGTATACCTGTTGATGGTCTGGCTATAATCGATGACCATCCTGTGCTTCTTCCTACCTAGTACCAGGGGTGCGCGGTAGAATTTGTCTTGCGATTCCCCCGAGATTTGTCACCTTGTTGCCAGCAGATGTTGGGCATAAACCTGATTTACTGGGCGAATGTAGTGTCCTTTCAACAGGGCCATCGTGGCCTCAAAATCTTCCACATCCTCGATGAGCGTAGATCTCTGGGCTCACCCTCGAGTGGAGAACTTGCAGTTTCTGGCCCTCCGTGGGTGTAGTCGTGGCCGTCCTGAGTTACCTGTTGAAGCACACCAGCCAGTGTTTGAAGGTTGACGCTGAGTTTGCCATGTGGGGGCTAAGTTGCATACACTCCGGCTTGATGCGGAGCTCCATTCTTCAAAATCTAGTCCAATAAATTGGTGCACGATAAATAACTCTCGAAGCGAGATTAGAGTACAATTGAAGGCTTTATTGGACTACATGTTTCCCCCTGCAGTGCAGGTACAGAATGCAGCAGCTGGGGAGACATAGACTCTTATACTCCGCCTTACTGGGCGGAACCAGCAGGCAGGCTTCACCAATGATCTTGCTATCTCAGGTACCTCCCACACCAATGGTCTTACAGCCTCAACCTGGGTACCGTAATACCCCTAATACCGACTACCACACCTTTATTCCTTTATTCTTCAAAAAATTATCTATCTTTATCTTGAAAACATTTAGTGAAAGAGCCTCAACTGCTTCACTGAGCAGGGAATTCCATAGATTCACAACCCTTTGGGTGAAGACATTCTTCTCTACTGAGTAGTACTGCACCCCTGTATGCTTCACCTGATGCCTGTGTCTATGTATTTACATTGTATATTTATGTATGCCCTATGTATTTTTCAGGTATGGAATGATCTGTCTGGACCATTCTTTTCACTGTACCTTGGTACACGTGACAATAAAACCAAACCAAATCCAGACACGGGGGGCGCGATTCTCCGCCCCCCACGACGGGTCGGAGAATAGCGGGAGGGCCTTCCCGACATTTTTCCCGACCTCCCGCTATTCTCCCCCCCCTCCCCACGGCCGCCCCACGACGCGAATCGCTGCTCGCCATTTTTTACGGCGAGCAGCGATTCTCCCCTAGCCAATGGGCCAATTTCCCAGGCCTTTACGGCCGTTTTCACGAACTCCAACACACCTGCTCTCACCGTTCGTGAAAACGGCCGCAAAGTGCCGTTCTGGAGAACCATGCCACCGATTGGCACGGCCGCACCACGGCCGTGCCAAGGGTGGCATGGGCCCGCGATCGGTCGGCACCGATCGCGGGCAGCGGGTCCGAACCCCAACCTCCCGCTATTCTCCCCCCCCCCTACGGCCGCCCCCGCTGGATCAGTCCGTGGGGCGGCTGAGGGGCATAACGGCCTGCGCATGCGTGGGTTTCACGCATATGCGTGATGACGTCATCCGCGCATGCGCGGATTGATGACGTCATCCGCGCATGCGCGGATTGGAGCCGTCCAATCTGCGCATGCGCGGCTGACGTCATCGTTAGCGTCAGCCGCCGTTACCCTTGGCGCGCGGGCTTAGCGAAGTTCGCTAAGCCTGTGATGCCGAGGTTCACGGGGACCCGCTGCTAGCCCCGACCGGGGAGCAGAATCGGGTCCCGGGAGGGGGCGCGGAGGCTGCTGTGAAACACGGCCAGTTTCACGGCAGCCTTCACGACTCTCCGCATTTGCGGAGAATCGCGCCCGGGGAGAAAGTGCAAACTTCAAACAAACAGTCACCCAAGGCTGGAATTCAACTCGGGTCCCTGAACTGTGAGGCAGTAATGCTACCCATGTGCTATCGTGCGCCATATCCCTTTAACTATAAAGGGCAAAATTCCATTTGCCTTATCTTTTTTTATAAATTCAGAATATCCAATTCATTTTTTTTCCAATTAAGGGGCAATTTAGTGTGGTCAATCCACCTATCCTGCACATCTTTTTGGGTTGTGGGGGCGAAACCCACGCAAACACGGGGAGAATGTGCAAACTCCATACGGACAGTGGCCCAGAGCCGGGATCGAACCTGGGACCTCAGTGCCGTGAGGCCACAGTGCTAACCACTGTGCCATCATGCTGCCCTCCATTTGCCTTATTACCGGCTGTACCTGCATACTAGTTTTCTGAGATTCATGCACGAGGACACCCAGATCCCCCTGCACCAAAGCACTCTGAAGTTTCTCGCTATTTAGATAAGTTGCCTTTCCAGTTTTTCTTTTCCGCAATAAATTTAGAGTAACCAATTCTTTTTTTTTCATCTAAGGAGAAATTTAGCGTGGTCAATTCATCAATTCACCTACCAGACACATCTTTTGGGTTGTGGGGTTGAGACCCATGCAGACACCGGGAGAACGTGCAAAGTCCAGATGGACAGTGACCCGGGGCCAGGATTGAACCCGGATCCTCAGCGCTGTGAGGTAGCAGTGCTAACGACTGCGCCACTGTGCCGTCCTGGCTTTCCATTTTTTCGAACAAAATGGATAACCTCCCACTTATCCACGTTAAACTCCATCTGCCAAATTTTGGCCCACTCACCTAACCTATCTATATACATTTGTAAATTTCTTATTTCCTCATTACATCTTACTATCCTACCTATTTTAGTGTCATCTGCAAATTTGGCTATGCATCCTTCTATTTCTATATCCAAGTCATGAATATATATTGTGAATAGTTGGGTCCTGAGGACTGATGCCTTTGGCACCCTATTAGTTAGACCTTGCCAACCAGAAAAAGACCCATTTATCTCAACTCTCTCTGCCTTCTGTTGGTTGGCCAGCCTCCTATCCAAGCAAACAAATTATCCCTAATTCCATGTGATCTAATCTTGTGTATGAACCTTTTGTGCGGCAAATTAATCAACCACGATTTACCCTTCACTTTTTAAAAATAAATTTTGAGTACCCTATTATTTTTTTTTCAATTATGAAGCAATTTAGCGTGGCCAATCCACCTAACCTGCACATCTTTGGGTTGTGGGGGTGAAGCCCACACAGACATGAGGAGAATGTCCACACAGACAGTGACCCAGGGCCAGAATTCAAAGCCGACGATTTACCCTTCATGAAACGATGCTGACTCTGATGGAGAGCGTTTTGACTTTCCAAGTGTCCTGACATTACATCCTTAATAATTGGTTCTAACAATTTCCCAACAGCAGATATTAAACTAACTGATCTGTAATTTACCACATTCTGCCTCCCTCCCTTTGTGAATAAGGGCAACACTTAGCATTTTTCCAATCCACTGGAACCTTTACCGCATCCACGGAAGTTTGGAATATTATTACCAATGAATCCACTATTTCCGTAGCCACTTCCTTTAAGACTCTGGGTTACAGGCCATCAGGCCTTTGGCACCAGTCTGCCTTTAATCACAATAGTTTGTTTAGTATTTTTCTCCCTCTCCAATTTCCTCCCTTTCTATTACCTCTGCGTTACCTGTTACTATTGGGATCGTACTCGTGTCCTCCGTGAAACTGAGGCAAAATATTGATTTAGCCTCTCCACCATTTCTGTGGCCCCACTATTAACTCCCCAGTCTCATCTGCCAAGGAACATTCACTTCAGCGACTCTCTTCCTTGTATGTACTTAAAGAAGCTTTTGCTATTCTTTTTTATATTTTGCGCTTGTTTCTTTCATAATTTACCTTTGCTCTTTTTATGCATTTTTTAGTAACCTTTTGGGAGCTTCCAGCCTGCCACTGGCCTTTGCAATATGGTGTGCCTTTTTTGTCTTTATGTTATCTTTAACTTCCTTGCTCAACCATGGATATATTTTATGCCCCGTTACATTCTTTCTTCCTTTCTGGAATATATTTTTGTTTGGATAAATTTAATATCTCCTCAAACAACTGCAACAAGTGACTCACCTGATGAAGGAGCGACACTCCAAAAGCTAGTGATTCCAAATAAACCTGTTGGTCTTCAACCTGGTGTTGTAAGACTTCTCACTGTGCCCACCCTAGTCCAACGCAGGCATTTCCACATCAATATTTCCTGGCGTATACGTGCCCCATTGAGCATCTACAGTTTGGGGATCTGCAGATTACTCCTACCAGGGACTTCCTTTGCTATTTCTTATTTCTACCCAGACTGATTCCACGTTTTGATCTCCAGTGCCTGTGTCATTTCCCTCTTAACACTGACCCCTTCCTTTACCAGTAAAGCAACATCACCTCCTTTACCTTTCTCTCTATCCTTCTGAAATACTGAGTAATAATAATAATAATAATCACTTATTGTCACAAGTAGGCTTCAATGAAGTTACTGTGAAAAGCCGCAAGTCGCCACATTCTGGCATGTTCAGGGAGGCCAGTACGGGAGTTGAACCCACGCAGCTGGCATTGTTCTGCATCATAAGCCAGGTATTTAGCCCACTGTGCTAAACCAGCCCCGTACCCTCGGATATTAAATTCCAAGACCTAATCTCCTTGTAACCATATCTCAGTAATCGCCACCACTCCTACCCACTTGTCTCTATTTGCATTGTTAACTCATTAATCTTGTTAATGCTTCTAGCATTCAGACATATTGGGCGGGATTCTTCGATGGATGCCGGAATCGGGAAACACGATTGGGCGGAGAATCGCACGTGAGGCATAAATCATGGCCGGTGATGGTCGTCAAACAGAATGCCATGCTCCAGTGCCTCGACAGCTCGTCAATGCATTCTACTCCGCACATACAGTAAACGTCCCCGGCCCTCTGCGATGCCAGGAGGAATTACCGATGGCGAGTTTCACTTCTGCTTTCAAAAGTTACATTCGCGTCACACAAGTGCCAGGCAATGACCATCTCCTACAAGACAGGATCTAGCCATCACCCCTTGCTATTCAATGGCATTACCATCACTGAGTCCCCCACAATAAACCTGGGGTTTGCCATTGTTCAGAAACTGAACTGGACTAGCCATATTAACACTGTGGTTACCAGCACAGGTCAAAGGCTAGGAGTCTGATGGTGAGTAACTGACCTCCTGACCCCCCAAAGCCTGTCTACAATCTACAAGTCAGGAGTGTGATGGAATACTCACCACTTGCCTGGATGAGTGCAGCTCCAACAACATCAAGAAGCTCGACACCATCCAGGACAAAGCAGCTCGCTTGATTGCTCCCCCTTCCATAAACATTGAAACCCTCCAATTCTGATTAAAAATGGCAGCCGTGTGTACGCTCTACAAGTTACACTGCAGGAACTCACCAAGGTTCCTCTGACAATATCTACCAAACCCACGACCGCTACCATCTAGAAGGACAAGAGCAGCAGGTACCAGGGAACCACACCACCTGGAGGTTCCCCTCAAGTCACTCACCATCCTGACTTGGAATAATATCGCCGTTCCTTCACTGTTGCTGCGTAAAAGTCCTGGAACAGGCCCCTCCCCCCGCCAACAATTTTGAATAGGTAATTCAAATGAGCAGTTACATACCAGCCAATTAACTTACCGTTTCCCTATGATGGCACTCCTGGATTGTTTTTCAAACTCAGCCCATTGCCCAGACTCCGCGCAGACAGTGACCCAAGCCGGAAATTGAACCTGGGATCCTGGAACTGTGAAGCAACTGGCTAACCACTATGATACCATGCTGTCTCAATGAAATTTGGGCTCAACACAATGCAGAACTCTTCTCCCACCACCTTCGTCTCCGTGCTTGCTTCTTCGGGCAGTAGTCCTTGGCATATTCAACAGATCCTTGCCTCCAGTATTCTCCCTCCAGCTGGAACCTTCCCTCCAGCCGCCCACCTGCTCTTGATCTTTTCATTGAGAACTGTTGCATGACATCGACCATCTCAATTTCTCTGCTCCTCTCGCCCACTCTAACCTTTCTCCTTCTGAACTTGCTGCACTCTACCCTCTCAGGTCCAACCCCAACTTTCTCAGCACACCTGTCAACAAGGGTGGAGCTGTTGTCCGGCATACATACTCTACAATGCAAAGGCTGAGTGTCAGCTTTCAGATACTCCTCCTACCTCCCCCTGGGCCACGACCCCGCCACCAAGCATCAAGCCATTCTTTCCATGACTGTCACTGACCTCATCTCCTCTGAAGATCTTTCCTCCACAGCTTTCAACCCTGGACAGCCTGATTCTACCTCTTCCCCCAAATCCACAGACAGGACTGTCCGAGTAGACCCATCATGTCAGCTTGTAGCTGCCTGTCATGTGACAGTACATTTAAGAAATGGGTGTTTATGACTGCAGTGATGTCAGACAGCGGGTGGAGCTGGACTGTCTGTCAGCTTTTTACTTTTGTTTTAGGCTGTTTGCTGCAGGGTGTGTTTTAGTTTTGTTTTCAGTGTTGGAGCTGAAGCCAGTCAAAGCAGGTGCACTGTTGATCTCTCTGCCATGAAAAGACTACCTCTTGATCATTTGGTGAATGCAGAATTATAAATGTTCTCAATAGTGACTTTAACCTGAGCTGCTTCTTTTAAAAGGTGTTTTAAGTATTATGGATGTTAAAAGGAAAGTAAGAATTACTTTGTGTTGTTTTCTTTGGGGGTTATATTTGAATTGATGGTTGCTGAGATGTTCACTGTATGTTTTAAAAAGGTTAACTTGAGTTCATAGAATAAACATTGTTTTGCTTTTAAAAATACTTTTCCATTTCTGCTGTACCACCCCTGTAGAGTGGACCATGTGCTCCCTATACCACAATCTATTAAAAGTTGTGGGTCAGGTGAACTCCATGATACACTTTGGGGTTCTCTAAACCCTGGCCCATAACAAATTGGAGGCTCGGGGGGGGTAAAAGTCTATCGATTGGATTGGCTTAGTGAACTTAAAGACAGTGAGGGGTGAGCATATTGTGATTACTTTTCAGGTGTGGTATTTCAGTTTAAGTAGGGAGTGTGTTGTGGACAATGGCTCTTTCAGCGGCTCTGATGTTTTTGTGGGTGGAGACGGTCACACGCAGTATCTTATGGGCAGAGATTAAAAGTAGACTGTTAGATTTGGCAAAAACATTGCAGTTAATATTACCTGACAAAATGCGAAAAGATGAGGTAATTATGTTGGTGGCTGAGCATTTAAAGTTGCCTGAGATACAGTTTGACTCATTGGAAATGGCAAAAATTCAGTTACAAATTAAACAAATGGAACATGAGGAAGAATTAAAGCAGCTTGAATACGAAAGAGAGAGAGAGGAAAAAGAAAGAGAAGAGAGAGAGAGGAAAGTGAGAGAGAAGAAAGGAAAACAGAAAGAATAGCCCGAGCAGAAAAAAAGAATGAGGAAGGGAAAAAGATAAAGAGAGAGAGTTTGAACTTCAGAAAATGGCCATGAAATATGACAGTCAGTTAAAATTGGCAGATGTAAAGGAAAACGTACAGTTGTTTGATAGTGATGAGGATAGTGAGAAAGAGCGTCAAAGTCGAAGGCTTGGTGGGAATCTATTTAAATATGTCTAAGTATTGCCACGGTTTGACGAGAAGGAGGTTGAAGCTTTTTCCATTTCATTTGAGAAGGTAGCTAAACAAATGAAATGGCCACAGGACATATTGATATTACTGATTCAAACAAAGCTGATACGTAGGGCTAGAGAAGTGTTAGCATCACTACCGGAGGAGGTATCTGAGACGTATGAGGAGGTGAAAAAATCCATCTTGGGTGCATATGAACTAGTGCCTGAAGCCTACAGACAAAGGTTTAGAAATTTAAGGAAAGAATTTGGTCAAACATACATGGAGTTTGAAAAGATCAAACAGAATAATTTTGAGAAGTGGATAAGGGCTTTGAAATTAGACAAAGCGTATGAAGCTCTCAGAGAAATTGTACTTTTGGAGGAGTTTAAAAATTCAATTCCTGATGTAGTGAGAACTCATGTGGAAGAGCAGAGGGTTAAAACTGCGAGATTAGCAGCAGAAATGGCAGATGATTATGAATTAGTTCATAAATCAAAGCTTACCGTTTCCGACATCAGTTTCAGACTGTGAGGGATAGAAACTGGGGACTTGAGAAATACTCAAGTGGTAAAGGTAAAGGTCATCTGATGGGAGATAATAAGGAGAGTGTACCTCAGATTAAAAAATAAATCCAGGAGGGTGGAAAAGAAATGAAAAATTTCAAATGTTTTCACTGTAATAAACTAAGCCATATAAAGTCACAGTGTTGGTGGTTGAAGAAAAGCACTGGGAAGGCTGATGTGGTAAACAGGATAGGACAGTGGGGTTTGTTAAAGTGGCAAAGGAAAGCCCAAGTGAAGTGAAGGAGGTGCAAAAGATTGTACAGTCTGATCAAGAGGTGATTGATAAGAAGGTGCCAGATCTTGTTAAAGAATGTACTTGTGTGGGTAAAGTTTACTCATGTGTATCAGGACGAGCAGGTAAAGAAGTCAAAATTTTAAGAGATATTGGAGCTAGTTAATCTTCAATGGTGATGAGGAATTATGTAGTTTGGGAAGAATGTTGCCAGAAAAGGTGGTAATATGTGGAATTCAGGGTGAGAGGAGTAGTGTTGC
Organism: Scyliorhinus canicula; assembly: GCF_902713615.1. Taxonomy (NCBI): domain Eukaryota; kingdom Metazoa; phylum Chordata; class Chondrichthyes; order Carcharhiniformes; family Scyliorhinidae; genus Scyliorhinus; species Scyliorhinus canicula. The sequence continues at coordinate 180,199,769 of NC_052146.1, forward strand.
ATTATATAAGGTAAGGTTGGAAAGTCCTGTGAAGAGTGGTGAAGTGGTAGGAGGAGTAATACAGGAATACAGTTTATCTTGGTAATGACATAGCTGGATCACAGTTGGGAGTGATGCCTATTGTGATTGATAAGTCAGTGGAAAATCAGACAACTGAAGTTTTGACGGACGAATATCCTGGGATTTTTCTGGATTGTGTAGTAACAAGATCACAAAATAACAGGTTAAGACAAGAGGAGAAATCAAAGAGTGAAGATTAAGTTGAAGTGCAATTATCAGAAACAATTTTTGATCAGATGGTTGAAAAAGAACAAGAATAGGTGGAGGATGAGGCGGATATTTTTAGTTCAGGAAAATTGGCGGAGTTACAGCAAAAAGATGTAGAAATAAAACGGATGTATCAGAAAGAATACACGGAAGAGAAATCTGCGTGTATACCAGAGTGTTATTACCGTAAAAGTAATGTCTTGATGATAAAATTGAGACTTTTACATATGCAGGTGGGTGAAAATTGGGCAGAAGTTCATCAAGTGGTATTGCCGGTAGGGTATAGAAAGGAGGTGTTGCGAGTTGCATATGAGGTATCAGTGGGAGGTCATTTGGGAATAAGGAAAACTCAAGCTTAAATTCAGAAACATTTTTATTGGCCTGGACTACATAAAGATGTTGTTACATTTTGTCAATCATGTCACACATGTCAAGTGATAGGAAAGCCTCAATCAGTGATAAAACCAGCGCCCTTAATACCCATTCCAGAGCAACACGGTGGCCTAATGGTTAGCACAACCGCCTCACGGCGCTGAGGACCCAGGTTCGATCCTGGCTCTGGGTCACTGTCCGTGTGGAGTTTGCACACTCTCCCCGTGTCTGCGTGGGTTTCGCCCCCACAACCCAAAAATGTGCAGAATAGGTGGATTGGCCACGCTAAATTGCCCCTTAATTGGAAAAAATAATTGGGTAATCTAAATTTAAAAAAAAAAAATACCCATTCCAGCATTTGAGGAACCTTTTACAAGGGTCCTAATTGATTGCGTAGGGCCGCTTCCGAAAATGAAAAGTGGGAATCAATATCTTTTGACGATAATGGATGTGTCTACTAGGTTTCCAGAGGCCATTCCAGGATGTAATATTACAGCTAAAAAGATTGTGGAGCAGTTACTTAAATTCTTTACTAGATATGGATTACCCACAGAAATACAATCGGATCAAGGATCGAATTTTACCTCAAGGTTTTTCACAGAATGTTATGGATAGCTTTGGAATAAAACAATTTAAATCAACTGCGTACCATCCAGAATCACAGGGTGTGTTAGAAAGGTGGCATTCAGACATTAAAGACAATGTTGAGGGCTTATTGTCAAGATTATCCAAAGGATTGGGATAAAGGAATTCCATTCGTGCTGTTTGCAATTAAGGGTACAACGAATGATCAACCAAATTCAGTCCTTTTGAACTAATTTTTGGTCATGAGGTAAGAGGACCACTTAAATTAATTAAGGAAAAATTGGTGAGTGAGAAATCGGCAATTACATTATTGGATTACGTGTCAAATTTTAGGAAACGAGTAAATAGAACAGGTGAATTGGCTAGACAACATTTAAAAGTTGCACAAAATGTGATGAAACGGGTAGCGGACAAGGAATCCAAAGTTCGTAGTTTTGCCAGTGGAGATAAAGTTTTAGTGTTGTTCCCAGTGGTAGGTGAACCTTTAAAAGCAAGGTTTAGTGGACCATATCAGATTGAAAAGAAATTAAGTGAGGTGAATTATGTGGTAAAAACGTCGGGCGAAATTCTCCGCTCCCGCGAAAAATCGGGAAGGCCGTCGTGAATTCGGCCGAGTTTCACGACGGCTTCGGAGGCCGCTCCTCTCACCTTATTCACCCCCACCCGGGGGGCTAGGAGCAGCGCTCCGTAACTCTCGGTCGCCGGGGGGCGTGCCGAGAGTGACGCGACGGCGGCACCTATGTGACATCAGCCGCGCATGCGCAAGTTGGCCGGCTCCAACCCGCGCATGCGCGGCTGATGTCACGACGGCAGATGGCTCAAACCCGCGCATGCGTGGTTGCCGTCTTCCCCTCCACTGCCCCACAATACGTGGTGGCTTGATCTTGTGGGGCGGCGGAGGGGAAAGAGTGCGTCCCTTTGAGACGCCGGCCCGACGATTGGTGGGCACCGATCGCATGCCAGTCCACTCCCGAGCACGGTCGTGGTGCTCACTCCCCTCTCCGCCCCCCACAATCTTCAATCCAGCTTTTTGCGCCATGTTGACGAAGGCAGCGACCAGGTGTGGTTGCCGCCATCGTGAACCAGTTGCGAATGGCAGGCCGCTCGGCCCATCCGGGTTGGAGAATCGCCGGTCGCCGTGAAAAACGGCGAGCGGCGATTCTTCAAGCCGGGGGGGGGGGGGGGGGCGGGTGGGAGAATCGCGGGTGGCGCCAGGGGGGCGTGTCATGAGTTGCCCGGCCCTCCCGCGATTCTCCCACCCAGCGTGGGGAGCGGAGAATCTCGCCCGCCAGATAGAAGGAAGAATCACCAAGTGTGTCATGTGAATATGTTTAAAAGGTACTTTGAAAGGGAAGGAGAGAAAAAGGAGGAGGTTTTAATGGTTCTACCTCAAAGTGACGAATCAGATCTGGGTAACTGTGAAGTTAACATACCTCAAATTAAATTGGAACACGAGGATGTTCTTAAAAGTTGGGATAAATTGTTGAGTTACCTTCCGGAGGAAAAAAACGGACTGATTTGAAAGAGTTATTGATATCACATGGGCATATTTGTGGAGATAAATGGGGAAATACTAAAATGGCTATACATGATGTAGATGTGGGAAATGCTATTCCAATCAAACAACATCCATCCATCCTTTAGAATTGGCACAGGTTAACAAAGCGATTGAGAGTATGCTTAAAAATGGCATAATTGAAGTGAGTTGCAGCCAATGGAGCTCACCCATCATGATGGTACCTAAACCAGACAGTACCAAACGGTTGTGTGTGGACTATAGAAAGGTTAATGCAGTTACAAGAACGGACTCTTATCCTATCCCACGTTTGGAGGATTGCATTGTGAAAGTGGGACAATCAGCTTTTATTTCCAAACTGGATTTACTTAAAGGTTACTGGCAGGTACCTTTATCCGAAAGGGCGAAGGAGAATTCCGTTTTTGTGACTCCAGATGGTATATACCAATTCAAAGTTAAGCCATTTGGCATGAAAAACGCCCCAACCACATTTCAACTGTTAATTAACAAAGTAATTTCAGGATTACCCAATTATGTGGTATACTTCGACGATCTGGTAATTTTCAGCCAGACATGGAAAGAACATTTAAAACATCTGATGGAGTTATTCGATCGACTTCAGGAGGCGGGTTTGGTGATAAACCTAGCCAAAAATGAATTTGGAAAAGCCCAAGTCACATTCCTTGGCTATACAATTGGACAGGGTCAAATGGTCACACGGGATGTGAAACCAACAGTTATTGAGGAGTTTACAATACCCTCAAGACAAAGGGAAATAATGCGATTTCTTGGCATGAGTGCATTTGATCGAACATTTGTGCAAACGTTTTGTGGCGTGATTGCTCCACTGATGGATTTGCTGAAGAAACGTCGAAAATTTCAATGGACAGCAGATTTTCAACAGGCATTTAACTGCCTGAAATCTGTGATAACCAATGCTTCTGTGTTGGTGAATTGCAAGGGCCTCTGTGATCAGATTGAACTAATGTATCTGACTTTAAAGAGAAATGCCGAAGTGTAGAGAAATGGACAGATCTTGCAAAGACCTTCTTGTTCAAAGAGACTGTCAATCCAGAAGGATTTCCATTGGAGGAAGAAGAACAAAAATGGATTATATTATTATAGCTGTTTGCGTGTTTTGTTTTTTGAAACTAAAAAGTATATTTACTGTGTGAATTTCTTAAAGGATAGTGAAAAGATGAAAAATGAAACCATCTTGAAGTTGATGGTTTATTTTTTTTCTGGGGGGAGGTGTCATGTGAGAGCACCTTTAAGAAATGGGTGTTTATAGATGCGTGTGTATATAAGTATCTGTAATGAGAGTACCTTTAAGAAATGGGTGTTTATTACTGCAGTGATGTCAGAGAGTGAGTGGAGCAGGGCTGTCTGTCAGCTTTTTACTTTCATTTTTGGCTGTTTGCTGCAGGGTGTGTTTTAGTTTTGTTTTCAGTGTTGGAGCTGAAGCCAGACAAAACAGGTGTACTGTTGATCGCTCTGCCATGAAAAGACTACCTCTTGATCATTTGGTGAATTCAGAATTATAAATGTTCTCAGTAGTGACTTTAACCTGATGTGCTTCTTTTAAAAGGTGTTTTGAGTCTTATGGATGTTAAAAGGAAAGTAAGAATTACTTTGTGTTGTGTTCTTTGGAGGTTATATTTGAATTAATAGTTGCTGAGATGTTCACTATCTGTTTTAAAAAGATTAACGAGTTCATAAAATAAATATCGTTTTGCTTTAAAAAATACATTTCCATTTCTGCTGTACCACACCTGTAGAATGGGCCGTGTGCTCCCCTACCACAATCTATTAAAAGTTGTGGGTCAGGTGGACTCCATGATACACTTTGGGGTTCTCTAAACCCTGGTCCATAACACTGCCCCATTAAATAAATTTTTTTCTCTCCTGACTCCATACTCTCTCTTCTTGTCCAGTTCCTTCCCACAGACAGCTACGATTCCTATGCACAGAAACAGACATAGAAAATAGAGGCAGGAATAGGCCACTCTGCCCTTCAAGCCTGCCCTGCCCTCCACTCATTCATTATGATCATAGCTGATCATTAAATTCAATACCCTGATCTTGCCTCCCCCCTCCACCCCACCACCCCCATATCCCTTGATCCCTTTTGCACCAAAACTATATCTAATTCCTTCTTGAAATCACAACTACTTTCTGTGGTAGCAAATTCCACGATTCACCACTCTCTGGGTGAAGCAATTTCTCCTCACCTCAGTCCTAAAAGGTTTATCACTTATCCTCAATCTATGACCCCCCCCCCCCATTCTGTACTCCCCCACTATAAAAAGCATTTTTTCCGACTCTACCCTGTTTAACCCTGTTTGAATGTTATAAGTTTCTATGAGATCCTCCCTCACTCTTCTAAACTCCAGTGAATATAATCCTAATCAATTTAATCTCTCATATGACAGTCCCGCCATCCCAGGAACCAGCCTGGTTAACCTTCGTTGCACTCTCTCCATAGCAAGAACATCCTTTCTCAGATAAGGACACTAAAACTGCCACAATACTCCAGGTATGGCCTCCCCAGTGCCCTATACAATTGCAGTAAAACATCCCTATTCCCATATCGTGGTTTAGCTGGTTTAGCTCACTGGGCTAAATCGTTGGCTTTTAAAGCAGACCAAGCAGACCAAGCAGACCAGCAGCACGGTTCGATTCCCGTACCAGCCTCCCCGGACAGGCGCCGGAATGTTGGGACTAGGGGCTTTTCACAGTAACTTCATTGAAGCCTACTTGTGACAATAAGCGATTTTCATTTCATTTTCATTCAAATCCTCTCGCTATGAAGGCCAACATACCATTTGCCTTCTTTACTGCCTGTTTACCTGCACACTTACACTTTCAATGATTGATGCACAAGGACACCAAGGTCTCACTGAATATACACCTCTCTCAATTTACACCCAGTCAAATAATAATCTACCTTCCTATTTTTGCTGCTGAAGTGGATAACCTCACATTTATTCACATTATACTGCATCTACCATATGCCCACTCACTCGGCATGTCCAAATCACGCTGTAGCATCTGTGCATCCTCTTCACATCTCACCCTCCCACCCAACTTTGAATCATCTGCAAATTTGGAGATAATACAATTTAGTTCCCTTGCCCAAATCATTAATATATTATATGATGTGCAGGGTAGGTGAAAGTGAAAAAGTGAAAATCGCTTATTGTCACGAGTAGGCTTCAAATGAAGTTACTGTGAAAAGCCCCTAGTCGCCACATTCCGGCGCCTGTTCGGGGAGGCTGTTACGGGAATCGAACCGTGCTGCTGGCCTGTTTGGTCTGCTTTCAAAGCCAGCGATTTAGCCCTGTGCTAAACAGGTGGATTGGCCACACTAACTTGCCCCTTAATATATATATATATTTTCCAACTCTCTGTTTCCTGTCTGCTAGCCAGCTTTCTATCCATCTCAAGCCACTGCCCACAATTCCATGTGCTTTTACTTTACGTAGTAATCTGCTGTATGAGACCTTGTCGAAAGCCTTCTGAAAATCTAAATAAACCATCTATACCAGTTCTCCCTGGTCAACTTTACTAGTTATATCTTCAAAGAATTCTAGTAGATTTGTCAAGCATGATTTCCCTTTCATAAATCCATGCTGACTTTGTCTGATTATACCACCGCTTTCCAAAAGCTGGGCTATGAAATCATTGATAATGGACTCTAGCAACTTCCGTACTACTGACGTTCGGCTCCTTGGTCTATAGTTCCCTGTTTTCTCTCTACCTCCCTTTTTTAAATAACAAGCTTACATTAGCTACCCTCCAATCTGTAGGAACCATTCCAGTGCTCAAAGAATTTTGGAAAATGATACCGATGGATCTATTATTTCTAGGGCCACTTATGTATGGGATGAAGATTATCAGACCCTTGAGATTTATCCACCTTCAATCCCATTAATTTTCCCAAAACCATTTCTCTTCTAATACTAATTTCCTTCAGCTCCTCACTTAAACTTGTGTTTCTCAGAACCTCCGGTTCATTATTCATGTCTTCCTTTGTGAAAATAGAAGCAAAATGTGAATTTAGTTCCTCAGCAATTTCTTTGTTCCCTGTTATGAATTTCCCCGTTTCGGACTGTAAGCGGCCAACATTCGTTTTTGTCAATCTTTTTCTCTTTACATAGCTTTAGAAACTTTTACAATCAGTTTTTGTATTCCTTGATCGCTTAATTTTATACACTATTTTCCATTTATTAATCTCTCTTTGCTGAATTTTAAACTGCTCTCAAACCTGCTTCTGGTTTAGCACACTGGGCTAAATCGCTGGCTTTTAAAGCAGACCAAGGCAGGCCAGCAGCAAGGTTCAATTCCCGTACCTGCCTCCCCGAACAGGCGCCAGAATGTGACGACTACAGTAACTTCATTTAAGCCTACTCGTGACAATAAGCGATTTTCATTTCATTTTCATTTCCTCAGGTCTATTGTTTTTCTTGTCAATTTGTATGCCTCTTCTTTGAATCGAATACTATCCTTAATTTCCCTTGTCAGCCATGGTTTGGCCACAGTTCCCTTTCCACTCTTGTGCCAAATAGGAAGAAACAAGTTTTGGAGTTCACCGATTGTTCCTTGAATGTCTGCTATTGCCTATCCACTGCCATTCCTTTCAGTAATGTTTTCCAGTCCATCATAGACAACTCACGCCTCATTCCATCATAGTTACCTTTACTGAGATTCAAAATCAACTACCTCACCATCCATCTTGATAAAGAATTATACCATATTATGGTCACTTAGACCCAAGGGTTCTCTCACAACTAATTGCCAACTAATCCTTTCTCGTTGCACCATACCGTCCGAGATGACTTGTTGGTTCCTCAAAATGTTGGTCCATAAGACCATCCCATATATAGAACATAGAACATAGAACATAGAACGATACAGCGCAGTACAGGCCCTTCGGCCCACGATGTTGCACCGACATGGGAAGTCAAAAACTAAAGGCCATCTAACCTACACTATGCCATTATCATCCATATGCTTATCCAATAAACTTTTAAATGCCCTCAATGTTGGCGAGGCCACTACTGTTGCAGGTAGGGCATTCCACGGCCTCACCACTCTTTGCGTAAAAAACCTACCTCTGACGTCTGTCCTATATCTATTACCCCTCAATTTAAGGCTATGTCCCCTCATGCTAGCCACCTCCATCCGCGGGAGAAGGCTCTCACTGTCCACCCTATCTAACCCTCTGATCATTTTGTATGCCTCTATTAAGTCACCTCTTAACCTTCTTCTCTCTAACGAGAACAACCTCAAGTCCATCAGCCTTTCCTCATAAGATTTTCCCTCCATACCAGGCAACATCCTGGTAAATCTCCTCTGCACCCGTTCCAAAGCTTCCACGTCCTTCCTATAATGAGGCGACCAGAACTGTACGCAATACTCCAAATGCGGCCGTACCAGAGTTTTGTACAGCTGCAACATGACCTCATGGCTCCGGAACTCAATCCCTCTACCAATAAAGGCCAACACACCATAGGCCTTAGAACATAGAACGATACAGCGCAGTACAGGCCCTTCGGCCCTCGATGTTGCACCGACATGGAAAAAATCTAAAGGCCATCTAACCTACACTATGCCCTTATCATCCATATGCTTATCCAATAAAATTTTAAATGCCCTCAATGTTGGCGTGTTCACTACTGTTGCAGGTAGGGCATTCCACGGCCTCACCACTCTTTGCGTAAAAAACCCACCTCTGACCTCTGTCCTATATCTATTACCCCTCAATTTAAGGCTATGTCCCCTCGTGCTAGCCACCTCCATCCGCGGTAGAAGGCTCTCGCTGTCCACCCTATCTAACCCTCTGATCATTTTGTATGCCTCTATTAAGTCACCTCTTAACCTTCTTCTCTCTAACGAAAACAACCTCAAGTCCATCAGCCTTTCCTCATAAGATTTTCCCTCCATACCAGGCAACATCCTGGTAAATCTCCTCTGCACCCGTTCCAAAGCTTCCACGTCCTTCCTATAATGAGGCGACCAGAACTGTACGCAATACTCCAAATGCGGCCGTACTAGAGTTTTGTACAACTGCAACATGACCTCATGGCTCCGGAACTCAATCCCTCTACCAATAAAGGCCAACACACCATAGGCCTTCTTCACAACCCTATCAACCTGGGTGGCAACTTTATACTCCAGCAATTTCTCCTCTATTGTACTGTGACTAATGCCTATGACTAATTGGACTCACCCATATCTGCAGGTTAAAAGCACCCACAATCACAGATGTTCCTTTATCACATACATCTCTGATTGCCTGTTTAATGCTATTTCCCAACATTACTACTAGTTTGGTGGTGTGTATACCACCCGCACAAATGTCTTTTGCCCCTTGAAGTTCTTAATTCGACCGATACATATTCCAAATCGTCTGTGCAGCGATATCTTCTTTAACCATCAATGCAACTCCGCCACCTTTTCCTTTATGTCTGCCCTTCCTAAACACTAAATAGTCCTCAATATTTAGGTTCCTATTGTTGGTCATCTAGGAGCCATGTCTTCAAAATCCCAACTATATCATACCCCTTTACATCTATCTGGTCAACAAATTCATCCATTTTATTTTGAATGCTCCGAGCATTCAGGTACAAAACTTTAAGGCTCGTCCTTTTAAAGTTCATTGGCCTGTTCCTACAAACTTTTACTGTGTCCTTACCTGATTATGGCCCTTGATTTCTCTGCTTATCGCTTTTATTATTCTCCTTGTTGTCTTTTTCTCTCGTTCTTCATTTCCTGCTATTCTGAATCCTTACATAGGTTCCCATCCCCCTGCCATATTTGTTTAAACCCTCCTCAACCACTTTAGCAAGTACTCCCGCAAGGACATCAGTCCCGATCCTGCCCAGTGTAATTCGTCCAGTTTGTAATGGTCCAATCTCCCCCAGAACCTGTCCCAATGCCCCAGGATTCTGAAACCCTCCCCTCACACTATCTTTTCAGCCACATAGTCATCCTATATCCTGCTGTTTCTACTGACTAGCACATGGCACTGGTATATAATCCTGAGATAACTACCTTTGAGGTCCTAATTTTCAACTTGCTCCCTCGCTCTCTCTATTCTGCTTTTAGGGCTTTATTCCTTTTTTTACCTATGCCATTTGTACAATTGTGTACTGCACAACTAGCTCTTCACCCTCCCCCTTCAGAATGTCTTGCAACCGCTCTAACATCTTTGACCCTTGAATCGGGGAGGCAACATACCATCCTGAGTCTTTTTTGTGGCACAGAGACGTCTGTCTATTCCTCTCACAATTGAATCTCTATGACTACATTACATGACTGTATTACATTTCTATGCCTTTTCTTCCTCCCCTGTGCAGCAGAGCCAAAAGTGGTGCTACGAATTTGGCTGCTGCTTTTATCCTCTGAGAAGTCATTACCCTCATCAGTATCAAAAACGGTATATCTGTTTTGCAGGGCAACAGTCATAGGAGGTTCCTGCACTGACCTACCTGGTACTCTTGCTCTGCCTGGTGGCCATCCATTCCCTTCCTACCTGTTGAGTCTGAGCCTGTGGTGTGACCACCTCTCCATATGTGTTATCCACGATATTGTTCCCTTCGCAGATGTTCCACAGTACTCCCAGACACCACATCCAGCTCCAAAACCCAGGCTTCCAGGCTTTGCAACTGGAGACACTTCCTGCACACATGCGGTCGTGGGAACTAGAAACGTCCCTGGTCTCCACATGGAGTAAGAATGACAGACAAAAGCTTTGAGCTCTTCTTCCATGTTGTACCCCTTTAAGTTAAATTAATTCTTATAATACCAAATAATATCAACTGCAATATCATCTGGGGCCCTTCTTCACTCTTTGTTATTGTAGAATATATTTCTTACAATGAATGACAGAAAGATATCTTAAAACAATTATAACCAATAGTAGTAGTAAATATCTACCCTGTACTCATCCAAACAACTGTTTAGATTTCCTTAGGAGATATATACTTGCACTCCGCCCTTTCTTTCTTGCAGTCTTTTAACCACTGGTTCTGCTCTTCGATTCACTTTTTCTTTACTCCTTTATCCTCATAGCTTTGTTCCCTAACTGTTATCTTATTTAGTTATTTAAGTTTCAGCTATTTAAAGATGGTCCCTAATATCACCACACAATCAGCTTACCGCTTTCTTGTGACATCACTCTTGGACGTTCCACACTCAGCGCACTGTCTGAATTGTGGTTGACCCCCGCAGGCCCGGTGCTCTCCACTGCCCGAAGGTGAGTGAGGGCCCCGAGCCTCACGCTCCCTTTATCCTCCGCTCCCAGAAGAGTGTCCCTCACAGGCCCGGTGCTCTCTGCTGCCCGAAGGTGAGTGAAGGCCCCGAGCCTCACGCTCCCTTTATCCTCTGCTCCCAGAAGAGTGTCCCTCGCAGGCCCGGTGCTCTCCGCTGCCTGAGCCTCACACTCCATTTATCCTCCGCTCCCAGAAATGTCCCCCGCAGGTCCGGTGCTCTCTGCTGCCCGAAGGTGAGTGAGGGCCCCGAGCCTCATGCTCCCTTTATCCTCCGCTCCCAGAAATGTCCCCCGCAGGCCCGGTGCTCTCCACTGCCCAAAGGTGAGTGAGGGCCCAGAGCCTTGCGCTTCCTTTATCCTCCGCTCCCAGAAGAGTGTCCCTCGAGGTCCGGTGCTCTCCACTGCCCGAAGGTGAATTAGGTCCCCGAGCCTCACGCTCCCTTTATCCTCCACTCCCAGCTCAAAAACCTCCAGTACACCGACCCTCACCGCCTCCTCTTTACCATAGATTCCACCCATTCCCCACCTGGATGGTCTGAGGAGTCTCTGCTTCTTCCTCGAATGAAAACCTGAACAATCCCCACCCACTACCGCTCTTCTCTGTCTGAACTTGTCCTCTCACTGAATAATTTCTCCTTTAACTTGTCGCACTTCCTCCAGATCAAAGGCGTGTATAAGGGTACCCATATGAGTCCCAGTTTTGCCCATCACTTTACGATATGTGAGGTATGTGGAACATTTCCTTGTTCTAATCCAACTCCGCCTCCTACTCCCATAACTTTTTTATCGGTACATCAACAACTATTTCAGTGCCGCTTCATTTTCCTGTCTGGACCTAGAAAGATTTATCAATTATGTTTCCAATTTCCTCCTCCATCACCTTCACATGGTCCATCTCCAACACTTTCCTTGACCTCTCTATCTCCATTTCTGGGAATAGACTGTCCACCAGTATCCATTACAAGCCCACTGGCTCCCACAGCTAGCTTGACTACAGCTCTTCACAGCCCACATTCTGTAAGGACTCCATCCCATTCTCCACATTCCTTTGCCTCTATCACATTTGTTCAGATGATGTCACTTTCAAAACAGCTCCTTAATCATAGTTTCTCACCCACAGTGGTTGACAGCGCTCTCAAATGTATCTGGTCCATCTCCCACACCCTCTGCTTTCACCGCTTTCCCTCCCTCCCAGAACTAGGATAGGGTCCCCCTTGTCCTCGCTTTTCACCCCACCAGCGTTCGCATTCAAAGAATCATCCTTCAACAACTCCAGCATGATGCCACCACCATGCAAATATTCCCCACACTCCCCCTGTCAACATTCCGCATGGACTGTTCCCTCCAGGATACCCTGTTCCTCTCCTCCATCACCCCAAACACCTCTCCTTCTTCCCATGGCACGCTCCCATGCAATCACAGAGGGTGCAACACCTGGCCCTTTACCTCCTCCCTGCGCACCATCTTCTTGATTAATATGAGGATCAGGGGTTATGGGGAGAAGGCAGGAGAATGGGGATGAGAAAATATCAGCCATAATTGGATGGCGGAGCAGACTCGATGGGGCGAGTGGCCTAATTCTGCTCCGTTGTCTTATGGTCCTATGGTCTTATCCCAGGGCCTGAACACTAATTTTTAGGTGAAGCACTGCTTCACGTGCACCTCCTCCAATTGCATTTGGTTGATTGCATTTACTGCTCCCAATGTGGTCGACTCTACATTGGAGAGAGGAAATGCAGACTGGGTGACCACTTTGCAGAACATCTTCACTGGCCCTTTATCCAGCCCTATTGCTCCACACACACCCTCCCCTCCCCCACATTAGTATAAATCTTACCTTTTTCCAGTTCTCTCTAGCTTTGACAAAGGGTCACCTAGATTCGGAACATTAGCTCAACAGATGCTGTCCGACCTGCAGAGATTGTCCAGTATTTTATGTTTTTGTTTCAGACTCCAGCATCTGCAGTAGTTTACTTTCAAAGTTAGAACAAGCATTGTGTTGATGAAGCTTACACAATTATAGATCTACAAATATTGATCTACAAAAGAATTTGACATGTTTTATTTGGCCACTTTAATAACTGTATGATGAGGTTCATTTTGCCGGGGTGGGGGAGATGAATTTTTAGATTATCTTTTACTTTGTGTAGTTATGACAGATTTGTTTTCGGGTCTGCGAAATTAACTTATTAAATTATGCAGTTGTCTCTCTGGAATTGTTCAATATTGTGGCACTGGAAACTAACTAAAATAAGAGGAAGTAAATCAGCAGAAACCCTGCATTTATTGCTGATGACTAAATTTTTTTCTGTGCTGTAACACATATAAAGTGCCACGAGAAGAGCCTTTACGGCTTTTATGACCAAAGTCTTTTTTCAGTTCAAGGGTTGGAGTCTGAAGAAAGGACTTAAGCAATATGCTGACAAAATAAAATGCTTTTGTTCTTTGCTATAATAGTGGCCCAGAAATGTGCTGCACGGGTTTTGTAGATATAAAATGAATGGCTAAAAGTCCAATGTTGCAGACCCCATTTAGTATTAGAAGAGCCCGCCAGTAGGTAGCACCGTGGTGCTGTGGTTAGCACTGCTGCCTCACGGCGCCGAGGTCCCAGGTTCGACCCCGGCTCTGGGTCACTGTCCATGTGGAGTTTGCACATTCTTTCCCCCCCCCCCCAATCCCCTGAGACAGCTCACTGGAACTATTCCAATATGACTCAGATGAGGAATTTGCCAAGGTCCTTCCCTTAGCATCATTTGCTAGGTACAGTCTGCGATTTGGACTCAATCCAGTTCCTTGGCCATTGTTCCTTGCAAAGCTGGGATGGAACACGCATAGGACTTACAATCATAGAATTTACAGTGCAGAAGGAGGCCATTCGACCCTTCGAGTCTGCACCGGCCCTTGGAAAGAGCACCCTACTCAAGCCCGCATCTCCACCCTATCCCAGTAACCCCACTTAACCTTTTTGGACACTAAGGGCAATTTATCATGGCCAATCCACCTAACCTGCACATCTTTGGACTGTGGGAGGAAACCGGAGGAAACGCATGCAGACACGGGGAGAATGTGCAGAATCCGCACAGATGGTGACCCAAGCCGGGAATCAAACCTGGGACCCTGGAGCTGTGAAGCAACTGCTCTAACCACTGTGCTGCCCATAGTGAATCTCAGCAGAAAAAATTGGGAATCTCTGCCATAGCTATGCTGTTCGGATCTTGGCTCTTGAAATTAAATTTCTCAATTTGATCTTCCCTCCCCTTCGTGATAGCACACATTCATTCAAATACACTTCAGGCAAAGAGTGATTAAAAAGCTATTACCTTTCACAGTGAATATGTTGTTCGGCAATTAACCAGAGAACTGATGAAATCTTCACATCAATATTCTTAATTCCAGCCAGCCTAAATCTCTCCCTGATGTCTCCTGAACAATTACAAATTTAACTATTTGTCCTTTGTTTTCCCTTTCACAGATTGTTATCTGAAGTATTAGTTGAATTTATTACACTGAATTTGGTTGTTGAAATAAACCAATAAACCGCTCTTTATCATTTCTTGTTTACCTCAAAATTTGTTCAGTTTCCATCATCATAAAACATTGTGGGTGGCGCAATGTGGGGGGAAGACACACATGAGGTAGATCCCGCTGGAAACCTGACCTTTTTACCGGTGCCATGGGTTTTTAACCTCTCAGAAAAATCATGATATTTGGCTGTGTAGAGTTCTCTCATGTCTTGAGATGCCCAGTGGAGGCAGAGCCAAAAAAGAATTTGTACGAATCCCGCCGACTGAATTTGAAGCCCCTCGGGGATCAACTGGAGGTAAGATGGTAGAGGCAGCGTCTTCTCCAACCACTTCTCTGACGATTGAAGTTCTCACCAAAATTTTGGCGATTAAGCTCGATAAACGCTGACAAAATTTATCAGTGGATCTGAAAAGATCAATTGAAGAGACGTTGGTCCCCATTAGTTCTTGAAACCACCAGCAAAACCATCAAAGCTCATAGAGCCAGAATTAAGGGCTTGGGCACTGCATTGTCAGACCATAGTGATAGGATCACCTCCCTGGAGTCCGATCTTGCTCCTGTGGTCGAAATTAACAGAACATTAACAAAGCTGAATGACCTGGCAAGCAGATCCGGAAGGGAGAACATTTGTATTGTGCCAGAGGGGATCGAGGGCCGCACCCCTACTCAGTATTTCTCTGAACTGTTCCAAAAGTTAATGGGTGAGTGCAGACCCAGCGAAGAAAAGAGCCACTTTTAACAGAGTGAAATCTAAACTGTACAAAAATGGAGTCAAGTTTGAGATGATCTATCCAACTCACCTACGAGTAATGTTCTGAGGAAAAAGACCACTTTCTTGACTCACTGAGAGATGCTGACTCCTTTGTCCAAGTTGTGCTGTTTAATCTGTTATATAGCTCTGTGTATGGGCACTTTGTATTTCATTTGTTTTCATATTTGTTGTTTGGGTGTATTCTTAATGCCCATGGTTATATTTGAGACATTTATTTTTTTTAATTAAAAAAAAAATTTAGAGTGCCCAATTATTTTTTTCCAATTAAGGGGCAATTTCGCGTGGCCAATCCACTTACCCTGCACAACTTTGGGTTGTGGGGGTGAGATCATCGCAGACATGGGGAGAATGTGAAAACTCCACACAGACAGTCACCCAGGGCCGGGATTGAACCTGGGTCCTCAGCACCACAGGCATATTTGAGAGATTTCTGCTCTTTGTTCTGTGCATTAACCTATTTATTTTCCTTTTTCTTTTCATTATTATCATTTGATGCGACTTTTAATAGCCAGCGTGGCATTGTAAGTTAAATACATTTTTACTCTCCTCTTGGGAATCTTCCTGCTAACAAGGTGTGTTAGTTAACGGGAGTGGTATTGGAGGGTTTTCTGCAGTTCATAATAAATTTTTTTAAATGAGCTTCGAGTTTGTGTTTAGTTATGTTTTGTCAATTGTCGGCTTTAGGTTAAGTTATTGTTTGCCACCATTCCATTTGCTTTTGGTTATACTCACTGTGATGGTGTTTTTGCGGTGGGGAGGAGTTGTGTGGTGGGTTTTAGTCTTAGTTCGCTGATGGTGTCTGCTGGTCTCTCTTTGTCGAGTCAACTTACTTGGCTTGGTGGTCATCTTGGGTGGATCTTCTTGAATTGTCTTAGTTGTGTCCCTTGTTTAGTATCACCCCTTGGGAATGACTGACTCCGGTTTGAGGGTAGGTGGGAGACCTCCAATCTGATTGATTATCTGAAACGTTAAGTGTTTGAATGACCCTATAAAATGGGCGGGAACACTCACTCATCTTAAAAGCCGAAACTCTGATATTGCTTCTTCTGCAGGAAACCCATTTACGTGTTAAGAATCAGACCAGGTTAGGCAAAGGTTTGGTTGGGCAAAGTTTTCATTCTACTTTCATTTGCAGGGCCAGAGGCCCGACGATTTTAATTAATACAAGAGCCCAGTTCTCCTTTTCTCAGATTATGGCTGACCCCAGTGATAAATTATATAGAACATAGAACATAGAACGATACAGCGCAGTACAGGCCCTTCGGCCCACGATGTTGCACCGACATGGAAAAAAACTAACGGCCATCTCACCTACACTATGCCCTTATCATCCATATGCTTATAAACTTTTAAATGCCCTCAATGTTGGCGAGTTCACTACTGTTGCAGGTAGGGCATTCCACGGCCTCACCACTCTTTGCGTAAAAAACCCACCTCTGACCTCTGCCCTATATCTATTACCCCTCAATTTAAGGCTATGTCCCCTCGTGCTAGCCACCCCCATCCGCGGGAGAAGGCTCTCGCTGTCCACCCTATCTAACCCTCTGATCATTTTGTATGCCTCTATTAAGTCACCTCTTAACCTTCTTCTCTCTAACGAAAACAACCTCAAGTCCATCAGCCTTTCCTCATAAGATTTTCCCTCCATACCAGGCAACATCCTGGTAAATCTCCTCTGCACCCGTTCCAAAGCTTCCACGTCCTTCCTATAATGAGGTGACCAGAACTGTACGCAATACTCCAAATGCGGCCGTACTAGAGTTTTGTACAACTGCAACATGACCTCATGGCTCCGGAACTCAATCCCTCTACCAATAAAGGCCAACACACCATAGGCATTCTTCACAACCCTATCAACCTGGGTGGCAACTTTCAGGGATCTATGTACATGGACACCAAGATCCCTCTGCTCATCCACACTACCAAGAATTTTACCATTAGCCAAATATTCCGCATTCCTGTTATTCTTTCCAAAGTGAATCACCTCACACTTCTCCACATTAAACTCCATTTGCCACCTCTCAGCCCAGCTCTGCAGCTTATCTATGTCCCTCTGTAACCTGCAACATCCTTCCGCACTGTCTACAACTCCACCGACTTTAGTGTCGTCTGCAAATTTACTCACCCATCCTTCTGCGCCCTCCTCTAGGTCATTTATAAAAATGACAAACAGCAACGGCCCCAGAACAGATCCTTGTGGTACGCCACTCGTAACTGAACTCCATTCTGAACATTTCCCATCAACTACCCCTCTCTGTCTTCTTTCAACTAGCCAATTTCTGATCCACATCTCTAATTCACCCTCAATCCCCAGCCTCCGTATTTTCTGCAATAGCCAACCGTGGGGAACCTTATCAAACGCTTTACTGAAATCCATATTCACCACATCAACTGCTCTACCCTCGTCTACCTGTTCAGTCACCTTCTCAAAGAACTCGATAAGGTTTGTGAGGCATGACCTACCCTTCACAAAACCATGCTGACTATCCCTAATCATATTATTCCTATCTAGATGATTATAAATCGTATCTTTTATAATCCTCTCCAAGACCTTACCCACCACAGACTTTAGGCTCACCGGCCTATAGTTACCGGGGTTATCTCTACTCCCCTTTTTGAACAAAGGGACCACATTTGCTATCCTCCAGTCCTCTGGCACTATTCCTGTAGCCAATGATGACCTAAAAATCAAAGCCAAAGGCTCAGTAATCTCTTCCCTGGCTTCCCAGAGAATCCTAGGATAAATCCCATCCGGCCCCGGGGACTTATCTATTTTCACCTTGTCCAGAATTGCCAACACTTCTTCCCTACGCACCTCAATGCCATCTATTCTAATAGCCTGGGTCTCAGCATTCTCCTCCACAATATTATCTTTTTCTTGAGTGAATACTGACGAAAAGTATTCATTTAGTATCTCGCTTATCTCTTCAGCCTCCACACACAGCTTCCCACCACTGTCTTTGACTGGCCCTACTCTTATCCTAGTCATTCTTTTATTCCTGACATACCTATAGAAAGCTTTTGGGTTTTCCTTGATCCTACCTGCCAAAGACTTCTCATGTCCCCTCCTTGCTCGTCTCAGCTCTCTCTTTAGATCCTTCCTCGCTTCCTTGTAACTATCAAGCGCCCCAACTGAAACTTCATGCCTCATCTTCACATAGGCCCCCTTCTTCCTCTTAACAAGAGATTCCACTTCTTTGGTAAACCACGGTTCCCTCGCTCGACCCCTTCCTCCCTGCCTGACTGGTACGTACTTATCAAGAACATGCAATAGCTGTTCCTTGAACAAGCTCCACATATCCAGTATGCCCAACCCTTGCAGCCTACTTCTCCAACCAACACATCCTAAGTCATGTCTAATGGCATCATAATTGCCCTTCCCCCAGCTATAACTCTTGCCCTGCGGGGTATACTTATCCCTTTCCATCACTAACGTAAAGGTCACCGAATTGTGGTCACTGTTTCCAAAGTGCTCACCTACCTCCAGATCTAACACCTGGCCTGGTTCATTACCCAAAACCAAATCCAATGTGGCCTTGCCTCTTGTTGGCCTGTCAACATATTGTGTCAGGAAACCCTCCTGCACACATTGTACAAAGAACGACCCATCTAATGTACTCGAACTATATCTTTTCCAGTCAATATTTGGAAAGTTAAAGTCTCCCATAACAACTACCCTGTTACTTTCGCTCTTTTCGAGAATCATCTTCGCCATCCTTTCCTCTACATCCCTAGAACTATTAGGTGGCCTATAGAAAACTCCCAACAGGGTGACCTCTCCTTTCCTGTTTCTAACCTCAGCCCATACTACCTCAGAAGAAGAGTCCCCATCTAGCATCCTTTCCGCCACCGTAATACTGTCCTTGACTAGCAGCGCCACACCTCCCCCTCTTTTGCCCCCTTCTCTGAGCTTACTAAAACACCTAAACCCCGGAACCTGCAAAAAACATTCCTGTCCCTGCTCTATCCATGTCTCTGAAATGGCCACAACGTCGAAGTCCCAGGTACCAACCCATGCTGCCAGTTCCCCTACCTTATTTCGTATACTCCTGGCATTGAAGTAGACACACTTCAAACCACCTACCTGAACACTGGCACCCTCCTGCGAAATCAAATCTGTGCTCCTGACCTCTATACTCTCAATCTCCCGTACCCCAAAACTACAATCCAGGTTCCCATGCCCCTGCTGAATTAGTTTAAACCCCCCCAAAGAGCACTAACAAATCTCCCCCCCAGGATATTGGTGCCCCTCAGGTTCAGATGTAGACCATCCTGTCTATAGAGGTCCCACCTTCCCCAGAAAGAGCCCCAGTTATCCAGAAATCTGAATCTCTA
Organism: Scyliorhinus canicula; assembly: GCF_902713615.1. Classification (NCBI taxonomy): domain Eukaryota; kingdom Metazoa; phylum Chordata; class Chondrichthyes; order Carcharhiniformes; family Scyliorhinidae; genus Scyliorhinus; species Scyliorhinus canicula. The sequence goes on from NC_052146.1 coordinate 180,219,416, forward strand.
CCGCCTGCACCATCCCTGTAGCCACGTGTTTAATTGCTCTCTCTCCCTATTCCTCATCTCACTATCACGTGGCACGGGAAATGATATAATCATTTCCGGCTCCTTGTGAACACCCCAGTAGCTCTGGTCAACATTTATATCCCTAACTGGGATGATATGAAATTCATTAACTCCCTGTTAGATTCCCTCCCCAAACTTGGCTCACACTGCCTTATTTTAGGAGGCGATCTTAACTGTGTTCTGTATCCTAAATTGGATCGTTCTAATCCCAAATCTTTTTCCCGTTGGGTCTGGCCAAAGCTTTGTCTTCTTTTATGGCTCAGATTGGGGGGTGAGTAGATCCCTTGCATTTTTTGCATGCGAACGGTAGGGATTTCTCCTTTTTGTTTCTCATGCTTACCATGTGTAGTCCCACATTGATCTTCTTCATCTTAGATCGGGCTCTCCTCCCTTCGGTAGTGGTGACTGAGTACTCAACTACTGTAATGTCTGACCACGTCCCACACTTTGCTGATCTGTTGCTGGAGTCCGGCCCCATCCAACCTCCACCCTGGAGATTGAATACTACTTTGCTTGCTGATTTATTTAAAAACAATTGTGAGTGCCTGTTCACCTCTGTTGACGACTACATCAAATTAAATGTGTCCGACTCAATCTCCCCTTCCACGTTACTTCTTGCAGCACACACGTGCTAAAGATTAAGTAGTTGGGATAGCAGAGGCTGGTGGATTCCATTTTAGAGCTAGATCACCAGTGCGTGCTCAATCCTATTCCAGACCTATAAGCAAGCAGAAAACAGTTGCAGACCCAATTCGAGCTACTGATCACTGATGAGGCCGTACGTCAGATACAGTGCTCCAGAGGTACTTTTTACGAATGTGGGGGAAAGCCCAGTTGTCTTTTGGCTTACCAGGTGACCTCCCGTGTGAGCCCCCAGATACTCAACCCGAGAGGCAACCTTGTTTCTGCCCCTTGCCAGATCAATGTAACTTTTAAATCCTATTACGGTGACCTGTGTAAATAGAACATAGAACATAGAACATAGAACAGTACAGCACAGAACAGGCCCTTCGGCCCTCGATGTTGTGCCGAGCCATGATCACCCTACTCAAACCCACGTATCCACCCTACACCCGTAACCCAACAACTCCCCCCTTAACCTTACTTTTTAGGACACTACGGGCAATTTATCATGGCCAATCCACCTAACCCGCACATCTTTGGACTGTGGGAGGAAACCGGAGCACCCGGAGGAAACCCACGCACACACGGGGAGGACGTGCAGACTCCGCACAGACAGTGACCCAACCGGGAATCGAACCTGGGACCCTGGAGCTGTGAAGCATTTATGCTAACCACCATGCTACCGTGCTGCCATGCTGAGCCAAATCTGAGCTCCTCCCGCGGAGAAGTCGATTGTGTCTGAGTTTGTGGATAACCTGCCTATCCCAACTGTCAAAGAAGACGAGTTGTGAGTTGGACTCCCCATTATGCCCCAACAAGATTTTGAAATGTATTGGGCTGAGGCAGGCTGGTGTGGCCAAGGCCCAGATATCTTTCCAATCAAATTGTATTATGTTTTTTAAAACTATTTTTATTGAAGGCTTTTTAACAAAATCGAAATATAAAAATACCAAAAGAACAGCAAAAAAACCATCACATCAACTCACCCAATAACCCCGACCCTCCAGCCTTTCTAACACCGACCTCCAACCTAGTACCCTCTTCCCCGGCTGAGCCCGCAATCCTCCTTGAAGAAATCAATGAACGGCAGGAATTCTGCCAGGTCACTCATCCACACTCCTGCCTTCGGTGACTCAGAGTCCCTCCAACATAACAAAATCCATCTCCGAGCAATCAGGAAGGCAAAGGCCAATACACGACCCCTCTTTCCCCTCCTGTACTCCCGGGTCTTCCGACACCCTAAATATCACCTCCTCCAGACTCAAAGCCACCCTCACCCCCAGAACCTCAGACATAACACCCACAAATCCCTGTCAGAACCTCCTCAGTCTTGGACATGCCCAAAACCTGTGGACATGATTTGCGCCCTGACACCTCTCCCTCCCCGGTGCACCGCCCACACCCACCCTCCACACCCTCAAAAAATTTGCTCATCCTTTCTACCATCATATGGGCCCTATGCACCACTTTAAACAGGATGAGGCTTAACCTCGCACATGACGAGGACCCGTTCATCTTCCGTAAAGCCTCAGCCCATGTCCAGCCCTCAACTCCTCCTCAAACTTGTGTTTAACATCTTCCACGCAGGCACCCTCATACTCCATCAATTCCTTGTAAGTATCCAAAAGCTTTCCTCCCCTATTTTGTATTCCGATAGAAGCTTATCTTGTAGCATCAGAGGCGGAAACCCCGGGAAAGACGGCATCTCTCTCCTCACAAAATCACAAACCTGCAGGTACCTAAACCCATTCCCCTTTGGCAACTCAAACAATTCCTCCAACTCCTCCAGCCCTGCAAATTTTCCCCTTATAAACAGGTCCCTGAAGCCACCCCCGCCACCCCCCACTACCCATGAAACCTCGCATCCAGCCTCGCCAGCACAATCCTATGGTTATCACAAATAGGTGCCCACAACAACATGCCCTCTAACCCCAAAGGCTGCTTACACTGCCCCCACAACCCCAGAGCCGACACCTTCAAAGGACTAATGGAATATCTGGCCGGCAAGAACAGCAGAGGTGCCAACCATAGCAGAGGTGCCCTCAAGCACGCATTCCTGAATGATGCTGCCTCCACCCGTCCCCAACGTGCTCTCTCTTCCATGGCCCATTTCCTCATCATTGCAACGTTTGCAGCCCAATAATAATTTATCAAATTCAGCAAAACTAGCCCCATTCCAGAAAAGCCAGTCGCACCCGTGGGGACTTCCCCATCAACACAAACCCTGAGATCAAACCATTGACTTTTCTGAAAAACAGCTTTGGGACAAAGATATGGAGGTTCTGAAAAACGAACAGAAACCTAGGCAGCACCGTCATTTTAACTGTCTGCACCCGTGTTGCCAACGACAACAGCAAAGCATCCCACCTTCTAAAATCCGCCTTCATCCCCTCCACCAATCGAGCCAAATTCAACCTATGCAGCTGGGCCCAGCTCCACACCACTTGGATACCGAGGTATCTAAAGCTCATCCCCACCACCCTAAACGGCAGCTCCCCTAACCGACTTTTAGGAACCCTGGCAGTGCCAAATGAGCACCCTGGCAGCCGTATGTTGACATTGCCAGGGTTCCTAGGTGCCAAGGAAGTGCCAGGGTATTACCATGCCTTGTTCCCGACCATTCAGGGGCTTCAATGGTCTCCAAGACCCCCTAGTGGCCATCACACCTGGTCTGCACTTGTGCAGACCAGTTCTAATTGGCGCCCAGTTGAGGCCTCGCCGAGCAGCTCGTGACTCCTAGATGCTGGGCGAATGCAGCATCAAGTTGACTGTGCATATTTAAATAAATCGGATGGCTCATTTAAATATCATTACCTGAATAATGCCCAGCGAAGGCATGATCCAGATCACGCCAGGTGCCACAAGTCAGGTGACTCACACGAGGTTTTGTGCCCGGTGCGAAGCCCAATTTGGGCCTCTCCTTGGTGTGACGTGGTGATAGAATCATGGCCAACAGGTAATCATTTGCAAAAAAAGAAATCCAATTCTTTCACAAACTTTAAGACTCCAAAATAGGGCACCGCTTTTTGTAAGAATTTGTAAACCTCTCATAATCAAATATAAAATTTCATAACAATGTGTTATATACTTCCCCTGTCATTAGGATTTAAATTGTTTTTTTTTTACGTAACTGACATTTAATCCACCTTGGAGACCTATTATTCTTAAATGAAAGAATGAAAATCATATTTCATTGTTTCTAACTACCACGCAGTGGTTCAGTTTAATTTCTTAATGTTACTTACTCACTTTTGGGATTCATTTTGGATATATCTGAATTGCATATTATAATTTCCCTTCAAGAGTTCCTGAAGGAATCTGATTGACCAGGGTTTGGAAGTAAAAGTGCTTCGCCAATAGATGGCCCACTATATATGTGCTGCAATCTGATTAAATAATTCTCCTCCAAAACACTTCTCCCTCCCCTCCAATGCCCCCCCCCCCCCCCCCCCCCACCCCACCACCACCACACACACACCCTCTGTTTCTGATTTAAACCCTTGCCAGTGTCTGTGACTGAGTTATAAAAAAAATCCCAGGCTGTGACTGGTAGGATGGCAGAGACCTAAGTCTATGCTACGAGAACAGTCTGAACGCTTTTCTGTGAAGAGGGTTCTGTATACAGGGCTGACTGCTTGGTCTTTGTTCAGTGTCCTTGGCAGAATCTGAAAGAACCAGGCCAGCAATGAACAGGCCAAGAGTGTCACTCAGTGAAAATAATAAACCATTGTCTTCATTAAACAACCCTTGTTTTAGCAAATAGATCCCTGAAATTGAAAAAGTGGTCAGGGGGGCGGAATGAGGGGGGGCTTAAAAAAATTACTGAGAGAGGAGTCTTTGTTTCACTCTTTGGTTACTTACAGAGGAGATTCATATTCAAATAGACTGGGGTTGTGAATTGGTCGTTCACACATTCTCATGCACCCAGGAAGGCTATGATTATAGCTAATTACAATGACGAATGAAATTTTAACAAAAGTGCTCAATCACATTGTTGTTCATGCATGAAGCAAGCCCGGAGAATCAATGGAGGTGTGATTTCAGCAATTACAAACAATACAAGTGTTTGGGGAAAACTTGAGTGAATCTGAAAGATAAAATAAGGTGCAACTTCCATCAGTTCACACTGAATTTGTAGACTTTGCTGTTTTACCCTGATTTTCAAAAAGTGCTAGAATGTCAAGCATGCATCACCTGTTTCTCTCCTTACATATATTTTGGTTTGACTCACCATGCTGCTGTCCCACCTGGTTGTTATCTCTCATTAGCTGTGGTTCCATGGTATTATTTTAATCTTTGAGATGGTTCGCATCACCTCATCAAGGGCAGTTAGGGGTGGGCAATAAATGCTGGCTTTACCATTGATTCGCACATCCAAGAATGAATAAAAAGAATCAGAAAGACTTCAATCCCACTCCAGAGAATTGAGCACAAAATTTAGGCTGACACTGTGGTGTTGTCTTCAAGGAATGTGGCACTGTTGAATGTTCTGTTTTTCTGATGAAGGTAAATCAAGGACCTAGCTGCCCTCTCAGTTGAATGTAAAGAGCCCATTACACTAGTTTGAAGAAGAGTAGGCAGATTTAGTAGGGTCTGGTTTAGGTCACTCAGCTAAATCGCAGGCTTTTACAGCAGACCAAGCAGGCCAGCAGCATGGTTCGATTCCTGTACCAGCCTCCCTGGACAGGCGCCGGAAGGGGCTTTTCACAGTAACTTAATTGAAGCCTACTCGTGACAATAAGCAATTTTCATTTCATTTCATTTTTCATTTTATTGGTGTCCTTGCCAATTTTTAACCTGACTTAACTAACACCATTAATAGAGATTATCTGATAATTATCGAATTTTTTTCCTTGTATCACTCTCAACCCACATCCCCCTTCGGTTTCCCGATCCAACCTCTTTCTTTATCCACCCCTAGAAAAAGCCATCGCCCTATCCATTTACAACTGCACTTTCAAAATTCCAGCTACCTAGCATTTGGCTATATTTTCACCACAGTAGTTTTCATAGAATAATAGAATTTAAAGTGCTGAAGGAGGCCATTTGGCCCATCGAGTCAGCACCGACCCTTTGAAAGAGCACCCTACTCAAGCCCACGCCCCCACCCCATCCCCGTAATCCCATTTAACCTTTTTGAGCACTAAGGGCAATTTGGCATGGCCAATCCACTTAACCTGCACATCTTTGGGAGGAAACCAGAGCACTTGGGGGAAACCCACGCAGACACGGGAAGAACGTGCAGACTTGGCACAGACAGTGACCCAAGCTGGGAATCGAACCTGGGACCCTGGAGCTGTGAAGCAACTGTGATAACCACTGTGCTACTGTGCTGCCCATGTAGCTACTGTTTCTACTGATGTAGTCAACTGCATCCTTACCTCCAATAGGCCCCAGTTTTAGTCTCCATTGATCACTCTGAATTCTGATTGTTCCCCCAGCATGGTCCTCAACATCAGATCTGGCAGGACAGTGTAAAAATCTATTGGGTCCTGTTCTCATCTGCTAAAATGGATCATACTGCAAACTATTTTCTTAAAATCCTGTCGCCTCCACCCTTACCTCCAAGAACAAGTGCAAGGAATATATGGACTTCTTTGTCACTAAGACTGATCACCCAACTTCCCTTCCCGGCTAATATTGTAAATAGATCTCATTCTTCAAGTATTCTCCCTCTCTTCTTTGAATCTGCCATCATCACCCCTCCCACCAAAAATCCCCAACTTTCTTTACAAACTACCATCTCACCTCCAGCCTTCCTATCCTATGCAAAATCCTTGACTTGTCACCTCACAAATCTCTTCCAATCTTTCCTGGAACTCCATGTTTGCATCGCTCCAATCAGGTTTCCGCCTATCATGGTACTGAAAAGGTCATTATCAAAGTCATAAATTACATCCTGTGTGACTGTGACAAAGGTTAATTTTCCTTCCTTGTGCTTCTCAACCAGCCTGCAGCCTTTGTCACGGTTGACCACACCTTCTCCAAAGTCTCTCCATTGTCGTCCGGCTGGGAGGAACTTCACTCACCTGGCTTCTTTCTTACCTATCTAATGATAGCCAGAGAGAAATTGAAATTTCTTCTCTTCATGTTCCTGCATAGTAAAATGTTGTATTCTTAAGGATCTATTGTTAACCTCTTCCTGTTTCTCATAATGACATCACCCAAAAGCACAGTGTTACTTTTGGCATCAACGTTAACGATACTGTTACAATTCTGTTCAGGACTGTTAACATTTAAAGATGAAATCCAAACACCCGGCAATTAATCAACAGAACTATGCCACAATATCTCATTTTTTTTTAGCAGGGGCAGCATGGTGACACAGTGGTGAGCACTGCTGCCTCACGGCGGCGAGGTCCCAGGTTCGATCCCGGCCCCGGGTCGCTGTCTATGAGGAGTTTGCACATTCTCCCCGTGTTTGTGTGGGTTTCGCCCCCACAACCCAAAGATGTTCAGAGTAGGTGGATTGGTCAGGCTAAATTGCCCCTTGATTGGAAAAAATGAATTGGGCACTCTAAATTTTAAAAAAAAATGTTTATTTTTAGCATAAAGAGAAATTAAGCAAAACAGCCAACACTAACTTAACACAATAGCTTATAAAGAATTATGCTATAAACTCTGTTCTACCTTTTACTTTCCCCTTTAGGAAGTATGTGGAAGCTTTGGAAAAGGTGCAAAGGAGATTTACCAGGATGTTGCCTGGAATGGAGAGTAGGTCAAACGAGGAAAGGTTGAGGGTGCTAGGCCTTTCTCATTAGAACGGAGAAGGATGAGGGGAGACTTGATAGAGGTTTATAAGATGATTAGGGGAATAGATAGAGTAGACAGTCAGAGACTTTTTCCCCGGGTGGAACACACCATTACAAGGCGACATAAATTTAAGATAAATGGTGGAAGATATAGAGGGGATGTCAGAGGTAGGTTCTTTACCCAGAGAGTAGTGGGGGCATGGAATGCACTGCCTGTGGAATTAGTTGAGTCGGAAAAGTTAGGGACCTTCAAGCGGCTATTGGATAGGTACATGGATTAGGGTAGAATAATGGAGTGTAGGTTAACTTCTTAAGGGCAGCACGGTAGCATTGTGGATAGCACAATTGCTTCACAGCTCCAGGGTCCCAAGTTCGATTTCGACTTGGGTCGCTGTCTGTGTGGAGTCTGCACATCCTCCCCGTGACTGCGTGGGTTTCCTCCGGGTACTCCGGTTTCCTCCCACAGTCCAAAGATGTGCAGGTTGGGTGGATTGGCCATGAAAAATTGTCCAAAATTCTATGATTAACCTAGGACAAAAGTTCGGCGCAACATCGTGGGCTGAAGGGCCTGTTCTGTGCTGCATTTCTCTACCTTTCTCTATCTATCTTGCCTTACAAAACCTTGAAGGTTCACTAACTTTTCCTGGGACCACACCAAAAGGAGCCTTCTGGAAATTATTTTAATCCTCCTTGACATTCCAGCTATTACATGGGAATCCTTCCATCTGCTTTTGGCTAAGCAATCCTCAAATTTTCTTTCAAAAAAACTCACGGCTGTGGACTCTTCAGCTCCTTGTCCTGGCTTTGGACGTACATATAAACCGTTTTTCCCAGTCTGCTCCCACAGCTTCTGTACAGCTCTTTCCAAGCTAACTACTTAAGCTGCAGAATTCCCAGCCTCTGAGCTGCTCTCATAGCCGCAATATTTGTATCACAGCTCCAGTTCAATTTGTGGTCAATGGTAACTCCCAGGATGTTGATAGTGGGAGATTCATTGAATGTCAAGGGAAGATGGTTAGATTTTCTCTTATTGGAGATGGTCATTGCGTGGCACTTGTGTGGCATGTATGTTACTTGCCACTTATCAGCCCAAGCCTGAACATTGTCCAGGTCTTACTGCATATGTACACAGACTGCTTCAGTATCTGAGAAGTCACAAATGGTACTCAACATTGTGCAATCATCAACAAACATCCTCATTTTTGACCTTATAATGATGGGAAGATCATTGCTGAAGCAACTGAAGGTGGTTAAACCTAGGACACTACCCTGAGGAGCTCCTGCAGTGATGTCCTGAGACTGAAGTTATTGGCCTCAAACAACCACAACCATCTTCCTTTGTGTTGGGTATGTCCCAAACCAGTGGAGAGTTTTCACGCTGATTCCAAATAACAACGCACAAGATTTTCCTTCCCGAAAGGACATTAGTGATCCAGATGGGTTTTTATGATAATCAGATTTTTTCATGGTCACCATTATTGAGAGGAGCTTTCAATTCCAAATTAATATGATTAAATTTAAATTCCACTAGCTGCCGTGAAGGTATTTGTAACCGTGTCCCTAAAGTATCAACCTGAGCCTTTGGATTCTAGTCCAGTGATGTTGCCACTATGCCATCAACTCCCTACACAATGCAAATAAACTACCTTTCAAAGTTTTCTTTCATTCTGGGAAACCATACGAATAACTTCTATCTCTAATGGAATTTTACGACCCATTTTCCCAAAATTGCTAGTTTCTTGTATCTTGTATGGAGCTAACGACAGACACCTGGCTCTACCAAGCGATCCAAAAATAGGTCATCTATTACAGTGTTTAAAAAACATTTTTTGTCCGGGACCCATTTTTAACCAACCGCCCATCCTTTGCGACCCATGCCAGCTGACCTTCACGACCTATGCCGCCCAAACTTTGCAACCCACCATTTTCGCTCAGCTTTTAAAAAATATAAATTTAGAGTACCCAATTCTTTTTTTTTCCAATTAAGGGGCAATTTAGCGTGGCCAATTCACCTACCATGCACATCTTTTTGGTTTGTGGGGGTGAGACCCATGCAGACACGGGGAGAATGTGCAAACTCGACACAGACAGGGACCCGGGCTTGGGATCGAGCCCTTGGTGCCGTGAGGCAGCAGTGCTAACCATTGCGCCACCATGCTGTCCCCATTTTTGCTTACCTTTAATGTGACAGGTGAGCCTGCTTGTTCCTCACAATCTCACTTGTTTTGTCATTCAGTGTTACATTTCTGCTAAGGACTTCAGCTGATTTAAGTTCTCACTGCATCCTTTGAAATAAATCTCGAGGTTTATCCTCAAATTCACTGTGCTTCGTCTTCAAATGCCTTTGAAACTTTGATGGTTTTAATCTTTCATTTGCCAGTACTTCCCTGCAGATAACACACATGAGCTTTGCATCTGATTTGCATTGACATAATTAATAAACTCATAACTCAAGAAATCATCTATATACTGCTTTGTTCCTGATTTCATCTTATCCTTTATGGGTTGTTTCTGGAGCTCATACCAGCGCTGCTGGCAGCTACAACATGCAGGAATCTCTCTCGCGCCCAGAGAACGTTACGTCAGTGTACAGGACGCGTGTGACCTGCTCTATGCCACCGCTTCTGGAGAGAAGACACCATTGATTTTTAAAACTCATCTGTTCCCGGGTCAACCCGCTTACGTCAGGATGGGGTGGCTTGCCTCGCTGGGCTCCAGGCCTGCACACTTCTGAGGGGGCACGCATGCGCGGAATAGTCGCGGCCATTTGACACAATCGAGAACACTGCAACCGTCCCAACACCCACCTGTGGATCGCAACTCTGAGTTTGGTGTTTATCTTCTAACTCTGACTTTGAAGGTAAACATGGCTCAGCTTTTATCTGCAATTAATTCCAAGCTCATTTGAATTGCATTTATTTCATGATTGTTTATCAGTTTCTGATTCTGATACCCACATTTATGTTCAGTTAACACTTTAACCTGCAACCTAAACATGATAGCCATGATTCAGCGACTGCGTCGTGCCCAGCGTGGATCTGGGCGCAATGGGTGAATTGTGCGAGAACCTCAAATTGGGCTCCATGCCAGGCCAATTGAAATTCCCCCAACTCACTCCTCCCGGCACAATCTGGATCCCATCCATTTAAATGAACCATTAGGCTAATTTAAATACCCGGATATTGCTTTCACCCACCGCCCAGGAGTCGACGGCCATACCTACCAAACTGCCAGGGCGCTGTTCAGCACCGATATTCACAAATGTGGACCAGGCATGACAGCACCTGCAGGATCTTGCAGGCCATTAGAGACATCCGGATGGTGGGCGATAGGGCAGGGTGTTATCTTGGCACTCCCCCGGCACCTTGGCACTGCCACCAAAGCACCGCAATTCTGTCATACTGGCACAGTGGCAGGAAACATTGGAGGTGAAGAGGGCTCTTCTAGAGATCCAGGCAGCCTTCCAAAATGGCACCCTAATCCGTGAGGAGATGGCCCTGCTGGCAAGATCAGCTTGCCAGTGTAGGACGGCTACCTCAGTGTGGTCTCGATGGGGAGAAACCCCCCTGGGCCAAAGAAAACAGCAAAGTGCAGTTGAATAGCGGGGTGAATGTCGGGCTGCATCCACCAAAAAACACCCCAGCCAAACACAACCAAAAGCGGACTTTAAGAGTTTTACCCTGAATTACACCCTATGTTCCTGAATCTCAAAGTTCAATTTAAACATATGTATTGTGAACCAGATTATTGTAACAACATCCAGCTCTACCTCACTATCACCTCTCTCGACTGATCCACAGTTGCTAAATTATCAGACTTCTTGGGCTGGACTCTCCACTTTCCAACGGGGGAAGAGAGGCAGAATAGGAAGTATGCAGTCCACGCATTGACTGACTAATTAATTAGCAGCTGACCAATGGGAAAGTAACCAGTTGGCATCCCCTCCACACTCAATTGGGCTTCTCAGGCAGGAGATCAGGTGGGAGAGGGGTTAGGCTGTGAACGGCAAGTAGGTTCCAGCCAGCAATTCAAATGTCCCCCTCCCTCTCATTTTCTCCTTAATTATTGTGTCAACCCATAAAAACGGAATAATTTAAGTCTACTATCAGCCAAATACTGCCATAGTAGACAAAAACAATAAACATTGACAAATGGTACATCGACAAATGGTGATTGGTTACAGTGCCAAACAAAGCAAATACATGAGCAAGAGCAGCATAGGGCATCATGAATACAGGGAACAGATCAGTTCGAGGTGTGGTACAGTATTATCATGTCTGTAAGAACGACAAGAGTTAATGAAGTGTCTAGAGTAGCCACTAGAGGGAGCTACAGTTACAACTATGTAAAGCAGTGATGCTAAGCCTTGTGGGGGAGTTTGTGCAGTAGTTAGCTAGAGAGAGTCACAAGTATAGATATTGTAAGTGAGAACAGATCATAGTTTATATCAGTTGTGAGATTAGCTGTAGATGAGTGTAATTTAAATGTTATTAATCAGCTGTGTATTCTTTAAGAGTACGTGTCGAATCCAAGTTAGTAGTGTTAATAAATGTGAAGCTTTGTTAAGTAAGTTCAAGCTATTCTGTAGTCTTTGTGAACACTATACCAGCCATCCTGAAATAAGCAACACAAAGAACACCACACAAGGGAGAGTCATTGAGGAGTCTAGTAGCTGTAGAGAAGAAGCTGTTCCTATGTCTGGTTGTGCAGGTCTTCAGGTTTCTGTATCTTCTGCCTGATGGAAGGGTCTGGAAGAGGGCAAAACCTGGGTGTGAGGGTTCTCTGATAATGTTGTCTGCCTTCCTGAGGCAGCGGGAGGTGGAGACAGAATCAATGGGAGGGTGGCAAGCTTGTGTGATGCATTGGGCTGAGTTCACCACACTCTGAAATTTCTTGCAATCTTGGACCGAGCAGTTGCCATGCCAGGCTGTGATGCAGCTGGACAGGATGCCCTCTATCGCACATCGGTAGAAGTTTGTGAGAGTTTTTTTTTTTTTTTTTATAAATTTAGATTAGCCAATTATTTTTTCCAATTAAGGGGCAATTTAGCGCGGCCAATCCACCTACTCTGCACATTTTTGGGTTGTGGGGGCGAAACCCACGCAGACACGGGGAGAACGTGCAAACTCCACACGGACAGTGACCCAGAGCCGGGATCGAACCTGGGACCTCAGCGCCGTGAGGCGGTTATGCTAACCACTAGGCCACCGTGCTGCCCTGAAGTTTGTGAGAGTTGATGCAGACATGCCAACTTTCTTTAGCTTCCATAAGAAGTAGAGACGTTGTTGGGCTTTCTTGACTCTTGCATCAACATGAGTGGACCAGGACAGACTGTTGGTGATGGTGACCCCCAGGAACTTAAAGCTATCGACCTTCTCCACTTTGGTGCCATTGATATAGGCGGGGGAGTATATTGTGCTACGCTTCCTGAAGTCAATCAGTTCCTTGGTCTTCTGACATTTAGAGAGAGGTTTTTTTTGGTACACCATGCAACCAAGTGATCTATCTCCCTTCTGTAGTCTGATTCAGCGTTGATTGAGATACGACCCACCACAATGGTATCATCCGCAAATTTAGAGATCGAATTGGAGTTAAATCTTGCCACACAGTCATGTGTGTGTATAGGGAGTACGGTAGAGGACTAAGCACACAACCTTGCGGGGCCCCGATGTTGAGAACTATTGTGGAGAAGGTGCAGTTACCTATCCTGACAGAAGGCGGGGGCAGGTAGGAGGTCAGTGACCTGCCATTGCCTCGTGAGGTCAATTATCCAGGCACCATATTTAAAGGGCACCCAGATAGCCTGCACTATTCCTTCCACCTTTGGCCATGCACTGCTCCACCACTAACCCTTCTTTCCTTCCTTCGTCATCTCCCACGTAACTTGCACTGCACCATCTGGATAAATGCATAGGCTGGCATATTGGCTGCAACTCACAATTAATCAGGGAAATAATCTATCTCACCTATTTACAGTCGTAAAAGTGAATGTTCAAATTTCTAACTGGCGGGGAATTTAACTTGAGGGGGAGCTGAATTCCAGCAAGTTGGCCCTTTAATTAGTATGCAAAAGGACTGCCCAACATTGTTCGTCGAGAAGCTCAACCCATCTTTAAAATCCGGAGTACTTCATTCCTTTCATTCATCCCACTGTCAGGAAACTGAGACGGAATTCTCCGACCCCCCACAGGGTCGGGGAATCGCCCGGGCCGGCGTAAATCCCGCCCCCGCCGTGGCCGGAATACTCCGCCACCCCACAGGGTCGGGGAATCGCCTGGGGCCGGCATAAATCCCGCCCCCGCTGTGGCCGGAATTCTCTGCCACCCGGGAATCGGCGGGAGTGGGAATCATGCCCCGCCGCAGCGATTCTCCGGCCCGCGATGGCCCGAAGTCCTGCCGCTGACAGGCCTCTCCCGCCGACGTGGTTTAAACCGCTTCTGTGCCGGCGGGATAGGCGGCGCGAGCGGGCCCCCGGAGTCCTGGGGGGGGGGGGGCGTGGGGCGATCGGACCCCGTGGGGTGCCCCCGCGGTGGCCTGGCCCGCGATCGGGGCCCACCGATCGGCGGGCGTGCCAGTGGCTTGGGGGCACTCTTTTTCTTCTGCCGGCGCCACGGCCTCCACCATGGTGGAGGCGGAAGAGAACCCCTCCACCGCGCATGCGCCGGTGGTGACGTCAGTGGCCGCTGACGCACCGGCGCATGCGTGGACCGGCGAAGGCCTTTCGGCCAACCCCGACGCCGGGCGGCGTAGCGCCAAAGGCCGTTGGCACCAGTTTTGGCGCCATCGGCAGAGCGGGAGCTACTCCGGCGCGGGCCTAGCCCCTAAAGGTGCGGAGAATTCCGCACCTTTGGGGAGGCCCGACGCCGGAGTGGTTGGTGCCACTTGGCTATGCCGGGACCCCCCGCCCCACTGGGTAGGGGAGAATTGCACCCCTGATATTTAGCCTCAGGCTAAATTAAGTTCACAACCACCAAGCTTCCTGCTGTTGATGAAACCAAAAGATTCCACCCTATGGACGCGATTTCCTGGCCTCGTTACGCTCTCGTTCGAGCGAAGCGAGGCAGGTGAATAGCGGGAGAGGCTTAAAATGAGAACCACACCAAAGCCAAACAGTTTGCGATGCAACCGGCGCTCCCATAGGCAAAATCGGGATCCTGCAATAGTGTGGCGAAAAACCAATTATCGCCATTAAACATTATTTCCATACAATTAGTGTGAATGAACCCATATCTAACGACTTCCTATGATTCATCGACCTCAGCAACAAGTGGTCATGCTGGTGGCAATTAGTACTCCTTTTTTAAAATGTGAACCTGGCGGAAGGGCTTCTGTGGGGAGCCGAGGAGGTGAGTAGCCATCTTTGCTCACAGAGAAAGAGCCCGGGAGCGCTGGGCTTGCTGCCCCAGGGCCCGGCGGAGGGTGGAGGACCCTTGGGTGGGAGGGGGGTGGTTGGCGGGGGTGCCATGGGAATGTGGAGAGGCGCTTGGGGGACAACAGTGCGCTGCTCCCCGATGCCAATCCCGGAATCGTGTGAACCCATTCTGGGGGCAACCCTTGTTCCTGCCCGTCTGCCCCACCAACAACCCATAACCCCCTACGATTGCCGAGGGCGCTGGCTGTGAAGCTGAAGGTTATTGATAATTGGGATTTGGCTATCGTGGTGAAGTGAGCACTTGCTACATCCCAAGTGGATTCCCGTGGGTGACGGGCCATGTAACATGTGGCATTGCCTAGAATCCCAATCAGGTCGTGATGCCTGAACACTGTGCCTGAACACTGCAGGAGGAAAAAAACACGCAGCTGCCTAAATCTGAATGCCCAGGGGATGGGCCCCACCCCCGGGATATGTACCCGCCGGTCTAGGCGACATTAAGTACCCAACAGGAATCCCAGGCAGCAGTGTGGCATTTCACCAGCTAGAATCCACAAGTGCAACCGTCAGGTCACAGATGCCATATCAGCCCTGGCAGCAAATTATGTAAACTTTGATATTGACCAGCCCACCAAGACGCCCGGATATCAGGATTCTCCGTCATTGCTGGGATGCCCCAGGTCCCGGTGCTAATAGACTCCACCCATGTCGGCTTGTGCTTACCGGGTAGCAGCTGAGGACCTGGCTAATGACGCCAGTATGGAGGCTGGAGACAAAAGCGGAGACCCATCAGACCATAAGACATAGGAGTAGAATTAGGCCACTCGGCCCATTGAGCCTGCTCCACCATTAAATCATGGCTGATATTTTTCTCATCCCCATTCTCCTGCCTTCTCCCCATAACCCCTGATCCCCTTATTGATCAAAAACCTATCTCTGTTTTAAAGACACAGTGATTTGGCCTTCACAGCCTTCTGTGGCAAAGAGTTCCACAGATTCACCACCCTCTGGCTGAAGAAATTACCCCTCATCTCTGTTTTAAAGGATTGTCCCTTCAGTCTGAGATTCTGTCCTCTGCTTCTAGTTTTTCCTACAAGTGGAAACATTCTCTTCACGTCCACTCTATCCAGACCACGCAGTATCCTATACATTTCAATAAGATACCCCCTCATCCTCCTAAACTTCGAGTGCAGACCCGGAGTCCTCAACTGTTCCTCATACAAAAAGCTCTTCATTCCAGGGATCATTCTTGTGAACCTCCTCTGGACCCTTTCCAAAGCCAACACATCCTTCCTTAGATACAGGGCCCAAAACTGCTCACAATACTCCAAATGGGGTCTGACCAGAGCCGTATACAGCCTCAGAAGTACATCCCTGATCTTGTATTCTAGCCATCTCGACATGAATGCTAACATTGCATTTGCCTTCTTAACTGCCGACTGAACCTGCACGTTAACCTTAAGAGAATCGTGAACAAGGACTCTCAAGTCCCTTTGAGCTTCTGATTTCCTGAGCATTTCCCCAATTAGAAAATAATCTATGCCTCCATTTCTCCTTCCAAAGTGCATAACCACACACTTTTCCACATTGTATTCCAGCTGCCACTTCTTTGCCCGCTCTCCTAGCTTGTCCAAATCCTTCTGCAGCCCCCTTACTTCCTCAGTACTACCTGTCCCTCTACAGATCTTTGTATCATCTGCAAACTTAGCAACAATGCCTTCAGTTCTTTCTTCCAGATCATTAATGTATATTGTGAAAAGTTGTGGTCCCAGCACAGACCCCTGAGGCACATCACTAGTCACCGGCTGCCATCCTGAAAAATACCTCTTTATCCCTACTCTCTTCCTACTGCCAATCAGCCAATCCTCTATCCATGCCAGGATCTTACCCTTAACACCATAGGCTCTTAACTTATTTAAGTTTCCTATGCGGCAACTTGTCAAAGGCCTTCTGAAAATCTAAATAAATCACGTCCATTAGTTCTCTTTTGTCTATTTTCCTTGTTACTTCCTCAAAGAGCTCTGACAGATTTTTCAGACATGACCTCCCCTTGACGAAGCCATGCTGACAAGCACTCCGCGATTTTATCTTTAATAACGGACTTTAAAATCTCGCCAGTGACCGAAGTCAGGCTAGCCGGTCTATAATTTCCCGTCTTCTGCCTCCCTCCCTTTTTAAACAGTGGCGTTACATTAGCCACTTTCCAGTCCTCTGGGACCCATCCTGCCTCCAGTGATTCCGGAAAGATCATCACCAATGTCTGCACAATCTCCTGAGCTATCTCTTTTAGAACCCTGGGGTGTAGTCCATCCGGTCCAGGTGATTTAACCACCTTAAGACCCTTCAGTTTCCCCAGAACCTTCTCCTTAGTAATGGTCACTGAACTCACTTCTGCCCCCTGGTTCCTCTGGAGCTTTGGCATCCCACTGGTGTCTTCCACTGTGAAGACTGATGCAAAGTAACTATTCAGTTTGCCTGCCATTTCTTTGTTTCCTAATATTACTTCTCCAGCCACATTTTCCAGTGGTCCAATGTCTATTTTTGCCTCTCTTACCTTTTATATATTGAAAAAGTCTCTTCCTATCTTCCTTTATATTACTAGCTATTTGCACTCATACTTTATCTTCTCCTCCCTTATTGCTTTTTTAGTTGTCCTCTGCTCGCTTTTAAAAGCTTCCCAATCTTCTGGCTTCGCACTAATCCTCACCACTTTGTAAGCCTTTTCTTTAGCTTCTGTACTGTCCTTGACTTACCTTGTCAGCCATGGATGCCTTGTCCTCCCCTTAGCATGTTTCTTCCTCCTTGGGATGGATTTCTGTTGTGCTTCCCGTATAATCCCCATAAACTCCTGCCATTGCTGTTCCACTGTCTTCCCTGCTGGGCTCCTTTTCCAATCAACTCTGGCCAGCTCCTCCCTCATGCCTTTGTAGTTACCCTTATTTAATTGTAGCACAGTTGCATCTGATTGCAGCTTCTCTCTCTCAAACTGCAGGGTAAATTCTACCATATTGTGGTCACTGCTCCCTAAGGGTTCCTTCATCTTCAGTTCCCTAATCAAGTCTGCCTCATTACACATCACCAAATCCAGAATTGCCTGTTCCCTCGTAGGCTCTGTCACCAGCTGCTCCAAAAAACATCTTTTAGACATTCTACAAATTCCTTTTCTTGGGATCCGCTGCCAACCTGATTTTCCCAGTCCACCTGCATATTGAAGACCCCATGATTATTTTATACAACACAACAGTACAATACAATATAGACCCAATACAATGAGGCCCATTCGGCCACCAGGGTGTCATTGAGTGGTGCATCGAATTGCTCAAAATGCGGTTCTGATGACTTGACTGCTCCGGTGGGTGCCCTGCAGTACACCCCCCAGAGGGTCGCCCGCTTTGTGATGGTCAACCGTGTATTCCACAACCTGGCACAGCAGTTTGGGTTGAAAAAAGAGGTCGAGGAGGGAGACGAAGATGATGAGGAGGTGCTGGACCAGCAAGGGCTGGAGGATGAGCCCAGATGGCCAGGGAGGCCCTCATACTTGCCCGCTTCACATAGGACATGGCTTGGTCCGACATTGCTACCTTACCCACCCCCCACCCGCATCTCCCACCCTTCCAGGGTCTCTGGCACATCACTCCAGGGTGCTGGGACTGTGTCGTCACTGTCAGCGGGTCATTGTCAAGGGCAGGCGGGAGGAGATGATAACTTGTGTCAGTGCTCCTCAATCAATGCCAGTCTGAACCCTGCCTGTCTGCTGAGTGCTCGCTCACACCCATCACCTGCACGCGGTGTGCCCGGGGAGAGGGAGATGCCTGGAGAGATGGACCAAGGGTTCGGTGGTCGGGCAGGGCGGCACAGTAGCACAGTGATTATCACTGTTGCTTCACAGCGTCAGGGACCCAAGTTCGATTCCCGGCTTGGGTCACTGTCTGTGCGGACTCTGCACGTTATCCCTGTGTCAGCGTGGATTTCCTGTGGTTGCTCCGGTTTCCTCCCACAAGTCCCGAAAGACGTGCTTGTTAGGTGAATTGGACATTCTGAATTCTCTCTCAGTGTACCCAAACAGGCGCCGGAGTGTGGCGACTGGGAGATTTTCACAGTAACTTCATTGAAGTATTAATGTAAGCCTGCTTGTGACACTAGTAAAGATTATTATTATTGCAGAAGAAAGTGACAGAGGCATCATGCTTGTCATCAAGGGTTTTTAATGTGTCACTGGTGTCCAACAATGCCTCACTCTCCCGATGGTGCCACCCCACTCTACCTACCGCCCCACGCTGCCCCCCTCACCCCTACCTAAACCCCCCCACTCCCTCCCCCGATGCCCTCAGTGATCCTCAATGTGCTTAGCCTTCCTTGCTCTACTGCTACGCCTCGGTGTGTCCCCAGGACTGAGGTGGAGGTATCCAGCTACTTATCATATTCCTTGGCCTTCAATGTCCCTGGCGGGTGTCCTCAGAGGGCTCTGGTGCTGGAGGGCCCCGGCGCACTTGTTGGCGGCACCTACACAGCTTTGCTGCCGCGAGGGGCCGAACGTGGGGGAGCTGTTGACCACCATCCCCACTACATAGGAGGGGTCCAGGTTGGCACTCCATGCCCTCTCCTCCCACTTGTGCCAATAGGGCCCTGGGGTTCACCTAGGACGGAGGGGCAGCTGGTTCGAGCCCTGGCTGCCCCTGCATCATCTGGCTCTGCCAGCTATGGCAGCTCCCCAATGTCTGCACCATGGTGTCGCCGCCCTCAGCGATGCTCCTCAGTAATTGGGACATGCTCTGAAGCGCCTTGGCAATGCCCACCTGCGACTGGGACAAACTCGGCAGCGCTTCGGCCATTCCCATCTGAGAGTGGGAGATATCCCGCAGCACCTCAACAAGGTCAGTTTGATATTGGGTCACATCCCCCAGTGAGTCGTACATCCTGCCGAGGCCCAAGGGCATGCCTGTCACCGATAGGGGAGGGGCTCACCCAGGATGGGCCGTCTCCGTCGCCTGGCCGACTTGCGGGAGAATGAACATGTGGTCAATCAGAGGGATGGGTCAGTCAGAATGACAATAACAACTTATGTATGTTATCAGGCCCTCTAGATGCGGCCGGGTGGATTCTCACCTTTGCATGTGTGCCAAACTCCGCATTGGTGACCACTAAGTCCTTGGCCACCCCAGTCACCCAAGGACCCGTTCTTTGACGTGCAGAAGATTTGAATATTCGACACCCCTCCGTCAGTCTGGGCCCTTTCCCGGTGATTTTGTGAGAGCTTCTCCTGCGGAGACATAGAGAGGGCATCGTCAGCTGCACACATGGTTCACAGTGGTGGATGGGGTTGTGAAGGAAGAGTTGGGGGCTTTGAAGGGAGAAGGGAGGGTTGGGGCCACATCGAGTAGAGGGGTTGATGCTCGGGCAGGGAGTGAAACATCTTAGCAGAGCGTTGATGTTGACTCACCCGTGCTCACTGTATAGGTTGTTCCCTTCTTGCGACACTGGAGGCTACTCCTGGTCACAGTCTCCGAGCTCACGGCCGCCACCACTTCATCCCAGGCTGCCCTGTGGCTCACCCTCCGGGACCCCCTTGGGGGAACACGTCATCCCCCTGGCCCCCACTGCATCAAGGGGTCTCCGCAGGTCTGCATTCCTGAATCATGGGGCTGCGAGCTGAGTGGGGTTGGCTGTGCAAGTGCTGTTTAAGTGCTGCTTGACCTTGTTAGCTGGGTATTGGCAAGCACGGTCCCGGCGAATTGGCTGGCGATCCTTTATTTGCGGCGAGAATCCCATAGGGCCTCGTTAAGTGGACAAATTAATGTTGAATAGCTTTCCCGGTCTTGCCGGGCCGAGAGACAAGAAGCTCGCGGCAGTTCCCGCTCGCTACCACACTTAGAAATCTGGAGAATCGCCCCCCATGTGTTTTCTTACTGCTCATGATCAATGTATTTTTTCTTACTCTCAGAGTGATTGTTTTAATTTAAATAATTCCAGCAACAAACTTTTTTGTGAATTTTTAAGTAAGGAATGTTATTTATTATTACACACCTGCCCTAGAAGTTTAAAAGGCAATATCTCACATACTAAACTCACCGACACTGTCATTCGCACAAAGATTAGATTTAGATGAGGGGAAAAAAACAATGATTGTGATTGTCTCAGTCTCTTTCATCACAAGCCTATAGTTTCTTAGATGAGGTGATGCTTTAGTTGAGGTGAAGGTCTTGTCAACCAGAAGATTTTTAGTAAACTGCAAAGCCTCTTGTAGCCGATTTTCTAGGAGGTTGGTTCTGAGGTGAACTTGAAGTTGGAGCATCTTGGGAAGAGTCCTTCCCTACTTTCAGGGTATGGTTATCTATTAATCTGGCTGTGCAGTTGAAATGCAGCAGCATGGTGGCTGTCTGATGGATTTCTCCATCTGCAATACAGCTGCTTGCTGTTTTGTGTTTTTTTAATTTATTTTTTTTATTTAGAATGCCCAATTCATTTTTTCCAATTAAGGGGCAAGTTAGCATGGCCAATCCACCTACCCTGCACATCTTTTTGGGTTGGGTTGTGTAACCCAGAGCCAGGGTCGAACCTGGGACCTCGGTGCCGTGAGGCAGCAGTGTTACCCATTGCGCCACCGTGCTGCCCTGCTGCTTGCTGTTTTAAAAGCAGGTGACAAACATGGCTGTCTCAACATGTGGCATGCTACAAGTACAACGTCCTTTTCTAAATAATGTGGATGGCGTGATTGAACATACATCCTGCTTGATGACTTTCACACCTTGAGAGTTTGAGACAGTTAGTCACTTATATCTGAATGGCCCATTCAATTTGAAATTACTCTTTTGGTTTAGTTTCATAAAAAGGCATCGAGTCAAAACCAGCCTGGAAACTTCATTTTGTTCTGTCTTGAGGCAGAGGAATATTTAAATCCACACATTAAGTCAGGTGATCGGCGAGCTACCACCCTTTCATAGCCTTCTGTGTTTGTTTTAAATATGAAGAATTGACAGAAAGCTCATAAACCATGACACCGTACTTAGACTATACTAAGTGCAAAATGGCTGACTACACTTGAAAAGTACTTAAAATTAGCTGCAAAGTGCTTTGTCATGTCCTGAGGTGATGAAAGGTGGTAATTCATGCAGGTATTTCTTTTTTCTATATGTCTGTCAAGAATTACCAGCTAACCTGTTTCTCGTACAGTCAGTACAATGTTTTGGGAGTGAAAATATTCATATTTATTGGACCCAGAATGTTACCAAAACAACACATCACAATACTGTAAACTGTTTCAGATAGTGATTCTCCGTCCCGCCGCACCCGTTTTCTGGCGTGGTGCACTGGCAGCGGGATTTTGCATCCTGCCAGCCAGCCAGCCAATGGGATTTCCATTGTGGGCAGCCCCACGCCGTCAGAAAATCCCCGGAGTGGGCGCACTGCCGACATTATGGAGAATCCCGACAGCAGAGAATCCAGCAGCATCTCCTTGAGTGCAGAGATTACCATGCCAGCTTTCCATTTTCTTCTTACTGATTCCTAGAGAGCTGCATTATGCTGCTTTTATATTACAACACTGGAACATAAAGGAAGCAGCACTACTCCTTCCAGCAGCATGGGTACTACTTCAAGAGGTGTTTATCTTCTGGCTGTGAAATTAGAATTAGAATTAGAACAGTACAGCACAGAACAGGCCCTTCGGCCCTCAATGTTGTGCCGAGCAATGATCACCCTACTCAAGCCCACGTATCCACCCTATACGGGCAATTTAGCATAGCCAATCCACCTAACCCGCACATCTTTGGACTGTGGGAGGAAACCGGAGCACCCGGAGGAAACCCACGCACACAGGGGGAGGACGTGCAGACTCCACACAGACAGTGACCCAGCCGGTAATCGAACCTGGGACCCTGGAGCTGTAAAGCATTTATGCTAACCACCATGCTACCATGCTGCCCTAAAAATGGCATCAGAGATGTCAGGGTACCACCCTGCCCAGGCCCGACCACCCAGGGACCCCCAATTGGCTTATTGACCCACCCCCAAGTGCCAGTACATCTGGTCCACGTTTGTGAAAACTAATGCTAAATGGCTGGAACACCGAGGCGAGGCTATTCGATTCCGGGTGCTGGGTAGATCCAGTGTAGACATACTGAAGTGAGACTAATAACTCACTTGAGTATGCAAATCTCGATGGCAGTGGTGAGCACTGCTGACTCACAGTACCGAGGACGTGGGTTCGATCCCTACCACCGGTCACTGTTCCTGTGGATTTTGCATATTCTCCCCATGTCTGCTTGGGTCTCTCCCCCACAACCAAAAGGATGCAGGGTAGGAGGATTGGCCACGCTAATTTGTCCCTTAATATATCAAATCTGGATTCGGACCTCAATAGACAGGATTCAGATTGTGATGCCTCGTGAAATCCATTCAATCTCGCAAGGCATGACAAGGCCGGTAAACACCGCGAGAGGCCTCTCGTGAGATTTACTGGCCTCATCACGGCCCAAGTCAGGTGCAACGAGGCCAATAGTTTGCACCCCTAGGCCGGGATTCTCTCCTACCCGGCGGGGCAGAGGGTCCCGGCGGGACGGAGTGGCGTGAAGCACTCCGGCGTCGGGCCTCCCCAAAGGTGCAGAATTCTCCGCACCAAGAACATAGAACATAGAACAGTACAGCACAGAACAGGCCCTTCGGCCCTCGATGCTGTGCCGAGCAATGATCACCCTACTCAAACCCACGTATCCACCCTATACCCGTAACCCAACAACCCCCCCTTAACCTTACGTTTTAGGACACTACGGGCAATTTAGTATGGCCAATCCACCTAACCCGCACATCTTTGGACTGTGGGAGGAAACCGGAGCACCCGGAGGAAACCCACGCACACACGGGGAGGACGTGCAGACTCCACACAGACAGTGACCCAGCCGGGAATCGAACCTGGGACCCTGGAGCTGTGAAGCATTTATGCTAACCACCATGCTACCGTGCTGCCCCACGGTAGCCACCTTTAGGGGCTAGGCCCGCGCCGGAGTGGCTCCCGCTCCGCCAGCCGGCGCGAATGGCCTTTGGCGCCCCACCAGCCAGGGCCGAAAGGCCTTCGCCGGCCGGCGGAAGTCCGCGCATGTGCTGGTGCATCAGCGGCTGCTGACGTCATACCAGCGTATGCGCAGGGGAGGGGATCTCTTCCGCCCCCGCCATGGCGGGGTGGAAGAAAAAGAGTGCCCCCACGGCACAGGCCCGCCGATCGGGTTGCCCCGATCGCGGGCCAGCCCACCGTGGGAACACCCCCCGGGGTCAGATCGTCCCACGACCCCCCTCCCCCCAGGACCCCGGAGCCCGCCCGCGCCGCCAATCCCGCCGGTACCAGAGGTAGTTTAAATCACGCCGGCGGGAAAGGCCTGTCAGCGGCGGGACTTCGGCCCATCGCGGGCCGGAGAATAGCCGTGGGGGGTCCGCCGACCGGCGCGCCGCAATTCCCGCCCCCGTCGAATCTCTGTGGGTGTAGAATTCGGGACACGGCGGGGGCGGGATTGACACCGGCCCCGGGCGATTCTTCGACCCCCCGGGGGGTCAGAGTATTCCGCCCCTAATCCCTCATCATTAGGAAACTTACGATTTGTCTTTCTCAGATCCATAGTGGATGACCTCACATTTCTTTCCGACAGCTTGTGTAAATTACTGTGACATTTGGACAACTGACTCTGCCTCCTAACTTAAAGTCATCTGCAATATGCTAAAATATTAATTCAGATAAAGAATAATATCTAGTTTGATTGTTATATCATATATGTAACTGGATATTATTAAAGTCTTGCTCAATTAATAGCCAAAAACCTTACTCTACGGTTATTTAACCAAAGAGATTCAAAATCAAATAGACTGGGGTTGTAAGTTGGTCAGTCACATGTTTTCATTTGCCAAATAGCTATGATTACAGCTAATTATAATGACAAATGAAATTTCAACAAAAGCAATCAATCACATTTTTATTCATGCAAAGCAAGTCGGCTAACTAATGAAGGTGTGATTTCAGCAAACAAACAATTTGGAGAAAGTTTAGCAAATCTTGAAAAAATCAATTCATCCTGAATTTGCGGGCTGATCAGTTGGTTTTGTTTTCTGATCCTAATTTTCAAAATGTGTAGAATGTCAGGAATGTGTCTCTGTTAGCTCATCATCATTTATTAATATTGTAATTCATAACTATAAAATGTTAATTCCGATGTAAGCATTTGCCTGCTGGCTCCTGGCAATGGACACCGCTTTGTGAACGTCAAGCAAGAGGACCTGTCCCGACTTGGGCAGGGACCAACTCTTACAAAAATCAGTTACGGCTTAGAATTATCGGGATCACAATGATCTCCTGGACTAGTTTCAATTGCCAAGGCATGTCGGAGAGGAATTTCCCACTTTTCATTCCCCAAATTGGTCCAGATCTTTATCTGCTTTTCCCAGGAGAGCACAAGGTTTCGCAAGGTTGAGAGTGTGTATGTTGCAATAAACAAAGTATCACAATTGTATGGAATAAGCTAAATGGACCAGAGGACCTTTTCCAATTCATATGTTTGCGTACTGTAGTTGCAGACACATCACCAGTGGTGGAAGTCACCTCGGTTTGTACATTATTTTCTTTTTCATTCAATTTACCTTCTCTCAGACAGGTATTATCTTTAATTTCATCTGTCCTTTTGTATTTTCTGCAGATTTAGATTTTCTTTGGCATAAGTTAGAATTTTTAATAATTAAAGGTGTTATGCTAAGTCGTGTTATCAGCCTCAGGATTGATCCATGTTCATGGGATTACTGTGATTGAGCTTTGGAGTCTGACAGCACTTCTATGGGGTGTCGGCACGAGCAGTATATTGAAAGGATACTGAAGTCTGGAAGGGGAGCTTCAATAGAATTGGAGTGGGAACTGTGAGCACACCAGTGCAGTTCATGAATCTGCGATTATTAAGAGCATAAAAACATGAGAAATGGAAACTGAGGTAGTTCAGTCAGCCTTGAGTATACCATTAAATACAATCTTGGCTGATCTTCTAACTCAATTCCATTTACTGCCCGCTCCACATAATTGACCCCGTAATTTGAGGCTGTGTTCTAGATTCCTCAGCCATGGGAAATAACTTCCCAGTGTTTACCCTCAAGCCCCTTCAGTACCTTGTATGTTTCAGTGAGATAATTTCTCATCTTTTCCTGTCCCTGCCCTCTTTCTGGGACTC
Source organism: Scyliorhinus canicula (assembly GCF_902713615.1). Taxonomy (NCBI): domain Eukaryota; kingdom Metazoa; phylum Chordata; class Chondrichthyes; order Carcharhiniformes; family Scyliorhinidae; genus Scyliorhinus; species Scyliorhinus canicula. The sequence continues at coordinate 180,245,416 of NC_052146.1, forward strand.
TACCTTTGGAACCTCACCCCATCCACTCTCTCTTTGGGACCTCTCCTTGTCCCCATGCCGAGGACTCTTCTTCGCTCTGCTTCCAGTCACCTGACCCAGGTTTTTAACGCCCCTTTTCTTCTGGTACAGGTGCATTATGCCAAAACAATGAAACAAAATGCTGATCTGCACATGTGCAGCCTGCTTCTGGGCTGCGTATGCTCAAAAGCTCCAAGGTCCGTCATGTCATTGAACCTCATGACCTCCACTCTCAACATTGAGATAGGTTTGATTTTCATAACCCCCTCGGATGTCGGCCATCAGGTCCTAGGAATTTGTTAGCTTTTCATCCTTAATTTTCTCCAATACGTTTTCCTTTCTCACATTAATTACTTTTACGTTCCGTACTCTTATTCTCCTCCTGATGAGTTTATTACCAGGATGTAATTTGTTTCTTCTTTTCTGAAGACAGAGACAAAATATTTGTTCAACATAGCTACCATTTTTTTCTTCTCCATGATAATTTCTTCTGTCTCTGACCCGAAGAGTTCAACATTTAGTTTAGCTACTCTCCTCCTTTTAAATACTTGTAAAAGCTCTGACGACCTGCTTTTATATTCCTGGCTAGTTTACACTCATATACTCATTCCTTTTTTATCAATCTTTTTGTTTGCCCATGCTCTTCTCTAAAATACTCAGAATCCTCAGGCTTATCACAGTTCTTTGCAACATTATAAGCCTCTTCCTTTTATCTAATACTAGGACTCAACTTTGCTGGTAAGGCACGGATGGATCTTTCTTGCTGAATTCTTTGTTCTTCAATAGAATGTGGGTTTTGCTGAACATTTTGAATCCCTTATTTACATTTTTCTCATTGTTTATTGACTTTTTAGACTATTTACCTAATTAATGTTCACCAGCTCTCCCTTCATAGCTGTATAATTAGCTTTATTTCAGGTGTATAATTCAGCTTTATTTTGGCTGGGGTATATGGCCTTCAAAATTAATATGGGATTTAATTGTATAATGATTGTTTTTCCATTAATTGAACCTTCGAATGACTTCCCTGCTCACCGCAAGTTCCAAATGGAGATAAAGGGTGTGATTCTCCAGAAAGTAGTGAGTGGGAATTGTCGCGAGCTTCCCGGCGCTCAGACTAGTGAGGCCGGCAACGCTATTCAATGTTAATTGGTCCACTTCACGAGGCCTCATGGGCTTCTCGCCACAAATGAAGGCTCGCCAGCTGATTCGCCAGCACCGCACTCACCAGCCCCCCCACTAACAAGGTTGTGCAGCACTTGCTCAGCCAACCCCAGCCTGCTCTCAACAATGGCCTTCAGGAGACCAGCCCCAAGATTTGGGGACGCTGACTTGAGGAGGCTGCTGTGCCAGGAGGGATGTCTTGATCCCCCGATTTCCAGGAGGGTAAGCCATAGGGCAACCAGTGCAACCTGAGATGAGGCGGCGGTGACTGTGAGCACCGGGAGTGGCCTCCAGGAGGACTGGCCTCCACTGCAGGAAAAAAGTCAATGACCTACACAGGCAGCACGAGTGAGTAGACACCAATGGCCAACCCCCCCCACCCGAGACCTTTCTGCCCCCAGCTTTCAATGCGATCCCCAACCCTCCCTCCACCCCCTCCCCTTTCAATCCCCCCAACCCTTCCTCTACCCCTCCTCCCCCTTCAACCTCAACCCTTCCTTCACACCCCTTCTCCCACCACTGAAGCATGGCGCGTGTGGCTAACGATGCCCCCTCCGTGTCTCCTCATGAAAAGCTCTACCACAATCACCGGGAGAGGGCCCAGACTGCCGGTGGTGTGCCGGACATAGAATCCTCACCACCTGGAGGTGACCGGTGTGGCCGAGGACAGAGCGGTCACCAACCCGGAGGCTGACGGACGCCACAGAGGTGAGGAACCACTGGGCTTCACCCAGGGGACCTGTCCAACATGAGTTGTTATTGCCTTACTGACTGATCAATCCTTCCCACTGACCACATGCCCATTCTCCCACAGGTCCTCCAGCTAATGGCGCCGGCCCATCCCGGGCGGCCCCCTCTCCAGTTTCCCATAGACCACCTCAAGGTGAGCTCCGAGGATACCAACTTAACAGCAGCGTCACAGCTGTAATCCCCACCCTCCACCAGCGCAGATACACACACCTCGATGGGAAATGTTAGTGGTCAGGCTTGCTGGGCACAATCTGGTGAGCACCACAGAGCTGCTGATGCACATCAGATGGAGGCAGGATCTCCCAGACGAGACAGCAGTTGGAGATCTGCTGGATCCCAGGACACAGCTGGGTCCCAGCCTGATGCTTAGCCTATGGAGGAGGTCATCCCGGAGCTGATGGAGATGATAGGGAGCAGCCAGGACATTCAGAGGGAGATGTCAGTGTCACTCCAGCAGATCCATAGCCGATTGGAGGCGTCCCAGATGCTACATGTGCAGGAGATGTCGCCAGCCATATGTGGCACCAAGGCCAACACTGCTAGGGTGGCGACTGCAGTGGAGAGCCTGGTGAACGATGTCCGCATCATGAGTGAAGGTGTCCAAGACATCGCTCAGTTGGTGGCAGCCATGGCTTTGGGTCCCTGCAGCATGTCCAACTCGCTGGGGGATGTCACCCAGTACCAGGTTGACCTTGATGATGTTCTGCGGGACATGTTGCACTCTGAGATTGGAATGGCCGAGGTGCTGCGGAGCTTGTCCCAGTCGCAGGTCGCCATTGCCGAGATGTTACAAGGCATGGCCTGGTCACTGAGTAGCATCGCCGAGGGCATCTACACAATGGTTCAGACCATGGGGAACCACCAGGGCTGGCAGAGCCAGATGATGTAGAGGCAGCTGGGGCTTGAACCAGCTGCACCTCTGTCCCAAGGTGAACACTATAAACACTTTTAGGCACAGCTAGTATGATGCTTCTGTCACTTTGTTCCACAATGCGAGCCAATCTCTGAAACCTTGGCCCATCTCTCCTGGTATCTCCCCTTCTCCGTGGCACCCACTCACCATCCATGTGTAGGCATGTCCCCGGAGCTGTGTCCCATCCCCTGGGTGTTCAGATGTTGTTTGCTACCTGTGTGGTGTTGTCTTCCGCAGTGTTCAGGCACAGTGTCCAGGCATCAAGGTGTGATTGGGATTCTAGGCAATGATTTCCACATGCTAATGGACCTCCCACCCATGAGGATCCACTTGGGTTGTGTGAAGAGCTCGCTTAACCACGATTGCCAATTTCCGATCAGCAATAACCTTCAACAGCACTTCCAGAGTCCTCAGCAGTTGGTGGGGGTTATGGGTGGTCAGTGGGGTCGACAGACAGGGACAAGGATTGTACCAGGACCGGGTACACACAATTCAGGGGTTGGCATGATGGTGCCACGTGTAGTTGACCCCCCTGTTGCACCCCCAATGACTCCCCCCCCCCCCCTCCCACCACCACTCTCACTGAGCGGCCCATTCCTGCGGAGGGTCTTACGTCCCGGCCAAGGTTCCTCATCCACAACCGAGCTCTGGGGTGGCAAGTCCAGTGACCCGAGCTCTGTGCCTGTGAGCAAGGGTGGATATTCATCTCCTCAGCTCCCCACCTCCGCCAGGTTCCCGGAGTACTAACTAAAAGGAGTACTTGCTGGGGAGGCCGCTGAATGACAGGACGCTGTTGGATATGGGGTGACTCTCGTCAATTGTATGGAAATAGGGCTTAAGAGGTGATAATTGGTTTCTCGCCACGCTACGGCGAGATCCCAATTTCGCCTATGGGAGCGGGCCGGTTGCATCGCAAACTGTTTGTTGCCTGATGTTGGTTCTGGTTTTCTGCCTCTCCCACTATTCGCCGACCCATTTCGCTTGAGCGAGAGCGTAACAAATTGTGAGCTAGGAGCCCAATTTTCCAGTATGGGCTCCTTGCATGGGCTTTAAATTCCGAAGTGGAAAATATGCACTATTAATGATCTTTCCAGTTTAACAATCATTTACATTAAAGATCAATTTGTATGAACAAATAAATACCCCACACACTCTTTGAAATTAATCTCTTATAGTTCCCAAGATTTCAATACTGATGCTGTAACATTGGTTCAGAAGAAAAAAGACCTCTTGAATTTGAATTGAATCTTCTACAGAAATGACCAAAATGGAAATCCATTCTCAATGAACAAATTTTGATTCTAATCTTTTGTTAACAATAGAAACACAACAATCCAGTATTTTGCTGATTACTTGCACTTTCTAAGGCAGATATTTATCTTGTTACTGACTCTTTTGCATGTCAAAATGCAACAGTAGCAAGGTCAATATTGCACAAGGGCAAAATACAACTTAGTTCTAGAAGCCTATCTGTTCTTTTTTGGTGCCAAATTGGCACTGTTAAGGTGCCGGGACAGTACCAGGTTGGCACTGCCAAGGGGCAGGGCCTGAAAGGGGGTCTGCAGGGGCGGGGTTTCTCGGTGGTGCGCTGTTCACTTGCGCCGGGATTCTACCCTCCTGCCGCTTATCAATGGAAGTTACCACACTGCTAGGAAACCCTCGGGCGGGGGTGCACTGCTGCCGCAAATGGGGAGTCACAGGGGGTGAGCATTCCGGCCAATGTCTTTTCTGGATTTTTTCAAAATCAAATTACTATCTGTAGAAGCCTGCTATATACAAATTGCCAGCCATATTTCCTGCATTGCAACAGTGACTACAATGGAAAAGTAACTTCATTGGTTATAAACCATTTTTGGACTCTTGAGGTCATGAAAAAGGCCATATAAATTCAAGGCTTTCTTTCTTGAACTGAAAATGGCTGTTTATGCCATTTCTGTGATGTTCCACCAATTCACCAATATTAGGGCAGGAAATTGAAAGAGCTACTGTGGAATTCCACAGCCATTTTGGCCTCCTCATTCTTTGACTTTTGAATCATCTTCTCTGATTCCATTGGCCTTTGTATCATCTGTGAATATTTTTATCTATTTCCAGATAATATCTCATATTGTAATATAAACTAATATTGGATGAACCACTAAAGTTTGCAAGAGACCTTTAGAAGTTAGGGATTTTTCAAATCGAATTGTAATTATTATGGGCCATGACGTTTTATGTTAAAGTGAGCAGCGGTGAATTTATTTCGAAAAGGACGATGATAAGAAGGCACAGAAGGAAAATTATTGCTAAAATTATCTTAAGGAGGTTAGAATATTACACAGAAAGTGCTTAAAATGTGGAATTCTCTGCAAAAATGTGTTATTTAAGTACTAAATTACTTGAAGAGGGAATTAGATTGTTGCTTGAAATATAAAGGAACATTTAAAAATTGATAGTGAGCAAACCAAGGAGTAAGATTAGACTCAGTGGCTTGTGAGGGAAAGCATCAATGCGCGCATGGTGAGCCGCCAGGTCTGGCCATTGCATTGTGCACAAGAATGGGGCACAGGGCAGAAGTCAATGGAGAAATGTAAAGACCTGGCACAGGATAGCGCAGTTTCATCCAGTGAGAGCCAGTGATTGTTTTCGAATTACAAATGCTGACACATTTTTCATCTTTTGCCAAGCCTTATTGCACAATTTTATCCATTAAAAATTTGTCTTTTTCTTATTTGTAGTCTTCTTTCTCAGAAAATAAATTCCTTTACTTCTCAAGCATGTCATCTCTAACCATATTGAAAATCTAGCAGAATAATTTCAGTTGGATTTTGTTATGGTTTACGTTAGTTTGTATTTTACAAGAGACTTTTACCTTTTGTTCTAAAGTTGTTATCTAACTATATATCTGCTGTACAAATGACTGCATGCATTTGTAAAATTCCCCTGTATTTTGCTAACTGCTATGCTTGAGCTTTACCATTCTGAATCTACGTCTTACCTGAAAATTCTATGTACTCTGGGGTGCTAGTGAAATTAAATCTTCAGACATATTTCAATAAATGTTAATAAAAATGGATTCTGGATCCTCCAGTCATTGAAACTCTATCGCTAATATAACTGGACTTGAGTTAAAATTGAATCGCATAAAATGTCAAAACCACAATCTATGGGTGCTGTGAATACAATAGTTTAGATGAAAACTATTTTCAGGCAATGAATTGTCAATGTCTTAACCCAGTTTTTACAAATATCAGATCCGTAAGAAAAGCTGATTCAACTCTTCAGTGCACGCAGAAAATTTTGTTTTGCACGTTGATGCTTTAGCAACTGTAATTGTTACAAAAAAATGGTTAACACTTTGCAAAAGGAAAACTCTTTAAGGATAAGAATTGTTTGGTAATCCACCTTGCAGGGTGCAGGAGCAGAACTTCTTTGTATCATCAACAACAGTTTGCATCATGTCCTGTGATAATACAATAGACATAAAAGTTGATGAATGTAGGATTTTGTTACACTTCAGTGTCTCCTTACAAAGCTGGATGAATATGAAGTCAGATGTGTTTCTATTTTATGTCTGCCTTTTGTAATTTAACACAGGCAAAGAGTAAAGAATCTGATTCAGCCCAGGTGTACACTAATCTCAGTGCTAGTTGAAGCGTGGTGAGTGGTAAATCCAATATATCAGGTAGAGAGGCATTTCAGTTTCACAGCACAGACTTCCAACTGGACAAATAGTTGATGGTGCAGCATTAAGTCAACCAGCTTCTTAGAGATTGAATCTCACTGGCCAAGATTCTCCGTTTCGGAGACTAAGGGCAGCACAACCTAACCAAAAAAAAGGTCAGTTCTGGGCAGGATTAGAGTGCCACTATCTAACAACACTTTTTTTCAGGCCTTGGCGGGAAACGGCCCCCCGAGGGCACACTGAGTCATTTCCTGCTCTGTGGAGCTCCACCAATTTTAAACTGCGCCCTGATCTCCCGACCCTCCAACGCAACCCCCTCAACACCCCAACTCACCTGTCAGGGGTCCTCGTGCCCTCCGCACCTCACCTCACACAGGCAAGGCATCCATCAGCACGATTCCTGGTGCAGGCAAAATGCCACCTGGGCACCATGGCACTGCCAACCTGGCATCCTGGCAGTGCCATGCCGGTGCCCAGGTGGCACTGCCAAGGTGACAAACTGACAGTACAATGGTGCCAGGGTGACACCAGCAGTGCCAGGATGCCATCCGACCCAGATACCAGCCACTCAAGACCCAAATGCCGTTCCACCTGGTCCCCGTTTATGGGGCCCAGCCGGGGTCGCCTTGGTGATGCTAGTGGATCCAGGGTGCCAGTTCTGTCTGCTGTCAGCAGAGCGAAGTGAGTTTTTAAACTTACGTAATTCTGCAATGCTGAGTCACGGCCATTGTGGGTGGGGTCCAGATCGCAATGTCTCGCGAGATCCTGATTCTGGCGGGACGAGCCAGTAAATTGCACCAAAAGTATTGCCGCTGAAACTGAATTGCGTACAATTCGTGTTCTGTTGGGGCACTATTCGGTAAGAGAGTCAGGTGCGAATTCACAGCAATTCCCAATCCAGCGCCGTTAACTCTTTGAGTTAGACTTAGTGCTAAAGAGCCTGGCAGCTGGAGCTGTTTTTAAGCACTCCACTTACCACACATTCACTGCAGCCACAAAGGTGGCTCACAGAAGTCCTGCCCCCTAAGGTCAGGAGTCCGAGGTGGACCACAGCTCAATGCCAGTGAGGACAGATACACTCTACCCCAGGGTGGGCCACTGATTCAAGCTTGCCCTGTTAAACATGCGTGGGAGGTGTTGACAGATACAGCCAGCACTGCCGGCCTCACCAGGAGGAGACAACTGGTGAACCAGAGGGGTGGGGGTCACTGGTGAGGCCTCTGCCCTGAGAGGGGCAGAGAACCAGGAAGGGTTCCAAAGGCCATAGTGCAGGTGTCCTCTGGCTCTGCTGGTCACCTGTTTCCTCTGCAATGGGGTAGCGCTTCTGAGGAGTGTCAATGCCTGGTGGGCCCCAATTGAGCTTTGCCACGCCTATTCCCTTAATGATACTGCTGGGGTGTGAGGGGCGGCCTGGGTGGGCTCCCAGATAACCAGGGGCCTTCAAAGCTGACAGCACTCAGCAGTGCGAGCCTGTAAGTAGCACCAAATGGGTATGTTTAACGGACAGACTGCAGCAATGGCAGTCTGAACCAGGCCACTCCAATCCCGAGGAGGTAACCCTGAGTCCACGGACTTGTCACCATGTTGTTCCCGCTACTGCTCCTGGCCCGGGCAGCCATACCCCCCACCCAGCAAGCTCGACAGTTTTTCAACTGATTTTCAGTGTTTTTTAGCCTCCTGCTCCCCCTCTGTAGCCATAGCATCCAGTCCCAGTTTGTAAATACCTGTACTGTAGTAACTTGTGCCTGCGAGACTGCTGCCTGAGAGGGATGGAGCATCACGGAAAGGCGGAGAATGAAGTGTCCAACCCACTAATCACATTTAAGTGCATGCAAATGCCAGTTTTGCATGCCCGGCTGGCACGGGGCGCAAACCTTGATTTTTCCACCAGGGAGGGCCTGAAGCATGGCTCCTGAATTGGCGCAGGGTGAAAACCTTGATCTGCACATGATGCCCGATTCTCCGACCGATCCCGATTCGCGTTTCCGGTGTCGCAAGGCGGAGAATCCAGATCACTGTCAATGACAACAATCATATCACATTAAAATAGTGCTTGTAACATAGTAAAACATCTTAAGACGCTTCATGAAAACAGATATGTGAATAAAACGAACCAGTGAAAGATATAGGGCGAAATTCTCCGATCACCCGGATGGGCCGAAGTCCCGCCGCTGGGAGGCCTCTCCCGCCGCCGAGGTTTGAACCCCCTCTGGAACGGCGGGATCAGCAGCGTGAGCAGGCCCCCGGGGTCCTGGGGGGGGGGGGGGGGCGATCGAACCCCGGGGGGTGCCCCAACGGTGGCCTGGCCCGCGATCGGGGCCCCCCGCTCAGTCTCCGGGCCAGTGCCCTGGGTGCACTATTTCTCCTCCGCGGCCGCCACGGCCTTCGCCATGGCGGAAGCGGAAGAGAACCCCATATCGCGCATGCGACGACCGGCGAAAGCCTTTCGGCCAGCCCTGCTGCCAGGGGCGCCGGTTTTTTGCGCCAGTCTTCTGGTGCAAACCGCTCCGGCACGGGGCTGGCCCCCAAAGGTGGGGAGAATTCCCCACCTTTGGGGAGGCGTGACCCCTGAGTGGTTGGCGCTACTCCCCTACGCCGGCACCCTCCGTCACGCGGGTAGGGGAGAATCCCGCCCATAGTTAGCTAAACTGCGGCCAGTGGCTGCATTTTACGTGGAGACGGATGGTTCATCATCCCCGGAATAGAAGTCAGCTAGAAGCTGACTTGCTCTATGCTAACCCATCCAGCAAGATTGGTGGAGAGTGCTTCTGGCCCTCAATAGGGAGGAAGTCCTGCTCTCTCGGGAGCTGCCGACAATCCAATTGGCCGGCAGCTCCAACAGTCCCAGCAGTGCTAAGAGCTTATTCATGGGCACTGCAAGGACAATGACAAGTCCCGTGAAGGAAGCCCAATGGATCCCAGAGTGAGGTAAGTCAGCAATATTGCGTGCCAAGACAAACAGGTCTTGGAACAAGTTGGTGAACAGCATCCATGTCCTTTGAAAGCCTTCTTTTGACCCCCGGATGCCAAACTTTATTTTGACTGTTGCCAATTTGCGCCGGAGATGCCAATAAGGTTGCCCCTTTTAATATTGAGTGATATTGCTTTTCAGAGTTGCCAGGTATCAGATGATACCACCACAAGGTTCAACCGGATATTGATCAAAGACCCAACAACCAGTCAGTTAGTTCAAGTTTAATAATGGTTTATTTACACACAAGATTAACTCACACATGCAACATAAAAACATTACAAGCTAAATTACACCTAACACTACAACAACCTGTACTTAAGTTTCAGGCACCCGGCTTTGGCAGAGGAACAAGGCCTTTGTTTGGATCTTGAGTGGCTGCATCTGGAGAAGTAACTTTGGTTCTGCTGGGCTCATCCGTCTGGTAGCGATCGTTGATCTTGAACTTGCTTCTGGTCGTGGTGCTGCAGTTGGCTTCAGGTATAGGCCGGGCCGAAGAGTGCCGGTGTGCCAGAGCCAAAAGAGATCGAACACATGGCAGTGTCTCTCTTTATCCTTTGGGGTTTTGCGTTCTTTTGGGTGGTCCTTCGCTTTGGATCCAATAATTCATCAGGCTTCGATTACTGCCTTCGATTTGAGCCAATAAAGGATCGGGTGCCTTGATGGCTAGGCGTGTTCCTGAGCGGTTATTGACCTTGGTTGTTTGGGCTTCCTGGGTGAAGGGAGTGGCGCCAATGTGTCTGGAATTGTATCTGACACCTGAGTACCAGTCCTTTGTCCTGGGTAAATGGGTCATTAGAATGCAAATCGGCTGGGGATTTCGATACTGTTTGGTTCTCTGTTAGCAAATATACATGTAGGCTCTGAGTTTGCCTGAATCCTGTATTGGCCATATTACCCTTGAGTCTTTGCAAGTATCCATGTTTCCTTTATAAGTGGTCATCCCAGATGGCTACATGTCCAGCCTGAGAAATTCTGCCAGGTCAGACAGCCAGTCTGCAGCTTTGGATGGCGCTGCCAATCGCCATCCGAGCAGTATTCTCCGCGGGCGATCAGGGAGGCAAAGGCTAGGGCGTCTTTCCCCTTCCACATGAAGTGTTCTGGCTGATATGAAACTCCGAAGGCCGCTTCAGTCTCAAGAGAATGGGGTGTTTAAAATAGTTACGCTGAAGTTAGCAATTCTCTTTGTTTTTCAAACTCTTTCAGAGTAGCTACTAGTGTAACACTACCATGGCACGATGCAAAACCTCAGGTGCTGAGATGATACCGAATGGCATCCTGTTAAAGCAGTAACGACCATACGGCGTGTTGAATGCACACAGATTTCTGCTTGTGTCATCTAGTTGCATTTGCCAGAATCCTCCTGAAGCATCAACTTTGGAGAATATCTTGGCATTAGTCATTTCATTTGTTATTTCCTTGCATTTCGTTATGTGTTCGCGCCTGATGTTCATATTCAGATCTTTTGGATCAATAAAAATCCTCAGGTCACCATTTTTTTGAATGCACACCATTGAGTTTACACAAACTGCAGGTTCTGTGATCTTGGACGTAATCTCGAGGTGTTGCATTCATTCAAGTTCTTGCTTGAGATGGTCACATAACGGAGCAGGAATTATTTTTGGAGGGTATACCGGTTTAGCATTTGAGTTGGTTTTGTATTTAAAAGGAAGAGTACCCATGCCTTCAAATACATCTGGAAATATTGCTAGTATGTTCTCAATGTCTTCTTGCACAGGTGCAGGACTTTTGTTGGCGCTATGAATTTGTTTCACAAGGTTTAAGTCTTGACAAGCTTGTACACCTAATAGTGATGAATGTCGAGCATCACCAATTTCAAATCGCAAAGGCATCTCTGTGTCTTTCTTTGTTACTAAGAGATAGCAGGAACCCAAAGAAGTAATTGTGTCACCATAATAAACACGTAACTTGCATTCAGTGTTTTGAATCTTGGGAAGCTTACATAACTTGGAGAAATGAAAGCTATTAATTAAATTAGCATTTGCACCAGTGTCAAATTTAAACACAATCTCGGATCCATTAACCTGTAATGGAATGTTCCATTCATCTTCCGAGCTGATTGATTTTATTGGATACAATATCTGTGGAGAAGAATTGCTCTTTAAAGTTGTCTGGTAGTTTTCAACAATGCCAACATAGAAAGAATCTTCAAAACATTTGCATCTGTAACAATATCAGGTTTATCCATTTTTGATGTGTCTGCATTTATATGAATAGTCTGAACATTCATACTTTTTTTCATTGAAATAGATTGTTTTAAGTGTGGTCCTTTTGTTGCAGAATGGCATTGCGAATCAAAATGATTTACTTTGCCACAATTGGACATTCTGAATTCTTCTTCTGTGTACCGAACAGGCGCTGGAATGTGGCGACTAGGGGCTTTTCACAGTAACTTAATAGCCTACTTGTGACAATAAAAATATCATTATTATAAGCTATTCCTGAGAGCAGAGTATTTTTTCTGTAAGTGTGCATGTCCACAACGTCCACATGTCATGATGATGCTTGCCAAATGGCCATGTGCATGCGCGGAATGGTCAACTTCCGGATTGCGCTGTTTTTTCAAGTGCGCATGCGCAGAACGGCTATGCGCATGGGCAAGATGGCTGCTGTCATCAGATTCAATGCAGTCAGCCCCAATGTGCTGTTTCATGCCACTTTCCCGAATCAGTATATCAGAATATTGATTTCTTGAGAGTTCCCTTGCACAAAACATTTCAATCACATCTTCCAGTGTTAAATTTTTTTGCCTCTTAATTTTTCATTTTTCATTCCAAAAACAATTTGGTCCCTTAACAAAGAGTCTGCAAGACTTCCGGTGGCAGCCCTGGAGGAGTAGGTCGCACATTCGATAGCTCCTGCCTGGAACGGACTTTTGAACCTTATTTCCCGATTTTTCTCAGACTTTATGGGATAGATCAGTGAAGTGGACAATATTAAGAAGAATTCCCTCTCCGATATATGGCTAATTGGACTAGAAGTAGCCGTGTGAAAAGACTCAGCCCAGATAGAGTGAAGCAGTCGGAGCTGGTATCGGGGCGCAGCATGGCGGAGGGTCAGGACCAGGGAGTGGTGGTCGATGGTATAGAATCAGGCGGCCCAAGGGAAAGCGATACAAGAGATTGAGTTGAAGTTATCCAGCCAGAAGGACTATCTAACTGTGCTGGAGCACAAGGTGGAGGTGTTAGACGATCACCACAAGAGAATGCAGGGGAAGCTGGAGGACCTGGAGACAGGTCCAGGAGGCAGAACTTAAGAATTGTTGGCCGCCCTGAAGGACTTGAGGGGTTGAATGAGGGAGCATATGTGGCGGGCATGCTGGAGATGCTGATGGGGGCTGGGGCGTTTTCTCCTCCCCTGGAAGTGGATGGAGCGCACAGAGCCCTCGCAAAGAAGCCTAAGACAAATGACCCGCCGAGGGCTATGGTGGTGCGGAACCACCGTTTTTCAGACAAAGAACTTGTCTTGCAGTGGGCCAAGAAAGAGCGGAGCAGCAGATGGGAGAACAGCGAGGTGCGCATCTATCAGGACCTGGGAGCGGAGCTGGCCAGGAGACGCGCTGAGTTCAATCGGGTGAAGGCGATCCTCTTCAAGAAGGGGGTGAAATTCGGGATGCTGTATCCAGCGTGGTTGTGGGTTACGCACGAAGACTGGCATTTTTACTTTGAGACACCGGACGATGTATAGACATTTATCAAAGAAAATAAATTAGAAACATCTTAAAGGACACTTATGTCTCAAAGAAGTTATGTGGCGGTGGTGCGTAATTTTTCTAATTTTTGTATCGTTTCAAACAAGATTGTATGTAGTTTTGGGTTAATTATTGGGTTAATTATTGGGCTGGGGTGGTGGTTTGAGGGTGCTTTGTTTTGCAGGGATTTGATGCGGAGGGGGAGGGCCCCTGAAGTTGGTGCTATTCTGTGGGAGGTTGGATTTTGGTTCAAGTGATTGTTTCTTTGGTTTATGTTAATTTCTTTTTACTTGCGGTTATTTACTTACTGGGGAATGCGATGTTATTAAATAGTTTATTCATATAAGGAGAGGGGTTCGAACAATAGGGAGTCAGACTGTTTGGCACCAGGGCGGGGGTTATCGGGGTCAGCATGGGTCAGCTGACTCTCGGAAGCATGGTGGGGGGTGAGCAAGTGCGAAGTCGGTGCTTTTGATCGGGTGGAGTGGGGGTATCTGTGGGCGAGGCTGGGAAGGTTTGGACTTGGTGAGGGCTTTATTGACTGGGTGTGATTGCTCTACCTGGCACCTGTAGCGAGCGTGTGCACGAACTGGATGAGGTCGGGGTATTTTAAGCTACACCGAGGGACAAGGCAGGGGTGCCCCCTCTCCCTGGTGCAGTTCTCTCTGGCTATAGAGCCATTGGCCATGGCACTGAGAGCATAAAGGAATTGGCAGGGGCTGGTTCGGGGAGGGGGGGCGTGGAGCATCGAGTTTCGCTTTACGCGGATGATCTGCTCTTGTACATTTCAGACCCGTTGGAGGGGATGGGGGAGGTTATGCAGATCTTGGGGGAATTTGGCACGTTCTCGGGGTACAAATTGAACATGGGAAAAGTGAATTGTTCAGGATCCATGCAAGGGGGCAGGAGAGGAGACTGAAGGAGCTGCCGCTTAGAATGGTTGAAAGGAGCTTTCGATACCAGGGAATACAGGTGGCTCAGAAATGGGAGGCATTACACAAGCTTAAACTAACCCGGCTGGTAGAGCAAATGGAAGGGGACTTTAAAAGATGGGAGATGCTCCCACTATCATTGGCGGGGAGGGTACAGACCATGAAAATGACAGTCCTCCCCAGATTTCCGTTTGTTTTTCAGTGCCTCCCCATCTTCATCCCTAAGGCCTTTTTCAGGCGGGTGAACAAGATTATTTCGAGCTTTGTGTGGGTGAATAAAACCCCGCGAGTGAAGAAAATGTTGTTGGAGCGCGGTCAGGAGGAGGGTGGGTTGGCGTTGCCGAACTTCTGCAACTAGTACTGGCCGGCTAATATAGCGATGATTAGGAGGTGGGTAATGGGGGATGGGTCAGTATGGGAGTGGATGGAGGCGGCGTCATACAAAGGCACCAGCTTGGGAGCATTGGTAACGGCACCTCTGCCATTCTCGCTGGCCCGTTACTCCACTAGCCCGGTGATGGTGGCGGCACTGAGGCTCTGGAGGCAATGGAGGAGATATAATGTCATGTGAGAGTACCTTTAAGAAATGGACGCTTAAGCAATGTACCTTTAAGAAATGCAGTGATGTCAGAGTGTGGGTGGAGCTGGGCTTCAGCTCGGCCATTTTGAAGTTTTTAGTTTCAGTTTGAGAGAGCCGCTGGGAGTGTCTGTGTTTTTTTCTGAGAGCTGCAGGAAGGAAAAGAGCTGGTCTGGTGATTTCTGCAAATCCAAAGACTATAAATATATTGAATGTAACCTGTTGTGCTCCTATGTTTTGAGGGGTTGAAGTCTTTTGGATGTTTAAAAGAACAGTTTCCAGGATTGGGTAGTGTTGTATTATTTTCGGGGTTATCTTTGAAGTAATGGGTGTTAAGAGATCCAATGTTTATTTTAAAAGGTTAAGTTGGGTTCATGGAATAAACATTGTTCTGTTTTAAAAACCACGTGTCCATAATTGTAATACTACATCTCGGGAACAAGCCGTGTGTTTCAAAAGCAACAATCCATTAAAGGGGGGGGGGGGGGGGGGGGGTTGGTTGGACTCCATGATACATTTTGGGGTTCTGAAAACACCTCTCCCATAACAATAAGAAGATGGAGGGTGCGTCGGTCTGGACCCCGATTTGCAAAGCCACAGGTTTGCACCAGGCAGGATAGATGGCGGGGTCCGGAGCTGGCAGAGAGGTGGAATTAGAAGGATGGGAGATTATTCATAGACCGGAATTTTCCCAGTCTGAAGGCGCTGGAGGACAAGTTCAAGCTGCCGCCGGGGAATGGTTTCAGATATTTTCAAGCGTGGGACTTTCTGAGGTGTTGGCTTTCCCGCTGATCCCGCCATGGGGGATACAGGATAGAGTAGTCTGGTCCCTGGGTGGGGGAGGGGATGGTGTCAGATGTCTATCAGGAGTTGCTGGAGGCGGAGGAAACCCCAGTGGAGGAACTGAAGGGCAAGTGGGAGGAGGAGTTAGGGGGAGAGTTAGAGGCGGGTCTGTGGGCGGACGCCCTAAGCAGGGTTAATTCCTTCTCATCATGTGCCAGGCTCAGTCTAATACAGTTTAAGGTGGTATACCGGGCACACATGACGGCGGCGAGGATGATCAAGTTTTTCAGGGTGGAAGATAGATGTGCGAGGTGTGCGGGATGCCCAGCAAACCATGTCCACATGTTTTGGGCATGCCCGAAGCTTCGAGGGTTTTGGCAGGGTTTTGCTAAAGCAATATTCAGGGTGCTAGACACGCGGGTGGTGCCGAGTCCAGAGGTAGTGATCTTTGGAGTGTCAGAAGATCCAGGAGTTCAGGGGGTGAAAGAGGCCGACAGTTTTCCAATTAACATCTATATTACCCTTGGGCAACACAGTAGCACATTGGGTAGCGCTGTTGCTTCACAGCTCCAGGACCCCAAGTTCAATTCCCGTCTTGGGTCACTGTCTATGTGGAGTCTGCACGTTCTCCCCGTGTCTGCGTAGGTTTCCTCCGGGTGCTCCGGTTTCCTCCCACAAGTCCTGGAAGACGGGCTGCTAGGTAATTTGGACATTCAGAATTCTCCCTCTGTGTACCTAAACAGGTGGTGGAATGTGGCGACTAGGGGCTTTTCACAGTTACTTCATTGCAGTGTTTATGTAAGCCTACCTGTGACAATAAAACAAATTATTATTAAGATTATTATGAGAAGTCCGGAGCTGTTTCATAGTCTGCAGTTTCTCCATGAGATCTCGACTTGTCTGGATGAGCAGATGTAACAGGCTTGCAAACAGACTTGTTGTCGAAGGCTGAGCACGTTTCTTTTTAGATTATGACTAATTCTAGCTAAATTACTTTAATAATAACACCTGGTACTATGTGATATTCCTTGTGTAGTCCTCCAAGATGGCCAAAAGTTATAGTGCTGACAAAGAACATCAAGCTATGTGTTTGAAACAAAGTTGGTTTATTTTACACTACTTTAAATGATTCGTACACTTTACTAAGTAATAGCTAATAAGGGCAGCCCGGTGGCACAGTGGTTAGCATTGCTGCCTCACGGCGCTGAGGTCCCAGGTTCGATCCCAATTCTGGGTCACTGTCCGTGTGGAGTTTGCACATTCTCCACGTGTTTGCATGGGTTTCGCCCCCACAACCGAAAGATGTGCAGGGTAGGTGGATTGGCCACACTAAATTGCCCCTTAATTGGAAAAAATTAATTGGATACACTAAATTTAAAAAAAAAGTAATAGCAAATAAAAAACAGTATTAAATCTTTGCTACAGAAATCTATATTCAAATACAACTAACACTCTATCTCAACCTTTAACTAACCTTCTCTAACACCTTATCCCAGAACTCCAGAAGGTGCAGTCTTTTATATAACTACTCTATGGTGCCATCTAGTTTTGAGATACATGAACACCATCTTGTTAACCCTTTACACTCCTTACATTATACATATCATTACAGTCTGCCTCGCCCTTTTCAAAATCCTTGCATGGTCCAAGAAATGGTGCAGCCGCACAACCATCAGCCTCGGCTGCTCCCCCACCTACGGCCTCCTCCTCAGGGCCCTGTGCGCCCGATCCACCTCAAGGGGTTAGTCAAAGGCTCCATCCCCCATCAATTGCTCCTGCATTCTCATCACATACTTGCCGGCCTCAGCTCCCTCAATTTCCTAAGACATCTCGACGATCCTCAAATTCTGTCTTCTGGAGCGATTCTCCAGGTCATCCAATTTCACTTGCAGCTTTTTCTCGCTGTCCAAAACCATCCCCATCTCTTTTTAAAATAAATTTTGAGTACCCAATTAATTTTTTCCAATAACGGGGAAATTTAGTGTGGCCAATCCACCTACCTGCACATCTTTGGGTTGTGAGGGCGAAACCCATGAATACACGGAGAGAATGTGCAAACTCCACACGGACAGTGACCCAGAGCTGAGGTCGAAACTGGGACCTCGGCGCCATGAGGCAGCAGTGCTAACCACTGAGCCACCGTGCTGCCCCAAAACCATCCCAAACTCTGCCTCCATCGAGGCCATCCTCTCCTCATGCTCCCCCACCGCCTTCTCCACCTTCTGAATCGCCAGGCCCTGAGCCTCCAGCCTCTGCCCCATTCTCTGAATCGCTGCTCTGAGCGGCTCCACCACCGTAGCCATGTCTTCTGAGGCCTACTTCCTCTGTTGCAGGAATTTGTTGTTCAAAAACTCCACCAGCTTCTCCGTTGACCACTAGATGGGCAGTGCTGCCCCCTTGCCCTCCACCATTTTAACCTGAGGCATACCATGAAAACTATCCTGCTCCAGCTGCTCTCTCTTTCTCATGGCACTTGCCGGCCTCTGATCCATGCACCAATCTCACCAGAAAAGTGAGACCTGGGCACCCACACACTTTTTGCACTCAAATAAAACCCCATATGGGTGGGGAAGGACCAACAAAATCCACCTTGAACGGGAGCCACCAAATGTGTGACCACTCCCTCCATGGCCAACACTGGAAGTCCCTTGTTCCATCTTTTACCACATGCAAAACAAGCAGTTTAGTGGGTGCTGGGCACTGCAAATACCTCAGTTCCCCACCGGAAATTTCTGTTTTGTTCATCAGTTGTTCATTTAACATACAGATATTGATGGCTGTGTGTAATGTTAAGTCTTTTTCTTGTAGCAACTGCCTGTGGACTGAATCACTATCTCTTCCATCAACTACTCGATCCCTGAATTGGTCTTCAATTGGTCCTCTTATTAAGAGGAAGAGGATGAGAAAATTAAAGTTAAAATGGAAATTATTAAGCCATCATATACTTTTCAAACAAATATCACTCAAGGGTTTACATCAAAGGAAGGGTTTTGAATTTCCAAACATTGGTTCTTCAGAAGGCTGTGCTTCCCCTTGGAGGCTATTGGAGAAAGATGCCAACTGCTGTGTGAAGATCTGAAACACATGTCCACCAGGAGAACAATCCAAGTCTGTACCAGTAGAAGTCTCCAATATCTTGAATTTATTTGCAACTGGTTATTTCCAGGCAGCATCTGTTGATCAATAAATACCACATTGGTCAGGTAGCTGCTCAGCATTGCATCAAGGTCATATATACTCTATTCAGGACCGCTGGACTATTTATTCCACCTTGACAGAACCAGAGGTACAGAGAACGCTGGCTGCTTTAGCAAACTGGCGGGATTCCTACAGGTGCAAACAATTAATGAAATGCGTGGGGCACCGAGAGTCCCACATGACAATACCTTGAAGTTCATGAACAGAAAATGCTTTAATTGTGTTCATTTCCGGTGCCAATTACCCTATCTTGTACATGAATATATTACATCCATGAAGTTGTGCAGATGCTTTCATCATTTGACTTGAGCCAGAGTCTTGTACCAAGATGGTTACTTCATAATCAGAATCTTCCTCTCTCACATTGTCAGGCTTCATCTCCACTTGTGTATTAGTATTTCATCCTTCTCACTCTCTAACTACTCCCTCCCCCGCAATGGGTGCCTCTGAGCTGTTTATGGAATAAATGAGATGACATATCTGGGTTGGGGATGAAGCAGCATTGTTGAGGATCTGAATATGTTCGAAGATTCCACTCTTGGTGGGGTAATTATCTGAGTGGCCAGTCTCTTCTTGCACGATGACTCTTATGGTGTTAATTGCAAAAGAACTGTTTGAGTTTTCACCATATTGACATTGCACCTTGAAGAAATAATAATTGATTGTTGGCATTTCGCATAACATTGCTTTTGCCTATGATGAATATTTCCCAGCTTTACCACCATTTTACCACCTTGCCTCCAGTTTTGGTGCTTCCCATAGTATCGAATCTGCCTGCATATGATTTACATGACCCTCGCCCGTGTGAACATGGCTTTCAGTGATAGTGCTACTTCCCGAGTTGCATTTCTCTGATCCTGTAATGGGATTGTGGTGAATTATAAACACTAATAATCCACACTGTATTGTACAACATGTCTTGAGCCTGTACCTTGTATCAGATCATGTGTAGTTGGGCGGCTCTGCCCATAAGGGGAGATGAGGAGCTTGTACTGGGCTCCACCCTTAGCTCCGCCCATGGCTCCTCCCCTAACCAGAAGTATAAATGTTGCTGTTGTGAGCCTGCCAGCCAGTTCATCAAGAGTTCATCTTGTCACAGGCAGGCTCTGTTGTAAGATGATTAAAACCACTGTTCGCTTCTAACCACGTGTCGCGTGAATTGATGGTCTCATCAATTTAATCGTCTTAAGAAACAGTAAGGAATGACCATGGAATCAGCCCTCAAACCTGATCGACTGGAACTCAACAGTAAGGAATGACCATGGAATCAGCCCTCAAACCTGATCGACTGGAACTCAACCCACAGGATGCAGAGGCGAAATAAATCTTTTCACACTGGCTCCGATGTTTTAAGGCCTACCTGGCTGAAGCAAGCACTACAGAAACTACGGAGGAGCAGAAACTCAGTCTACTGCACGCAAGGGTGAGCCATTGTATATCTACTCAGCTTAATTGTACCGGCTCATATACAGAGGCCCAGGCAGGCTCTGTTGTAAGACGATTAAAACCACTGTTCGCTTCTAACCACGTGTCGCGTAAACTGATGGTCTCATCAGGGATGACCTATTCTTTGGAGTGAGAAGGCATAATGGTAGAAGTATGGGCACTTATTATATCAGCAGATGAGTAAGATGGACACTTAATATGTGAACAGATGAATCCCATGATTTTGAGAGATAGTCGAATATTTCTTCAAATAAATGTCCTCGAAGGGGCAGCACAGTGGCACAGTGGGTAGCACTGCTGTCTCACGGCACCGAGATCCCATGTTCGATCCAGGCTCTGGGTCACTGTCCGTGGGGAGTTTGCACATTCTCCCCGTATTTGTGTGGGCTTCGCCCCCGCGACACAAAGATGTGCAGGGTAGGTGGATTGGCCACACTAAACTGTCCCTTAATTGGAAAAAATGAATTGGCTACTCTAAATTTAAAAAAAAAAAAATTTCCTTGAAGCCAAGCAGAAACCATTATGTAAATTGTTAACAATTGTTTTGTGTAAAGGTGTCACACAACTATTTACACTGGAAATCAGGGAGCTAGCCCTTCTTCCTTCTAACTGCTCCCATCCACAGGCTGCTACTACTTGAGATGTCTGAGCCTCCCCACCGTTGAAAAATGGATAAGCTGCCACTTACTTGCTGCTGCCTTTTAAAAGCTGCACCAGCAACAAACGCTTCTCAATACCACCACCAGCAATTGAATGTATTATAGTTCCAAACACATAACAAATGAAGGTGCCTGGAAGCAAAGGTGAACAGGTTAGTGACAGATCGTTATGTGTTGGCGTTAGTCTCACACTTTCCCTAATCTGTCAACAGAAGGAGAATCTAGCCCATAGTAACCAAAGTCTGAGTTATGAAGATGTCCCAGAAAAATGAACTTTTTTAGGCTGGAAAGGAGAATTCGTAGAGTTATATAAAAACATTAAGGGAATGGAAAATGTAAACTTGGGACATTACTATAAGTGAAATGTAAGAGCAGGATGAGGAAACATAGATTTGAACTGGTAAAAGAATGTCAGGAAATTATTTTCGCAAAGAATAATCAATGGACAAAATAGATTTCCAGAAAGAGCAGTGGAAGGAATATTTTGGGGCTGGATTCTCCATTGCCTGATGCCAATATCGTAATCGGTGATTGGGCAGAGAATCCCTTCTGATGCCCAAATCAGGTGCGGCGGCGGGTTGACGCCGGTTTTCTATTCTCTGCCCCTCCAAAATGGCGCACGCCATTAGAGTGCCGTTGACGCATCATCAGAAGTCCCTACCCAATGCTCTGTCCCCGATGGGCTGCGTTCCCAACCATACGGTTGCCGTCAGGTCTCAGCAGTTGGGAACCCGGCGTGGCGGCCGCAGACTGTCCAGTGGCGCCACAGTAGGCCGGGAGCCATGCTACTGGCCAAGGGGGCTTCCGCGAGGGCTGGGGGGACTGGTAGGGGGTGGCCAGTGACTGACCTGTGGGGCAGTATTTGGCAGGTCGGGTCCGCACATGGCCGGCGCCATGTTGTACGGCGCGAACGCTGCAGGTTGTCGCCTAGCGTCTGCGTAGCTACGGACCCAGTCATTCTCAAGCTGTTTTTGGCATGGGAGCTGGGCGTTTTACCGCTGCCGCTACTCGCCCCTCATTGGTCCCAGGATGGGTGAGAGTTTGGCACCGATTTTGGTGTCGTAAAATGCCACAGTTCCCACTTGGGCGTTGACACCTAACCGCAATACCGGTGAATCCAGCCCTTGGAATCTAATTATCTCTGCCGGATCTTCACATTCTTTGTCCTTCAGACGTTAAAGCCACAGAATTTCCACCAGCGTTCACCAGAAATATAATTGTGCAAATTTGTCATTACGTATCCATTTGTTTATTTATTGTTAAATAGAATAGCTTGACAGTTAAAAGCTTTAAGTCTGGTGTTGTGATGTTCTATTGTGATGTTCTACAAGTTTTCAAAGACCAGAGAGGAATCCTCTGGTGCCTAGGCATAAAACTTAACAATTTACAATAATGCACAGAAAAGTTGCTGTGTTCACTATTCTGAGCACACTACTGAATAGTACACCTGTAATCTAAAGCATGTAAAGCCAAAGTGAGTATGAAGTGTTTCAAGATATTGACGTTGAAAAATCTAGAGTAAATTAGAAAAGACTAGAATGTATAATCATGGTCTGGATTCTCTGCCCCCCGACGCCGGAAACGTGGATCACGAGCGGGTGGAGAATCGGGTGTATGGCCAAAACCACTATGCTTTGGTCCCCCGCTAGCGGTGGGGTCGGGGTTCACGCCCATGCACCAGCGGGAGAATGCTAGTGGATGCAGATAGGTCCCATTTGCACCCACTTAGCATGTCCAGCATTAACTTTCCAGGCCCGCGTAATTCTCAGGTTACCAGGCCGAGAATCACGTGGGCATGGGTTACTACTGGTATTTATCTTGGACGTTGCCATGAGCCAAGGAGGTAACCCCTTAAGGGAGTTGCCCCCAAGGTCCACCGAAGGACT
This sequence comes from Scyliorhinus canicula, assembly GCF_902713615.1. Classification (NCBI taxonomy): domain Eukaryota; kingdom Metazoa; phylum Chordata; class Chondrichthyes; order Carcharhiniformes; family Scyliorhinidae; genus Scyliorhinus; species Scyliorhinus canicula. The sequence goes on from NC_052146.1 coordinate 180,268,089, forward strand.
ACATTCCCCCCTAACAATGCACAACCTGTCCACCCCTCCCCTACCAGACCTCCCCACCGCCCCCTCCAGAGACACCCTAAAATGGAAGATACCCCCCAGATAGGGAAACCATCCAGATACCCTCTAGATAGGAAGACCACCCAGATACCCCCTAGATAGAGAAGCCCCCCTCAGAAAGCCCGTGGATAATGAGACCCCCAGAGATCCCTATATAGGGTGAAGCCCCACAGAGACCCTCTAGAAAGGGAGACCGTCATGAATAGGATCCGCGTAGAGACCCCCTAAATAGGGAGACCCTGCAAAAAAAAACCCTGGCTAGGGAGATCTCTGAGACCCCCTAGATAGGGGGACCACTTCCAGAGACCCCCCTGAACAGGGGAACCCCTCGACACTCCTTAGCTAAAGGGACCCCCCCAGAGACCCCCTAACCAAAGGAACCCCTCCAAAGGCCCCCCTTATCTAAAGGAAACCACCCACCACAGACCTCCTAGAAAAGAGACCCCTGTCTGGAAGCTAGAGATCAGTCCAGACAAGGACAAAGAAAAAACTACTGTTGTGACACTCTCCTTGTCATACACCTGCTGGCTCAGATAGAGGAAACAGCATGTCTCCATTCCTGGGAGGAGCACAGCAGTGACCTGTGCCTAAACCCCTCAGGTCCTCAGGTCTGTGGCCTCCGGATAGGCCTCATCAGCCATGACTGCAGCAAGTAATCCCTGTCATCCAGGAGCCAATCTTCCAGACGGTGGGGGGTCACACATCAGCTGCACTTTCATTGAGTGGACTACCTTTCAGTTTGTGAAGAGCAGCGTGTCATCTGCAGGTGCTTATAGGGCGACATGCATCCCGTCAATCACCCCAGGACCCGAGGCACCTCGGCAATGGCAGCGTACCCCGATACCCAGGCATCCTGGTGGACTTGCAGTGGATATATTGTGCCGACTGGGCAAGTGGAGCCTCTGTGACAGTGCGGATGCAGCTATGTGCCAAGTTCTGAGAGATCTTGGCGAGGTCCCCACTTGGCGCCTGGAATGAGCTCTTGTCATAAAGGTTCAGGACAACTGTCACCTCGATGGCCACCAGGAGCGGGTACCCTCCCCCATTTCCCTGCGTGCCAGGTGCGCCATGATATGTCTCACTGTCCCACAGCTGGCTGCCTCATGTTCCTCTGGGGCACGCTCCACTGCTGCAGCTTCCTCCTCCTCGAGCAGCTCCAGCTTGTACAGCCACAGTGCATCCCAGAGGGCTGCAGCGATTAGGAGGAAGACCACCATTACTGGTTGAGTTCCAATATCCAATGTCTGCCGGAAGTGAAAAGCCGACATTCTAGCATGTGCGTAACCCCATGTACATCCAGATCCAATTTGCTACACAATGGCCCCAAATTTGGGGGCGGGTGGCGGGCAGGGGGTGGGGGGGGGGGGGCGAGGTGGGAGGGTGTGGTGCAGGAGTGGAGGCTGGGGTGCAGGGGTGGTGGGGCGGGGGCACCCTTATGGCCAGTGGAACTCTGCAGAACCATGGGCAATGGTGGGTGGTCAGTGGGAGGCACAGTAAAATGGCTGTTTGCTGGCCTTGGCAGCTGGCCTTGGCAATGGCGGTCCATGCTTGGACACCATCCCAGTGCCGTGTGTAACGTTCTTTGATTGGGCTGATGTGAACAAAGAACATTAGACTTTATTTTATAAACAAAGCTATTTATTACTAACACTACGTTAACGAATAACTAAAATGTCTAAGGTGAATACAGTTGGAAATAAACGTCTATCACTAATTTACACTAAGATATAACAGAGCTACTTTAAACTGCGACTGCTATCGACTCCTGACAAACACATTCTGAAGGAGCACATGGTGTGTCCCTGGTCCTGGGACTCGGTATTTGCCCCACCATTTGGTTGGATGGTAGAACTACAACAGTAAAACATATCATTTTTTATACACATGCAGATTATAGATCATAGAATTCACAGTGATTATGAATCACTTATATTATATATAGATTATAGTAGACTACCTATCACCACACTGTGGGGGAGCCCAGGCCCCAAGCCCCATCACCCCGGCCACCCCCACCCCAGCCAGCCCGGCCAGTGTCAGGACTGGCAGCCCATGGTCGCGCGTCTGTATGTCCTACCTGCTCTCTCTCTCCCTCATCAGCCATGAGCCTGTTTGTTATAAGCACAAGTGAACTTCACGATCGGGAAATCCCCCCAGTGGAGGTGGAGAATCGCAGCAGCCCCGGAGAATACTGGGTCTGGCCCGCTAATAATATGCCAACAGCAGTTATTGTACATGCGGGGCGGAATGCATTGACGGCGCTATCGAGGCACCGGAGAATTGAGATTTGCCATAAACCCTGCGTTTGACGATTTTGGCATCAAAACCGATTCTCCGCCCAATCGCCTTTCCCGATCTTGGCATTGGCTGACAGAGAATCCCACCCATTTTTTCAATACATCCATACAAGCTTTTTGAAGTCAGGATATAAAGGAGTTAATTGTGACATTTTCAAAACCCACTTGAGGTGGAGGAAGATAGACCTGCATTTGTAGTTTTTTTTCTTTTATTGTACGATAAAGCAGTAGTACTCTGATTCCAGTTTATATTACAGAGGATAAAGGCTAGAGTATGAGTCTATTTTGTCTGTTTTAAAGAAGTTTGGCCAGATTGTGCTCTCTCAGCTCAGCAAACAAATCATTTGTGTTTGTTATTTGTGTGGATTCAATGGATCAGCAAAAAAAGATTAACTTGGAAATAAAGATTTATTAGAAAGCTTTCTATGCTCCAAGGTCCACTCAAATCATGAAAAGGCAGCTTCCTATCCAAGTACCAAAGGAGACTCACAACTGAGCTGCTTGATCTGTACCTACAAGCTGTAAAAATATGCCATACCTGTATGTAGTCAGGACCAATGGAATGCTGGCATTCCAGAGAATCCTTAAACCTGTTAACTTGGAAGTTACCTGAGCTCAAAAGATGTGACAGGTCTCCTCTGCGCCGCAAACAGAAAACGCTCAAAACATTCACATCAGGCAACATTTGTTCTTGATGAAGGGCTTACATATGAAACAATGAACCCTCCATTCGCTCTATGGATATTGTTATAACCCCAGTGGAGGTCCCATGATCAGGACCATACGGTTTCCCATGACCTTCCTGCAATATGAACTTCCCCTTTAAGGGGGTGGGACTTCTCCTTCAAGAGGGTGTGATTTACTCTTAACAAGAAGGGCACCAGCTGCATAAAAACCCTGGCCTGGTTGCAGGTTGGGGCATGAGACCCTCAGGGCAGGAGAAGAGTATGTAGAATTGTATTGTAAAAACCCTTGATCAGTAATTTTTTATTATCGTCTGTGTGTCCCGCTTACCATGGATTCAACACTGATGACGAGGATGCCGTGGAGCTGCCATCGACATCGATTGCTGCGCGCCCGAACCCGACTCTGGGTCACTGTCCATGTGGAGTTTGCACATTCTCCCCGTGTCTGCGTGGGTTTCGCCTCCACAACCCAAAAGATGTGCAGGCTAGGTGGATTGGCCGTGCTAAATTGCCCCTTAATTGGAAAAAATTAATTGCGAACAGTAAATTTATTTTTTAAAAATGAAACTGGATGGATCAATACATTTTTGTGGTAACTATAAGATGACGGTCAACCACGCGACTCGACTGGACCATTTTCCATTCCCTGGGATCAAGGATCTTTAGACGAAGCTCAATGGAGGTTGCAGGTTTACGAAACTTGACATGAGCCACGCTTACCTCCAGTTGGTCCTGACCTCCAAGTCCAGACCTTCATAATTGTGAACACACATAGGGGCTATATGAAATGAAATGAAAATCGCTTATTGTCACAAGTAGGCTTCAAATGAAGTTACTGTGAAAAGCCCCTAGTCGCCACATTCCGGTGCCTGTTTAGGGAGTCTGGTACGGGAATTGAACCATGTTGCTGGCCTGCCTTGGTCTGCTTTAAAAGCCAGCTCTTTAACCCTGTGTTTAACCAGCCCCCGAGTACACCCGCCTGCCTTTTAGGGTTTCCTCCGCGTGTGCAATATTCCCGCACGTAATGGAGAACATTCTGCGAGGTCTACCTCTCGTGGCAGTCTATCTCGATGATGTCCTGATCACAGGCTTGTCTGACTAGGTGCACTTACAAAACTTGGCCGAGGTGCTGAGGCATTTTGAGGAAGCCGACTTCTGCCTCCGGCAGGACTAATGTGTCTTCAATGCTGCCGAAGTAACGTACCACGGCTACTGCGTAAACAACCAGGGCTTTCACCTGGTGGAAGAAAAGTTCCAGACAATTCAGCAGGCAGGTGGCCCAATGGAACTCCGACTGTTCCTGGGCCTCCCAAACCTGGTCACCACCTTAGCCCTCCTCCATCGTCTGTTAAAGAGGGGCAAGACTGGGAGTGGGCCTGAGAACAGCAGACAGCTTTCGCCAAGGGGAAACAATAGCTCTCCTCATCAAGACTGCTAACCTATTCCAACCACTCCTGTTGACCTGTGACGCTTCTCCGTACAGTGTTGGCGCCCACATCATGGCCGACAGATCTGAACATCCCATCACCTTCGCCTCAAGAACGTTGGCCAACGCAGCAAAGCGATATGCTCAGATCGAAAAGGAGGGTTTAGCTGTCGTGTTCGGGGTCAAGAAATGTAATCAATTTGTCTATGGGCATCGTTTCACCATTCTCACAGACCACAAGCCCCCCTTAAGTCTCTTCAAGGAAGATTGAGCAATTCTCCCTATTGCATAAATAGAACAGCATGTGAATATTATTTTCTTGTCATAACTCGAGGTTAAATTGTATAATGCAACATAAGACAGACAACAATACAAAAGATTTAAACTAATTTAACATTGTTTTTGCTGCAGTGCGCACTAAATAACAGTTACACTCTGACCTATGGGAGAAGAGAGTTATTCAACAAGTTGCCCATTGACCTCTGAGACCTATGCTTGAATCCAGCTCAGGTTAATGGAATAAACATTTCTTCTATCTGCTGGCTGCAAAGCTCCTCCCTGACTAAAACCAATTAGAGTGCCCATCACTGCCACAACTGAGACCAGCTAACTCAGCACAGTAACAGGAATTGAACCTGGGTCCTCCCTATTCACCACAGCTCAAGGATTCATCTTCCATATGAGATTTTACTGTGCAGCACTGATTCATACAAAATATTTGATTAGAAAATTGCAGTACAATATTGTGAAATATGTGGCTCATATTCTGAAAGATAAATTAAATAAAAAGGACAAAGATGGACAGTGATCTCATGTAATCTAATCTGTGATTGGTGCAGTGTACATGAATACATACATCTAGTGATGTAATTGTTGACGATTCCAAAGATTTGAGAGGATTTCATTATCCATCACAGATTTACTTTAAACCCAGGGGAATCGATTTGCTATCTTTTATGGTTTTGTGACCAGTGGTTTGATCTTTTCACAGAACCTGGTTCATGTCCATTTACTTCGCTAATTGCTACAGTGATATTATTGACCAATGTTTTTTGGTACACAATTGGTAGTTAGTACATAGGGTTTGCAGCTGTGCCAAGTGATGCGCAAGTTGACAAAGTTGCAAGGTAACACAAATCTCGCATTGGGAGAAGCAGAGTATGGAAACATTTACTGCTATCAATAATTCCAAGAGCAAGTTGTTTTGTGTTGAGATTTTTTTGCTGCTAAGTCCAGTTAAAAATGTAAAGATCAAAAATGTATTATACTGTTCCATGATAGTGCAAAGTTGCTTGGTTTTTGTGAAATTTTGTGAAGTCACATGAGCTTAATTTGCAGCTGACTTTCTGGATCACTTACAGTAGAGAAAACCAGGACTTAATACTTGGGGAAATCTGTGCATACTTTTCATTTCAAAATTCTGACTAAAAAACATCAAAATGAGTTTGAGTTGTTTCAAAGTTTATTGATTCTCAATATTTTGTAGTTTAGTAAATACATTTTATCAATCATTTCTTCAGTATTGATGGACTCTGCTGAATCGGAATTATATGATGTAAAGCCATAAATGAATGGACCACCTCACAGAATAATACAGCACAGAAGAGGCCCTTCGGCCCATCGCGTCTGCACCGACGCATGAAGAACACCTAACATGCCTACCAAATCCCATTTCCCATAGCCTTGAATGTTATGGCGTGCCAAGTGTTCATCCAGGTACTTTTTAAAGGATGTGAGGCAACCCGCCTCTACCACCCTCCCAGGCAGTTCCTCAAAGGCAGACTCCAGGGAATTGCAGCTATAATTAAATAAATACTAGCCTGACTGAGCTATGTTGAGGTTTGCAATTAATAGGTTTTTCTGTATTTACTTTATCTTTTAATTCAGAAGCACTTTCTGGATCTATTTGAGTTGGCAGTTTTACTGATATAGAAATAATAGTCTTAGTTACCCAAATAATTCTGTTACAGTGAAATATTTAGCTAATGTAAATCACAATGTCAAAGAATAAATGTCAAAGCACTTTGGTCAAATGCACCACACAATTTGTACTATTTAAAGATGACATTTGTTCCATTTGCCAGCTGCCACAATACATGAAGCCTCACATGAAGCTCTGGGGCTGGATTCCCCATTCTGCAGCCTAAGTGTTCCTGTCGTGAAGAATCGCTACAGGTATCCGCTGGCTCTAGGAGCGGGGTCTGGTATGTGAGTCTTTTCCCTTCCATATGCTCATTTATGCATGGGGGAAAGCTCGCTGGACACTATCCGAATCCCGGTATTGGGCCGCCATTTCAAACGGAAACAGCACTCTTCAAAGTGGAAGTGTATTTAAAAATGTATTCTTTCATAGGATGCGGGGGTCACGACAAGGCCAACATTTGTTGCCCATCTCCAATTGCCCTGTAACTGAATGGCGTACTATGCCATTACAGAGGGCAGTTAAGAGTCAACGACATTGCTGTGGGTCTGAAGCAACATGTAAGCCAGACCTCGTAGGAATGACAGATTTCTTTCCCTGAAGGGCATTAGTGAATCTGGGGGTGTTTTTAACAACTATAATTGAGGGGCCTGAACGGCGCTGCAATGCAGCCGGTAAGTATCGGGCGAGGCATCCACTGGTCTTCCCGACAGCCATTACGCTTCGCAAGATCTAACCAGATCTCTCGAGCTGTCATGATCTGGACCCCGCCCAGTCTCACAGAGTGAAGCTGACTTAGCTGTCTTCACCAGATCGAACGCACCCCCGCATCTTACAGGCCTCGCCGGGAGACCTGAGCCGGTGCTGTTCAGTACTGGTTCCCACAAACCAGGCGGAATGGTACCTAGAGAAGGGGGGGGACTCACAAGCGATTGGAGGCCTCTGGGCAGGGTGGCAGGCTGGCAGGGGCACTGCCAGGGTGACAAGGTGGCACTGCCAGGCTGGCACTGTACCCACGTCGGGGATCAAGCCCGAGGTGTGCCTTGCCCTTATATGGAGGGGTGCGGGGGACCCCTGAGGATCCCTTCATAGGTGCACCGGGGTGCTTCAGTTTAGGAAATGCGGCCTCAGCGGGGCGTTCCCCGCAGGGACAGAAAACAAGATAGAGCACCGACAAATAGTGGAGTTGATCCCGGCATTACAATCACCGGGAATGATTTTGATAATGATCCTATTAATCCCGCCCAGAATGGCACTTGTTTTATTTTGGTTGAATCGCGCCCGATAATTTATGGATCACCATTAATGAGACTACCTTTATATTCCAAATTTATTTATTTTTTATAAACTTAAAGTACCCAATTCTTTTTTTTCCAATTAAGGGGCAATTTAGCATGGCCATTCCACTTACCCTGCACATCTTTGGGTCGTGGGGCTGAGGCCCACGCAAACACAAGGAGAATGTACAAACTCCAAAAGGACAGTAACCCGGGGTCGGGATCGAACCTGGGCCCTCGGCGCCGTGAGGCAGCAGTGCTAACCACTGTGCCGCCGTGCTGCGTCTGGTTACTAACTCATTAAGAATGTCTCCACTGCGTCCTTGATGGTAAATTAATTTTTTCCAAAATGCTCTGGGCGGAACGAGAGATCTCCAACCAAGCAATATCCGTCTCCGGGCTATCAGTGAGGCAAAGGCAACAATGTCTGCCTCTACCCCAGAGTGAACTGCCAGTGAATCCAAAACCTCACGTATGGCGACAAGTGGACATGGGAATAATTCCAAATGGTGTACCTCTGACATTGTGCCAAAAAAAGGAAGCCCCCAGAATCTAAAACAGGACTAAAACATATGCGTTTGACGAGCTAGGGCAAGCGAACAGCGATCGCATCTGTTCTCAACATTTGGAAAAAACCCACTCATCCTCGTCTTGGTCAGGTGCACCCTGTGCAACACCTTGAACTGAATTAGGACCAGCCAGGCACATGAGGGCATGGAGTTGACCCTGTAACTGGTCTCTTTCCAGGCCTCGCTAGTGAGTATAAGGCCCAGATCATTCTCCCATTTCACCCCATTTAGATGGGAGGGATCAGAAAAGAGAATGTAACCATAAAGGTCTGAGATACCAGGCTGAGCTGAGGATAGAATCCTCTTCAGCAAGGAGGAAGGTGAAGCCAGAGGAAAGGGAGAGAAAGCCGTACAAAAGAAATCACATATTTATAAGTAGCGAATAAGACTAGAGTTGGGTAGCTGAAATTTGTCCACGAACTCTCGAAAACTGGCAAACCTCCCCTCCACAGATAGGTCACCAAAGTCCTCAAGTCCCTTCAATTTCCATGAGTCAAATGTTGAGCCAAGCCCAAACTGTAAGAAAAGGTGATTGTTGCAGATAGGGGCCAGTGAAGACAGGGAGAGGAGTTTAACATGTCGTCCAAACTGTTTCCAGATTCTCAGAGAGGTGACCACCACTGGGTTCGAGGAGCATCCAGCTGGAGAAAAGGACAATGGTGCAGTAACGATGACAAGGGGAGTGGATGTAGTGCAAGAGCGAGCTTCCATTAGGCCCCAGATTGAATTGGGATTGCTGATCCACAATAAGATTTCATTGAATATCAGTGGTCCAGTAATAAAACAATACACTTGGGAGGGCCAAGCCCCCTGTCCGTCTATCCCTCTGGAGTAGAACGCTGCAGATTCTGGGATTCCTACCTGCCCAAATAAAAGCAGATATCAATTTATTAATCTTAAATGAAAAAGAATTTGGGCAGGAAAATGGGGAGGCATTGAAAGAGAAATAAAAACCGAGGGACTATGTTCATTTTTATTGTTTGAATCTTGCCCGCCAATAGAGGAATGATGTTCCACCTCTGTAGGTCCATTTTAAAATTATTGATCAGGCTTCAATCATTCAATCTGTGAAATGAGGCCCAATTGTGGACCACCCTGACACCCAGGTAATAAAACCTTGTACTAGAGAGAAATTCACTCGCCTTCCAGGGGGTTGACCGAAATCTTGCCTAGATTTAATTTACAGCCAGAGAAGGAGCCAAAGGTATTAAGTGTCTACATTATGCCGTCAATGGAGGGAGATGGGTTAGTAATATATAAAAGTAGGTCATCTTCATTAATGATACCCGATGTTACACCCCATCTCAATTAATGTCCCCCCCCGCATTGATTAGAAGCCCTCAAGGCTATAGAGACTGGCTCAATTACCAGGGCAAATAAAAGTGGAGAAAGTGGTCAGCCCTGCCTGGTGCCCCTTTTCAAAGGGAAGTAGTCAGGATATAAAGTGCTCGTGCAAACGCTGGCCGTAGGTGCAATGTATAACAAGCCGATCCAGGTGGCAAATTTATGACTGAATCCAAGTCTCCCAAGAATCTCAAATAAATAGCCCCATTCCACCCAAATGCTTTCTCAACGTTGAGAGATACTGGGCGGAATTCTACATATAGCGATGTTGGAATCGCGAAATGCGATTCAGTTGAGAGTTATGCATGATCCGAAAATCGAGGATGGTGCCGGGTGCCCAATGGAATACCATGCTCCAGTGCCATGAAAGCGGCATGAGTGCATTCTGCGCCACATGTCGGCATGGGCATGCAAATTGCACAGTAAGCTCTGGGCCTCCCGCGATGCTCCACCTCCGTCAGGAGGAATTACCAATGACAAAGTTCACTTTTAGTATTTAAAATCTGGAAACAGACGCCGTGGCTGCTGAGGGAGAGAGAAGAGGTAGGACATGTTCCCAGAGGTGTGACCATGGGCTGCCTGGGCTGGGTGAGGGGGGAGGGTGGCATCTGCCAAGGCTGGTTGGAGTAGAATGGGGTGACCAGGGAATGGGCTTTGGGGTCGAGGTGATCCCTGGGACTACGGTGTCCAGGCATGGAGCGCCAGTGCCGCAGCATGTTAGGCAGACATCTTTTTTTATACAAATTTAGAGTAGCCAATTAATTTTTCCATTTAAGGGGCAATTTAATGTGGCCAGTCCACCTAATTTACATATCTTTTATGGGCAGCATGTCAGCACATTGGTTAGCACTTGCTTCACAGCAGCTGGGTTCCAGGTTCGATTCCTGGCTTGGGTCACTGTCTGTGCGGAGTCTGCACATTCTCCCCGTGTCTGCGTGGGCTTCCTCTCGGTGCTCCGATTTCCTCACATGAGTCCCGAAAGACATGCTGTCAGGTGAATTGGACATTCTGAATTCTCCCTTAGTGTACTCGAACAGGCACTGGAGTGTGGCGACTAGGGGATTTTCATAGTAACTTTATTGCAGTGTTAATGTAAGCCTACTTGTGACAATAATAAAGACTATTACTATTGTTGGGTTGCGGGGGTGACATCAACGCAGACACTGGGAGATGTGCAACTCCACACAGACAGTGACCCCGGGGCCGGGATCGAACCTGGTCCTCAGTGCCATAGGCAGCAGTGCTAACCACTGCTCCACCATGCTGGCCAGGCAGCCATCTTTCTGTGCACCCCATTGACTGCCCACTGTGGCCCGTGGTTGCGACAAAAGGCAGCACTGTAGCACAGTGGTTAGCACAGTTCGCTTCACAGCTCCAGGGGCCCAGGTTCGATTCCCGGCGTGGGTCGCTGTCTGTGTGGAGTCTGCATGTTCTCTCCGTGTTTGCGTGGGTTTCCTTTTGGTGCTACAGTTTCCTCCCACAGTCCAAAGATGTGCAGGTTAGGTGGATTGGCCATGCTAAATTGACCTTAGGTTAGCTGGGGTTACTGGTTTGTGGGGATAGGCTGGAAGTGTGGTCTTAAGTGGGGTGCTCTTTCCAAGAGCTGGTGCAGACTTGATGGGCTGAATGGCCTCCTTCTGCACTATAATTTCAATAACAATTCATGACAATCTGGAGCATCACAGGCCGGATGGGTGCTCCCACCGACCCTCCCCACCACGCACAACCGGGCACCACCTTGTTGGTGGGACATCATGCAGCCAACCCAAGGGAGACGCCCACAGTAGATCCTCCAGGAGGTTGCCAATGGGGGCACAGAGTGAACCACTGACATGGGTAGTGCCAGCCACTGGTATTCCTGCTGGCAGGGACGGGTGCCGGGGCCAGAGACCCCCACAGTGCCAGGCACCGACGGGGCCAAGGGTGGGATGCAGAGGTCAGAGTGCCTGGGGGTACGGCCAGGGGTGGGTGTAGCCCGTTGAACCTGGTTGGACCCAGGGGTACGCACCATTCCAACATGTCTGCCTTTCATCGCCTGCAGACAATGAATTTTGGTATGGAATGGTTGGCATCTGCCTTGCCGCCGTAGCCCTGGGTATGCACTTAGGCTGTACGAGCAGGAGCTGCTCGGGGAGGGTCCTGCAGCTATGGAGCCTCCCCCAGAGGAAGAGGAGCCAGCCGGTGAGGATGCAGTGCCAGCTACCCAGCAGGCCGAGGAGGAGGTGGGAAGATGGTACCGCATTAGTCCCCGTGTGTACCGACAACTCCTGTGCTTCAAAGACCTACCGGACCGGGCGTGTCACCAAAAACTCTGGCTGAGCAGGGAGACCATACGGCGCATCGGCCGCAACATGGTGCATTTGGAACTGTGGGGGTATGATGGAGGACACCGGCTCCCGGTGGCCGCCAAGGCGACGGTCGCCCTGAACGTTTTTGCCACACGGTCCTACCAGGTGCCGAGTGGGGACCTGTCTGGGATCTCACAGACCTCGGTGCACAAGTGAATCCACACCATAATGGAGGCCCTATCTGCCTGGTCGGCACAATATATCTGCTTCATTGTGGACCCAGCCCACCCGGGTGCCTGGGCAGCAGGATTCGCCGCCATCACCGGGATGTTCCAGGTCCAGAGGGTGATCGACGGGACTCATGTCCCCCTACGAGCACCAGCACATGAGGGGGTGGCCTTCACACACTGAAAGGGTTCTGCCCTATGAACGTGCAGCTGGTGTAAGACCACGAGATGCACATCATGCATGTCTTCACCCAATACCCAGGCAGTATGCATGACACCTTTCTCTTGGCACACTCGGCACACTCAGCTGTTCCTGACACCTTGAAGGTGCTCCCCTGGGTGAAGGGTTGGTTCTTGGGTGATAGGGGTTATCCTCTGCGGTTGTGACTGATCACGTCTATCTGGAGGCCACAGACCAATGCGGAGACCCACTACAACGACATCCATGCTACCACTATGTTAGTGATCAAGCAATACATCGGCGTCCTGAAGATGCGGTTCGGGTGTCTGTACAGCTCTGGAGGAATCCAGCCCAAGATGTGTCGGTATCTCAAATGTCAAAGCAGACATGAGTTGTGAGTTGGACTCCTCATTACGCCCCAACAAGATTTTAAAATGCATTGGGCTGATACAGGCTGGTCAGTCGGGTCCTTGTTCCTCTCAAGGAGCAAGGAAATAGAGACTTGAGTAAGGGTCAGAGGCAATGAATAAGGAGTCATTAAATAACAAAGGTGCAAGCTGTTCCGAGAACTTCTTATAAAATTCTATCAAAAAGCCATTCGGGGTAGAAGCCTGACCAGCCTGTATCAGCCCAATGCATTTTAAAATCTTGTTGGGGAGTAATGAGGAGTCCAACTCACAACTCATGTCTGCTTTGACATTTGAGATGGACAAGCCATCCAGAAAATCAGACATGCTCGACTTGTCTGTGGAGGGCTCAGATTTATACAGGTCACAGTAATAGGATTTAAAAGCCGCCTTGACCTGGACAGGGACGGAAACGAGGTTGCCGCCCAGTTAAGTATCTGGGGGATGTTTGGCATTTAAGTTGGTGAGCCAGAAGACAGCTGGCCTTCTCCCTGTATTCTTAAAATGTACCCCTGAAGCGCTAATCTGAGGTACAGCCTTATCAGTGGTCAGAAGCTAAAACTGGATCTGCATCTTTTTTCTGCTTGTGTATAGCTCAGGAATAGGATTGAGCGAGTACTGGTGATCTCTAAAATGGAGTGCAGCAGCCTCTGCTGCTCCAAGTTTTTCATCTTTAGCACATCTGCACTATAAGAAATAATTTCCCCTCTGAGGATGGCCTTAAGAGCCTCCCACAAGGTGGTTGGAGAGATTGAGTCGGACCAATTTAATTTAATGTAGTCGTCAATAGAGGTGATTAGGCGATCGCAAATTTTTATTGGTCAGCAAAGTAGTATCCAATCTCCAGGGTGGATGTTGGATGGGGCCGGCCTCCAGCAACAGATCAACAAAGTGTGGGACGTGGTCAGACATTACAATTGCTGAGTACTCAGTCACCACTACCGAAGGGAGGAGAGCCCAATCTAAAATGAAGAAAATCAGTGCAGGAATACGCTTGGTGAACATGAGAAATAAAGGATAAATCACTGGGTTAAAAAAATGTCAGGGATCTCAGGGGCCTACCCCCTAACCCCCCCCCCTGCTGGCCACCGCTCCACCTAGCCACCCAGGGAGGATGACATCAAAATTGTGACGTCACGCAAGGTTCGGGTTAATCTCACCAGTTGTCGCAAGCGTCAAGAATCTTGCAAGGGTCCTTTTGTGTGATTCATCAGCCTTGTCGCACCACCAGGTCAGGTGTGACACGGCCGTTAAATGCACCCAATGTTAGAAATCCTCTACAGACCTCCAGACAGTGGTGATGTATTAATATGGATATGGCAGAAACTATGGACAGAATTTTCCAATTCTGGGACTAAGTCCCTTGGCTGTGCGGGAGCGTGGAGCGTTTCCCTCTGTGATAGCCAACATGAAACCACGGCATATTCTCCAGACTTAACCTCATTAATTATGAAAGCAGGAGCTTTGCGCTGTGTTCTGTGGAGGGCAGGCCTGATGAAGCATAGTCCACTTTTGTGTATGAGCGCCATATTGAAAAGGCACCCATCATCACTGACCGACTATCGAAGAATGAAGGTGGGCCTGCTGAAAAAGAAGATGGTTTCTAGGAGCACTCTGAGACTAGAATATGGACCTCCTGAGAAGGAAGATTAATCTCCAGCACATTCTGAGGCTGGAAGACAAACTCCTTCTAGGATACCGAATCTGGAAGATCCACCTGTAGATGCCCTCCCCACCCTGAACTCCAGAGGCTGCCCAGGCATGGTTCAGGTGAGTCCCGACATCTGCAGCTACATTGTTCCAAATGTGTTTCACACCAGTGTGTTTTCCCGCTGATGTTGTGGAGAATTGGGCGTGTGTGGAAGAATCTGGTCAGGCCTTCATTTGCATCCCATTAGCAGACTGGCCCCGGCAGGTTTTCCAACCAGGCAGGAAATTTATGCTAGTGTGAAACCAATTTCTAGCTTTGTGTTCCCCCCACGCCTGCCATTGAACCCACCAGCGGGACTTGGGAGAATTCAGCCCAACGTAATTGGAGATTTTCAAATAGATAGAGCGAAGCAAAAATATCTAAATAATAAATGTAATTAATTTGTAGAATGTATACAGGGAAATGGGCTAGAATTTTGTCTGGCCTGGTGTTGGACATGAGGATTGCAATTCGTGAGCTGTATTCTGTTCAATTTGAGCTGGGCAGGATCCAATTTTCATCAACCTACAACTTCATTTGACTGATCATAATGATTGGGTGACTGGCTTCAGCACTAGCTTCTTGCTGTTCTTTGCTCTGCATTCTGCCTGTGGCCTCTGCACACTGCAGGAAGCCCTGGCAGTCACACAGTACAACCAACTCTTCTTGGAAGCAGAATGTATCTTAAAAAACAAAGCTCAAAAATATTATTGCCGCAAGAAGCTTAATGGCTTCATGCAGTTAGTTAAGGTCAGTGAATGTAATGTCTCCTACCAACCTCCCATTGCAACAAATCCCCACAATTCACCCATTAACCATCAGGGCTCCAGACAATCCATTTCACCCTTATATACCTACTAATTCTGTCAACCTCACACCTATGTCTTGCTGCCTCCACATATCACTACCTATTCAGCAAAGGCAGGGACATCACCCAAATGCAAAGCAATGCAATCACTGATATCTTCCCCTCTCTCTTCCGGAACAAGATGACACACAATAGAAGAGAGGAGAGCAGAACAGTTGGGGACAAGAACTCCCGCATCTCTTGAGAACTAGAGAGGAGCGTGTCATTCTTATTATGGTGCTGGATGCTCCAGAACATTTGTGACATCCTATGTTGCTGAGGTTTGTGAGGATGACAATATGTTCCTGTCTTATGGCCCTTTTCAACTCCCAATAAAACCTTCACCCTGTTTTGTGATATGATAAGCAGCCATGAAAATAACGGACCTCCTTGCTTCCCACCCTACCCCTGTTTCTCATACACTATTCTTCTCCCTCTGACTTCCTACTTTCACATACCAAAGAATTGCAGCCTGCCCAGTAACAGGAATTCATAGAGGGAAAAAAGGGCCACATCTCAGTACTAATGAAAAGGCCCTATCACTTTATCTGCCACTCTTAGCCACCAACTCAGATGCTAGAACTTCATGGGCCTTGGAGGCTAATAGAGTTGGGATTGTCATGTGATGAGGTACCTATGTGGGCATGAGTAGCCTGTAAATGGGACAGAGGTAAAGGATGGTTCATGTGCCAGCTCATTGGAGGGCTGCAGAGGACTCAAATAGGGATCCTATCCTATTCGTGCAGCATCGTGACAGCACTGATGAACATGACACTGGGATGCTGGGTGCATTGACTGGTCCATCAGATGACCTCCTGTCACCATTTAAGAGCATGTGGGAGTCTGGCTCCAGCTTAGGAGAAAGCATGACACGGAACTTGCCCTCCAAAACCTCTGCTCCATTTTCCTATCATCTTTCAGACTCAGAGGCACTGTCACTGCTTCCCTGTCACTGTCACTTACTTGTTGTAACCTTTGTATTAACAGTTCACTTCCTCTGCCACTCCATGAGGATGTGGCAATATTCACTGGCAAATCTAAGAACTCACCACAACTCTCCAAGTATTTCCTGACACTTGATGAGAAAAGTTCAAAAATATTACTTTACGTGCAATTATGGTGCATGACCGTTTAAATAATACTTGTGCAAGGTTCATGCTTGTTTTTTCTCCTGAATAAGTAACAAACTTGTCCAAATTCATTGTCCAAATTTGGGACCTTAATGCCATGTCAGCTGGTTCAGCTGTGTGATGTCCGATTAGTGCCGAATTAACATCATCTGATGCATGATACATGATGCAAGGGCAGCACGGTAGCCTTGTGGATAGCACAATGGCCTCACAGCTGCAGGGTCCCAGGTTCGATTCCGGCTTGGGTCACTGTCTGTCTGTCTGTCTGTATACATACTGTCTGCACATCCTCCCCGTGTGTGCGTGGGTTTCCTCCGGGTGCTCCGGTTTCCTCCCACAGTCCAAAGATGTGCAGGTTAGGTGGGTTGGCCATGATAAATTGCCCTTAGTGTCCAAAATTTCCCTTAGTGTTGGGTGGGGTTACTGGGTTATTGGGATAGGGGGAGGTCTTGACCTTGGGTAGGGTGCTCTTTCCAAGAGCCAGTGCAGACTCGATGGGCCGAATGGCCTCCTTCTGCACTGTAAATTCTATGATATGATATCTATGTCTGGGATGCACTTGCATGAACTTCTATTCTGAAAGGGCAACACATGAAGTATAAGTCACACAGAAAGCTGCTGGCATTGTGGGCCACATTTGAAAAATTGTGCAACTATGCACATCAAATTTGCACCCATAATGTCCTAGAACATGGCTTTCAAAATGGGGGCTGCAACAGATGTTAAATAATGGGTCACCAAAATTGATTGTTCAAAGATTCCCTGACCTTTTTTCTCTGGGTAAATTAAATGTCTATTCTCTCTGCAATATACCATATGACCACATGAGGCACTAAACGGTTCAGTGTATATTGGAACCAATTTTCATTACCTTTCGGGTAAGTTGATTCACACTCTTTCTTTGTTACATGTGTAATGACAAGCTGTATGTAACCCATGGATCATTTTGTCCTCTGAAAGAGAAGGCGAGAGACACCAATAGCCACTAAACCTACTGGCCAGAATCTCATATCTGAATATGCCAGAGAGAATATTAGCTACTCCATGACAAGACAGAGCCTCACTAATGCCAGCTATGAATAAAGCGCTAGTTTGGGTGAACAGCCTGCAAATATTTGGGTTGCATGGGTTAACCATTTGGTTATAGTGGGTCGCCAGGAAAAAAATTGTAAACCACTGTTAGAACCATTAAGACAACACTAAATTTTGTGATGAATAATGAACCAGAATTAGTTAATTATCTGACTGTGATTATAATATGATTACATTTGATAGCAGGTTTGAGCAGAAGAAAAAAGAGTCATAAACCAAGATTTTAAATTTAATTAAGCCAATCTTCAAAGGGATGGAAAATAAATTGACCACAATAAACTGGGCAGAACTGTTAATGGATAAACCTTCAGACCAATATTGGGATGCATTCAAAGCAGTATTTGGCACAATACAGAAATAGTACATTCTCCTAAAGGCACAAGTTTCACTTGGACAGTAAAACAACTATGGTCAACAAGTGAGATAGGAAACAGCATCAAGCTAAAAAGCAAATACCAAGATAACAGATTGGGAGAGCAACAAGACCGTGCAAAGAAAAATAAGAGGCATAATAAATAATATTAATATCTTGTAAGAAACGTCAATGGTAATATTAAAAGTTTTTATAGATCTATTAAGAGAAAGAGAATGGCAAGGAAGCATGTGAATGCATTAAAGGAGATTAAATAAATAAACAAAACTGTGGCAGACGGAGTTCAGTCGAAGGTAATCCATGCTGAAAGACAAATTAGAATATTTCTCTTAACAGTGAAAGATTAGGAATTGTGCACAAGCAAAGAAATTTGAATGCTAAAGTATAAAAATCATCTAAGGCTTGTCTACAGGTACAAATTATAAACATAAAGGCTAATTGAGCATGCCTTTACGCCAAAGACAAATGAGAGGAATGCTAGGTGTTTGAGGTTGGGCACAGCACCTCAGCAAGAATATATTAGCTTTGGAGGCAGATTCATCAAAATTATGTCATAAGAGGTTAAATTATGAGGACAGGTTGCATAAACTTGATTGTATCTCCTTTCAGATAGAACATAAAAACATAAGAACTAGGAGCAGGAGTAGGCCATCTGGCCCTTCGAGCCTGCTCCGCCATTCAATATCATGACTGATCTTTTGTGGATTCAGCTCCACTTTCCTGCCCGAACACCATAACCCTTTATTCCTTCATTCTTCAAAAAACGATCTATCTTTATCTTGAAAACATTTAATGAAGGAGCCTCAGCTGCTTCAGTGGGCAAGGAATTCCATAGATTCACAACCCTTTGGGTGAAGAAGTTCCTCCTAAACTCAGTCCTAAATCTACTACCCCTTATTTTGAAGCTATACCCCCTAATTTTGCTTTCATCCGCCAGTCGAAACAACCTCCCCGCTTCTATCCTATCTATTCCCTTCATAATTTTATTTGTTTCTAAAGATCCCCCCGCATCCTTCTAAATTCCAACAAGTACAGTCCCAGTCTACTCAACCACTCCTCATAATCCAACCCCTTCAGCTCTGGCATTAACCTAGTGAATCTCCTCTGCACACTCTCCAGTGCCAGTGCTTCCTTTCTCAGGTAGGGAGACGAAAACTGAACACAATACACCAGGTGTGGCCTCACTGACATCTTATACAATTGCAGCATAACCACCCTAGTCTTAAACTCCATCCCTCTAGCAATGAAGGACAAAACTCCATTCACCTTCTTAATCAACTGTTGCACCTGTAAACCAACTTTTGTGACTCATACACTAGGACACCCAGGTCCTTCTGAACAGCAACATGTTTTAATATTTTATTATTTAAATAATAATTCCTTTTGCTGTTATTAAAGATTGAGAGATGATGTAATTGAGGTGTTGAAGATTATTAATGGCTTCAGTAGAGTAGGAAAATTAACTATTTCCTTTTGTGAGTGAATCAGAACAAAGGAGCAAATCTTAATCTTAGAATGAAGCCATTCAGGAATCAGGAAGCACTTTTTTGCACAAAGCATAGCAGACACAGGAATTTGCAACACTGAAATTGACAGATTTTTACTTGGTAAGGATGTTAAAGGATATGGACCAAAGGTGAGTAAATGGAATTGAGGTGTAGATGAACAATGATAATAATAATCTTTATTGTCACAAGTAGGCTTATGTTAACACTGCAACGAAGTTACTGTGAAAAGCCCCTAGTCGCCACATTCCGGTGCCTGTTAGCGTCTGTAGAGGGAGAATTCAGAATGTCCAAATTAACTAACATCCCTAACTGAATGGTGGAACAAGCTTGATGGGTTGAACGGTCTGCTCCTCTTCTACTGTTCCATTTTAAACTAATAATTTGGGCTTTAAACACTGGTTCAGAATAATTCAGCCTCAATTCTTTGTTATTAGATTTGCCATTATGTGGCATCTTATCAACTGTAAATACGCCCATTCAGTAGTTTTGCTGAAGGTCAACGGGTATAAACTTTGATTGAAATGGCATTACTATAACATCAGCCGAGACACTAAATGAACAGCGAATGTCTTGCCCACCGGTTGGAGAATCGGTGGGAGTCTTGTGTTGGCTATCTCTGGGAGGCCCAAAGCTATTCCATTCCAATGAGGCTCTTACGTGAGCAGCATCAGGCCTCCCGTTCAATTCGCCCTCAGAAAATTACACTCCCAAGAGCTGCTGACCAAATCAGAAGCCAGCAAATCTCAAGTATTGGAAGCACCATTAGGGGAGGTGACCATTTCCAGTACAACAATGGATCCCTGAAGAGAGGTGAGTGTTGGTAGGATGGGGGCTGAAGGGAGGGGATGTCAGTGTGAGGGGTGTGGTGAGAAGCTGGAAGTAAAGGCTGGAGGATGGCATGCAGACCCCCCATTCCCCCTTCCAACCCCCCCACCTCTTCCTGATCCCAAAACTATCAATCGGGCCCAGAGGGCCCGTGAATGCGGGATCTCCTGATAGGATGCTGCAAACCCGACAGTGTTTGGTGGACAGCTTCCTCAGATGGTGAGTCCCCTTCCCTCCCATTGGTTGAATAACATCAGTGGCGGGATGAAGCCCTTAAGTGGCCATTACATTTGCCCGCCCGGTCGGGATGATCGCCACAAGCTTTCCCACCTGGACTTGATCAACGGGAGGCAGGAGGTGGTAGGAAGGCAACAGGATCTTCAACCCTTACCCTCTAGCCTGATCACCCAGCCCCCCCCCCCCCCCCCCCACCCTTCCAAACTCACCTGGGGCAGGGGCATTATATTCCATTCACTATTTCATGGTTAAAAAACATAAGGATGCAGGTATGTATCAAATGTAACTCAAGAACAACTCCTTTAATTTTAGATTTTATTGGTCTTACCCATTGTTATGAGAAAACACATCTTTAAAGGGTCATTGTTTTCTTGCAGGTGGAGATTGAGAAATTAGACTACCATCATTATCTACCTCTGTTCTTTGATGGTCTCTGTGATACTACGCACCCATATGACTTCTTTGCACGGCAGGGGATACATGACATGCTGGAACATGGTGGCATGAAGATTCTTCCCGTTATCCCTCAGCTAATCATCCCAATAAAAAGTAAGATTCTGAATTTTAGAATTTTACATTTCCCTCTTGTTAAAGGCATAGTATGTTTTTATGTGTAGTCAGCAAAAATAGGGAAATGGTTACTTGGTGTGGCACTTGGGGGTCTGATCAATAATGCCAGACATGTCAGTACAGGTTTTCTTCCAATAAACACATTTTAGTGTGTTTATCCCTCCAATAAATTATGCTGAACAGACATTGGACATACAGCTTTAATAATTGCACTTTAAAATATTGCTTCTGATATTTTGTTTTCTCTTTATACCCAATGTAACACACCATTCCCAGACTGAAAAGGTATGACCCCAAATGCTTCCAATTCTGACATGTTACTGTCCACTAGGTGGTATGCAAGAGCAGCCAGGGTTAACTTGCACATTAATTGTGCCTCTGCATATTGGGAAGAGTAAGACTTCCAATTGTCCCAATTTGTCCTGCCCAGATCAATAGTTCCCAGCCTATGAGTCACATGCACAAACCCTCGTATTTTCACCCTCGAAAGGTTAAAGTCTTGCATCAGCCCTTGTAATATTGCCAGGCAACCTAATTATATGTGGAGCAGAACCTTGAGTTTCTGAAGCAAAATTATTTTATTTTCATTTCTTTTGTATGTCCTCACAAGTCTGCTCCATTTGTATGCCAAGATCATCTCTGACCCTAAATAACCAAAACTCTTCACTATCCTTTGTAGGTGCCCTTCTCTACGCATTTATCCATGTATATATTTCTGATTGGCTTCTCTAAATCCTGGTATATCTTTTTCTATCTCATGTTTCTCTTGCTTCTTCGCTATTTCTGTGAATATTCGTGGTTCTGAGTCTGTCATTGCGGCTGAAGTTCCCTCTTTTCCACCTTTTTTTCTTGTGTGGTTGAACCTTTCTTTGATCTGCTGATAGTAGCCAGCTGCTCAGTCAAAGCTGCTCCAAAGGCTGAAGAGACAACAGTAGGTAGGTGTTGCCTTTTCCTTCATCAGATCAGAAGAAACAGGAGTGTTACTCCAGGCTGCACAAGTAAAATCTCTATCTCTGCTGCTCCAGGTTCCTATCCCTTGACACCGCACCAAAACCTCATTTTGCTACTCAACTTCCTGCTAGCTGCCTGCAATTGATCCACCTGATCTTGCTGATCAGTTGCCTCTTTACCCATTTTTCAGGGAAGATGCAAAAAGAAGCCAAAGAGTTAAAATAGTCCAAACCAAGTTGATACTGACAATTCCTTTTCCATCCCAGGTCTCTCTGCTTATGTCTGAACATATCTATCTCAGTCAGTTCATAAGAAAGGTAAAATAATGGGTCTATTTCGCCCAGAGTAGCAAAGGCTAAAATGTTTTGAATTAAAAATTGAAAAGCTATATATGCTTGATAAGTTGAATAAAGATGGAGCAAAAAATCGATTTGCCCTGTTTTTCAGCTGCAGATGTTAGAATTTGCAACCTGCCCCTGTTGGTTCACTGGGGATAGGAAGCATGTAGATTTCTTGTTGTCACCTCACTTACCTGACAGTATAGTTGATAAGGTTGAGCAACTCTCCAACTAGCCTTTGTGTCAGCAGGTAGCTGAAGCAATATTGTTCTGAGAACATGTGATGCAACCAGTCCCCTCTGAAAGGAAGGCTGTATCAAATTAAAGGAGGTTGTTGAATGCTATTGCTGCAACGCTAAAGAAGGGCAGCGGAACACCAGGATAAAGAGAAAACTCCAGGATCATGGATGGGAACTGGAGGATTTAGTGGTGGAGGAGAAATGCCATGGGTTCTACAGAGGACCAGGAGGCCGTGAAGGAACAGCCTTAGGGGAGACACAACTGCAGGCCCCTTGTTGGAGCCTATGCGTGGGCACGCCATCAAATCCTCTGGTCTCATTGTAAGGATACAGCAACATTGCCTGCCAAATCGTGAAACATTCCCCAGTACTTCCATACAGTGTGCAATAGCAGAAATTCTTCAAATTCACTTTATCTCCAAGTTAGATGTCTGTCCCTCTAAATAATGTGACTGATGAGCCCCTCTTGCACCAGAACATAATCTTTGGTGAATGATGTACAAATGCATTGAAAGGACTTGCTTAATCCAAATTAGAGCAATGGGCATCACATCAGCCAGCTGGACTGCGTACCCTCAGGGTATCTTCAGTTCAGCTACCTCAGGCACATGCAGGGGATGCCCCGCATGAGTGCCTTTTTCAAGAGTAGGCTGTGCTGGATGGAATCACAAAACTGTTACAGTGCAGAAGGTGATGATTCAGCCAGCAGTCGCGCCTCTCTGTGACTTACCTCCTCTCTCACCAGGCATGAAGCCAATTTCATAATTTTTAAAAGCACAAGTGAACAATGCCATCGGGAACTCGGCCCATCAGAGGAGAATTGCAGAGGCCCCGGTCGGGCCCGCCAATGATGTGCAAATGGTGTTTTCTGTTGTACGTTTCAGTATGCATTGAGGTCGCTGTCAAGGTGACGGAAAATTGCGATTTGGCGTGTGTCGCGATTCTGGCATCGGAAGCTATTCTCCGCCAAATCGCATTTCTCAATCCCAGCGTCGGCCAATGGAGAATCCCGCCCCAGTTAAACGTAGGTAGTTGAGGACCAAGGGCTAGTTTCATAATGTATTATAGCCCTTCTTTTCATGTGTATTTTTGTCTTTCTTTTAAGTTAATAAACGTTCTTTATTAATGGTTCACACAACTCAACTGTTCCTCATTATGTTGTACATTGTCCCTCACTTTTATTCCAAAAGATAGCATACACCGTTGTGAGCTAGTATTCAAAGTTGCCCTTCTGGGTTTTAGGAAACCTTCACATTAATATCCAGCTAGCAATGAAGCAAAAGCCGAAGCGTCTGTCAACACCGCTGTCCTCAGTTCCGGCTGGTCTGACACCCTAAATATCACTACCAATGGGCAGGGCTCCAAATCCACATTCAAAACTGCCGATATTGTGTCATAAAAAGGCCCCAAAGAACCCACCACTTGCTGCAGGATCAGAACATGTGCATTATGATTCGCAGGTTCCCTCGAGCATCGCTCACACCAATCATCAACCCCCTCAAAAAAGCGATTCATTCTGGCTTTGGTGAGATGCACCCTGAATATGATTTTGAGTTCTTTCTTTTTTTTAAATTTAGAGTATCCAATTATTTCTTTTCCAATTAAGGGGCAATTTAGTGTGGCCAATCAACCTAACCTGCACATCTTTGGGTTGTGGGGGTGAAACCCACGGAAACACGGGGAGAATGTGTAAACTCCAGACGGACAGTGACCCGGGGCCGGGATCGAACCTGGGACCTCTACGCCGTGAAGCAGCAATGCTAACCACTGCGCAACCGTGCTGAAACAAACTTAACCCTGTGCAAGATAACGTTGCATTCGTCTGACGGAAAGACTCATTCCACACCTTCTCCAAAATGGGACCCAGCTCGTTTCTCAACTAATCTTCACCTCCTCCACCAAAACCTGCTCTTCCCCATGATCCATTCATATAACCCGAATGTGTTGCCCTTCTCCCACCCCGCACACGAAACAATTCTCTCCAGCAAAGTGGACGGAAATGCCCAGAACGCCTGCAGACCCAATCATGCACCTGATAGTACCTGAATATATCCATCCCACCAAGGCCTATCTTCTCCCTCAGCTCTTGCCAGTCAGCAAACCAACCCTCCAAAACACGCTCCAGCCCCATAACTTTCCATCCCCCAAGTGTGGCATAGATTTTCTCCGGCTGAAACAAATGGTTCCTACAGATAAGGGACCCCCAAGCTTGAAAAACTGGTGAAGCTATAATAATCTTTATTGTCACAAGTAGGCTTACACTGCAATGAAGTTCCTGTGAAAAGCCCCTAGTCGCCACATTCCGGCGCCTGTTTAGGTACACAGAGGGAGAATTCAGAATGACCAACTTACCCAACAGCACGTCTTTCGGGATTTGTGAGAGGAAACTGGAGCACTCGGAGGAAACCACGCAGACACGGGGAGAACGTGCAGATTCCGCACAGACGGACCCAAGCGGGAATCGAACCTGGGACCCTGGCTTGAAGCAACTGTGCTAACCACTGCTATCGTGCTGCCCGCTGCATATCTTTAGCATAGAGATGACAACTGGGTTCGGTGACTACTTCGCTGGTGGAACAGTGGTGTAGCCATCACCAATGCCTCCAGGCACGACCCCGACTCCATCTGTACCCAGACAATGTCCTGGTCCCTGAACCAAACCAACACCTTCTCAGTATTGTCCGGCCAATAGTAAAACAACTGATTCAGCAGCGCCTGCCTTCCTCTCACTTGGCAAAACCCCCTTAGAATCTGAGCTGGCAACCCTGCCCATATAAACCCCATTTTGAGCCCAAATAGCGAAAGCTAGTCCCAGCACACTGAAAGAGCAGTCCCCTCAACCCAGCTCCTCCCCTCATGTAGCCAACCACAAATACCTCACTCTTCCCAACAGTCAACGTATGCCCCCAAAATGAACTGAACCTCTCCAATATCCCCATAATATCACCCAACACCATTCCTGGGTCCCTTACAATACAACAAAAGATAATCAGCATATAAAATACCCTGTGCTCTATTCCCCCCTCACAATTGCTCTCCAATTGTCCAAAGCCCTCAAAGCAATTGCCAATGACTCAATCACCAATGCAAATAACAACAGGGACACAGGACAACCCTGCCTCGTCCGCCTATACAACCAAAAGTGCCCTGAATTTGGGTTGTTAGTTCGCACCCGAGCCAACGGTGCCTTATAGAACAACCGCATCCACGACACAAACCCAGGCCCAAACCTAATCCCCCCAGAACCACAAACAAGTACCTCCATTCAACCTTACAGAAGACCTTCTCTGCATCAATTACACAATTATCTCTCGCTCTGGCCCCACCGCTAGTGCAGGAACCATGTTGTGTAACCGCCTCGCATTAGATGACATCTTCCTGCCCTTTGCAAAGTCTGTCTGGTCCTCTGCCTCAACCTCCAGGAGGGACAGCTCCAACCTGAACACCAAAACCCTAGCTAAGCATTTTGGATCCACATAAAGCAGAGAAATCAGCTAATACAACCCACATTCGGTGGGATCTTTATCCTTCTTTAGAACAAGGGAGATAGAAGCCTGCCCCAGCATCTCCGGAAGGGAACCCCATGACAGTGAATCATTCATAGAATCTATAATGCAGAGGGATGCCACCCGGCCCATCGAGTCTGTACTGGCCCCTACAAAGAGCACCCCACTGAAGCCCCCATATCTACCCTATCCCTGTAACCCAACAACACCACCCAAAACTTTTTGTACACTAAGGGCAATTTATCATGGCCAATCCACCTAACCCGCACATATTTGGACTGTGGGAGGGAACCGGAGAACCCAGAGAAAACCCACACAGACACGGGGAGAACGTGCAGACTCCGCACAGCCAGTGACCCAGCCTGGAATCGAACCTGGGACCCTGGAACTGTGAAGCAACTATGCTAACCACTATGCTACTGTGCTACCTTACATCCCCATATCAAAAGGACCAACTGATCCACAAACTTCTTCCAAAATTCTACCGGGAACACATTTGGCTCCGGTGTCATCCCAGACTGCATCTTCCCCAAAGCTGCGCACGCCTACTCTAACCCAAAGATCACCTCCAATTCTTCCCACAACTCCTCCACTACCTGAGGAAATTCCAACTCCTCTAAGAACCCCAACATCTCCTGCTCGTCCTGCTCTGACTTATAAAACCCCTCGTAGAAGGCCTGAAACCCCCATTCATCTTCTATGGAGCAGACACCAATCCCCTTCCGGGCTCCTGCAGCTGCACAATTTCCCTAACTGCTTCTTGCCGCCTTAACGGATGAGCAAATAGGCGACTGGTCTTCTTCCGGTAATTGTAAACCGCCCTCTTTACCCATCGCAGCTGATGCACCACCCGCCCCATACACAACAGGCTAAACTGCTTTTACAGCTTCTTCCTGCACACCAAAGCTCTGGCATAGTAACATTTGCATACTCCCTATCCACCACCAAGATCTCATCTACCAACTCCTGGCACCCCTGCCTTGCTTTCCTTTCCACATGAGCCTTGTATGAAATGACCTCTCCCGATCACCGCTTTTAACAAGAGTTGTACCCTTTACTTTATATTGTTTCCGCATTCTTCCCAACAAAATTAATCTCTTCACATTCCTCCTCATTGAATTTTGTGGCACTCGATGAAATGCCTTTTGGAAGTCCATCAACAGCATTTCCCTCATCTGCACTCTCTGTTAATGCTTAACAAAACTCCAGCAAGTTTGTTAAACATGGTTTCCCTGAACAAATCCACGCTGGGGTGGTGATGCACTATCAATTACTACAAAGACGAGAGTAGTGGAATAATCGAGGCTTTATTGAGCAAAGATGTTGTGCCTCCTGTAGCTGCTACCAGAATGGCTGCAGCACTGGCAAGCACAGGCATTTATACGCCGCCTACTGGGCGGAGCCAGCAGGCAGGTATTTATCCATGCACTTCTAGTATATGAGTCTTACCGTACTATATATAATACAGCTAGTGGTGACTACCACAGGTGGCATGGTGGTGCCATGGTTAGGACTGCTGCTTATGGCCTTGAGGAACCGGGTTCGGATCCCAGTCCTGGGTCACTCTGTGTGGAGTTTGCACATTCTCCCCATGGGTTTCACTCCCACAACCCAAAGACGTGCAGGTTAGGCGGATTGGTCACACTAAATTGCCCCTTAATTGGAAAAAAATTATATAGTACTCGAAATTTATTTTAAAAAACAAATCCACGCTGGCTTTTCTTAATTGACACTCATTTGTCCATGTGATTATTAATCTTGTCCCAATTATTATTTCAGGAGATTTTCCTTGAACCAAAGTTAAAATGGCTAGCCTGTAGTTGCTGGGCTTACCATTACACCCCTTTTTGAAACTCACCAGTCCTCTTGCACTACCCCTCTGTCAAAGGAAGACTGGAAAATGATGGCCAATGTCTCCACAATTTCCACTCTCACTTCCCTCAGTATTCTTGGATGCATTCCATCCAGCCCTGATGTCTTGTCAACTTTAAGTACGGATAGCGTATCCAATACCTTCTCCTTATTTATTTTAAACCTTCCCAGTGACTGAATTACCTCTTCTTTCACCAGGGCCTGGGAAGCATCTTCGTCCTTGGTATTTTGAGTGCAAAATATTCATCTAATACCTCAGCCTTCTGCCTCCACGCATAAATCCCCATTTTGCTCCTAATTAGTTCTACAATTCCTTTTACCACAACATTATTGCAAGACAGAAAATCAGTGATTAACCTGCTAAATTTGAAGAAGTACTAAAATCTTTCGACTTTTATTTCAATCTAAAAAGCAATAAAATGCTCAAAGAGCTCAGTTTAACAAGTGTGGCCAGCAGCCAGTGGAACCTGTTGATTCATTCAATGGTTTGTACAGAATGGCAGAAGATTGCGAATATGGAGATTTAAAATCTGAACTCATCAAAAACAGAATAGTGGAAGGAGTAGACGATACACTCTCTGACTTCATGCAAGCTTAGGGAGATCAAAACCTGGGTTTTTAAACAGCAATCCAGGGAGAACGACAGTCAGAACTCTTATGAGCAGCACAGAACCATTTTAAGGTGTGGAAATAAACCATGGTGCAGAGGCCAAATCACAGTTTTCCTAGTTAAGCAACAAAGACACAGGGACCTTCTAGGCCAGGGAAAGCAATAGCTGAACTGGCTAGCAGAGCGACCAGGCCAACGATGTGGATTAAAGCACTCACAGGCGACATCATTGTCTTGCAATTTCAGCCCAGTATTTTCAGTACAATAATTTTGGAGTCTCTGGCAAGCTGTGCAAGATTAAAGACTCTCAAACAGATAGAAGGCCCAAAGATCAAGACTGAAAACCGAGGAGACACCCAGCCATGCTTCTTTGGTGAGATCAAAGATCTTGGCTTCTAATTTTGGAATGCGGACAATTTATTCTATGGCTATTGAACAAATTTTTAATTAGATACAGGAGCCAGTGTAACTGACCTGTTGGACAAAGGAATGTGGCTGAAAGACCTCTGGCTTTGAACAATAGACGCACCACTCTATGAATGTGGACGAATCTGACTTGCAGTCATAGTTTTTTAAAAATTCATTCAAGAGATGTGGGCTTTGCTGGCAAGGCCAGCATTTACTGCCCATCCATAATTGTCCTTGAGAAAGTGGTAGTGAGCTTCCTTCTTGAATCGCTGGAGTCCAGGTGCATATACACCCACAGTGCAGTTAGGAGTTTCAGAAGTTTGACCCAGCGACATTGAAGAAACGGCAATATGTTTCCAAGTCAGGATGGCATGTGGCTTGGAAAGGAACTTCACGTTGTGTTGCGTAATTTGGAATAACACAAGCTGCCACTAGATGCAGTTTTCAGTAAAAGATGCTCCATACTTTGAAGTGAGTTCAATGTGTTTTATTGAACTATTAGCACAGTTCTCAATGGTTCGACTCTCTGCTAATCTAAATGTAGTAACTCAGTCTCACTCAACCAGCCTTGCTCTAAGCTTGCTGGGGTGTGATGCTGAGGATACACCCTGTCTCACTCTGTAGATGTTGGTCTGTGGAAGGAGGTGGGGTGCGAGTGCCTCATCCCTTTTATAGTGAGATACCACCCCTGAGTGTCCTGACTGCTCATTGGTCGTGTCCTATTCTATGTGTTCATTAGCTGCATGTTTGCATATCATGACATCTTCTCCTTTTTTACATTTATTTTGGCTTATGTGAATACATGTGAATGAGTGTCTTAACGTGACTGACAGAGGCAACAGAACAGAGCAAACCAAACAAACGTTCACAAGTGCAGTCTCTGAGGCTTGCGTCTGATCCTGGCCGACCACCGGAAAGGTGGCAAGGGGACGAGGGTGCCTGGACAGGCGGGATGGAAGCCTGTGTGGTGGCCTCATGGTGAGAGGTATCAGGAGGTGGCAATTCAACATATGGAAATGGAGGAGAAAGTGGTTGCGGGCAGGCAACTTTGTGCAGTGCCCGTCGATTCCTTCACACGATGGAGCCAGCAGCCATACACAGAATTTACAGTGCAGAAGGAGGCCATTCGGCCCATCGAGTCTGCACCGGCTCCTGGAAAGAGCACCGTACCCAAGATTAACACCTCCACCCTATCCCCATAACTCAGTAACTCCACCAAACACTAAGGGCAATTTTGGACACTAAGGGCAATTTATCATGGCCAATCCACCTAACCTGCACATCGTTGGACTGTGGGAGGAAACCGGAGCACCCGGAGGAAACCCACGCACACATGGGGAGGATGTGCAGACTCCGCACAGACAGTGACCCAAGCTGGATTCGAACCTGGGACCCTGGAGCTGTTAAGCGATTGTGCTATCCACAATGCTACCGTGCTGCCCGGACAACATAAGAGCGCGGCGCGGCCTGTCGAACAACAACAGCCGGGGCAGACCACCCACCATCCGGTATTTTGGTCCTGACAGTGTCTGCCAGGGATAGCACGGCCAGATCCGTGGCATGGGCATCATAGCCCTGCTTTTGACGGTCTCTGAGCTGCTGCAGCACCAGGAGATGATCCAGGTTGGGCAGGTGTATGGCTGGAAGCATCATCTGCAGGTCACTGTTCATCAGGTGTTGAGCCCGCGACATGCCAGTGGACAATGGAGTCGCCCTGTATGCGAGCAGTGCAAGGTGTATGTCGGAAGCAGAGTCTGCGGCCTTGCAGATGAGCTGTTTCACAATGTGCACCCCTTTCTCGACTTTTCCATTGATCTGCGGATAGTGTGGACTGGAGGTGACATGCTGGAAATTGTATGACCTGGCAAACGTGGGCCATTCTCAACTGCAAAAGCGCGGGCCATTGTCGCTCATGACGGTGATTGAGATGACATGCCTTGAGAACATCTCCTTACAGGCTTTGATGATAGTCCGAGAGGTGAGGGAGCTTCAGCACCTCAGGGTAATTCGAGAAATAGTCGATGATCAATACGTAGTCGCGACCATTCGCATGAAAGAGGTTGATGCCAACCTTGGACCATGGAGAGGTCACTATGTCATGCTGTTGGAGCGCCTCCTTGCTCTGCGCTGGCTGGAACCGCTGACAGGTAGCACAGTTCAGGACCATGTTCGTGATGTCCTGGCTGATGCCAGGCCAGTAGACAGCCTGCCGGGCTCTGTGTCTGCACTTCTCGACGCCCAGGTGTCCCTCATGAATCTGGCACAGCACCAAGCTCTGGAGACTGAGAGGAATGACAATCCTGTCCAGCTTGAGGAGGATACCATCAATCACCGTCAGGTCATCCTTCAAATTGTAAAATTGTGGGCATTGCCCTTTCTGCCAGCCATTGGTGAAGTTGTGGATGGCGCGCTGCAAGAGGGGGTCTTTGGCTGTCTCATCACGGATGAGAACTATCTTCTCGTCTGTCGCCGGGAGAGTGCTAGCACACAGCTGCACCTGGGATTCGATGTGCTGGATGATCTCCAGCGGCTCACTGGGCGAGGTGACGGAGTGGGACAATGCATCAGCAATGATGAGCTCCTTGCCAGGTGTGTACACCAAGTTGAAGTCAGACCTCCTAAGTTTAAGTAGGATTCTCTGCAACCGAGGCGTCATGTCGTTCAGGTCCATGTGGATGATGTGGACCAGAGACCTATGATCCGTCTCAACAGTGAATGTCGGCAGGCCATAGACATTATCATGAAATTTTGGGACGCCGGTGAGAAGACCCAAGCACTCCTTCTCAATCTGTGCATATCTGGTTTCAGTGTGCGTCATCGCCCTTGATATGTAGGCTACTTGTGCCCAGGATGATGTGTCATCTCGTTGAAGCAACACCGCACCAATGCCATCCTGACTCGCATCTGTGGATATCTTTGTCTCCCGGCCCGGGTTGAAGAATGCCAGGACTGGTGCAGTGATGAGCTTGGCTTTCAGCTCCAGCCACTCTGTCTGGTGTGCCGCCTTCCACTCAAAGGCAGTTGACTTTCTCACCAGGTTGCGGAGGGCCGTGGTGTGTGTGGCCACGTTTGGAATGAACTTGCCCAGAAAATTGACCATACCCAAGAAGCGCAGCACTGCCCTTTTGTCCTCAGGGACCATCATCGCCTCAATGGCCTTGATTGAAAATGAAATGAAATGAAAATCGCTTATTGTCACGAGTAGGCTTCAATTAAGTTACTGTGAAAAGATTGTGTTTATGTCCGGACGCACACCATGCTGTGAGATCTGGTCGCCTAGGAACTTGAGCGTCGATGTGCCAAAACAATATTTAGACCTGTTTAACTTTAGGCCATTGGCATGTACACGACGGAATACCTTCTGGAGACGGGACACATGTTCTTCAGGGGTCGTGGACCACATGATGATGTTGACCACGTCCACACGAACCCCTTCAATGCCCTCTATCATCTGCTCCATGATGTGATGAAATATCTCCGATGCCGAGATGATGCCAAATGGCATGCGATTGTAGCAGTATCTACCAAAAGGCATGTTGAAGGTGCAGAGCCTTCTGCTGGACTCTTCCAGCTGGATATGCCAAAATCCCTGTGATGCATCCAATTTGGTGAAGAAGCACGCGTGTGCCATCTCACTCGTAAGTTCCTCCCACTTCGGGATGGGGTAGTGTTCATGCATGATATTCTTATTGAGATCCTTGGGATCAATGCAGATGAGCAGGTGCCCTGAAGGCTTCTATGCACACACCATCGAGCTGACCCAGCCAGTCGGTTCGGTGACCTTGGATATGATGCCTTTTTGCTGAAGATCCTTGAGCTGTGCCTTCTGATGCTCTCTCAGTGGAGCAGTGACTCGTCGTGGTGCATGGACCACCGGCTTGGCATCAGGTCGTAGCAGAGTCTTGTATCGATACAGCAGCGTGCCCATCCCGTTGAACACATCTGGATACTGGGCGAGGATGTCGTCGATGCCAGCCTGAAGATCCATATGGGAGGATGTTGTGGTGTTAACCCTTTGAATGAGGTTCAGCTGCTTGCAGGCGTGCACAGTGATAATGGCATTGAATATCAAGAGCTGGTGATTAGATCCTCTCTTGTTGGAGATGGTCATTACCTTGCACTTGTGTGGTGTGAATGTTACCTGTTACCGGTCAGAATAAGCCTGGGTATTGTTTAAGTATTGCTGCATTCAGATATGGACTGCTTCAATATTTGATGAGTCATGAATGAGCTGAATAATATGTAATCATCAGTAAGCATCCCCATTTCTGACCTTAAGGGCATTGATGAAACAGATGGATGGGCCGAGAACATAGACTATAGAACATAGAACAGTACAGCACAGAACAGGCCCTTCGGCCCTCAATGTTGTGCCGAGCAATGATCACCCTACTCAAACCCACGTATCCACCCTATACCCATAACCCAACAACCCCCCCCTTAACCTTACTTTTTAGGACACTACGGGCAATTTAGCATGGCCAATCCACCTAGCCCGCACATCTTTGGACTGTGGGAGGAAACCGGAGCACCCGGAGGAAACCCACGCACACACGGGGAGGACGTGCAGACTCCGCACAGACAGTGACCCAGCCGGGAATCGAACCTGGGACCCTGGAGCTGTGAAGCATTTGTGCTAACCACCATGCTACCGTGCTGCCCGTGAACACGAGGCATAATTCTGGAACCACTATGGTATGACAATAGGGCAGCACGGTAGCATTGTGGATAGCACAATCGCTTCACAGCTCCAGGGTCCCAGGTTCGATTCCAGCTTGGGTCACTGTCTGTGCGGAGTCTGCACATCCTCCCCATGTGTGCGTGGGTTTCCTCCGGGTGCTCCGGTTTCCTCCCACAGTCCAACGATGTGCAGGTTAGGTGGATTGGCCATGATAAATTGCACTTAGTGTACAAAATTGCAATTAGTGTTGGGTGGGGTTACTGGGTTATGGGATTGGGTGGAGATGTTGACCTTGAGTAGGGTGCTCTTTCCAAGAGCCGGTGCAGACTCGATGGGCCGAATGGCCTCCTTCTGCACTGTAAATTCTATGATCTATGACAACAAACAAATCTTCGAGCTGATGTAAGTCATCCATTACCAACCTTTTTCTCTCTTAAGCAGGGTTGCGTGTGGAGCCCTGAATTTCCTCAGACAGCAAAAAATGCCAAGACAACCAATGTTGTTCATCATGTAAAATGCAAGTTCCTGAGTATTCAAATCTAAAAAAAAAAGTACCTCAACTGTGACTTCATTTCTGAACTGTCTTCCCTCTTTGTGGAGCAGGTTTGTCTATTTTTGCTGTAGGTGTAAGAAACCTTTAATTGTCAGACCAGCCAACCACCCAGGAGGTAACTACGATGCCTCCAGTAGAAGATGTTAAAGAGAGTGACAAGTAGTCTGATGAGCCTCAACATTCGGTTCTGACAATGGTACAGGAGGTCAACACTGCAACCATCAAACATATGTGCAACTTCCAGCCAGCATGCCGAAGCCAGAAAAGATGCTGGAACTTCGTCGCAATCTTTCATTGCCGACAGCGAAACACAGAGGTGAGCATACCACTAAACCACAGGAATGCTCATCCAGTGCCACAGAGGACATCACCACAACCCACACGACAACAGAGGTGGTGAAAGAAATGATGAGACGATGAATACAATGTTTGTCCGCCTCGCAAATCAACGAGTTAGAGTAGCATCCACCAGCCACTGCAACAGCCAATCGACAAAATACGGTTCAACAGGAAACAATGGAAGAAAAAGCTGAAAACATACCCAGATGCCAGAACAATCTCCAAACCTACAGGAAGAACCAGCAGTGACAGAGCCTACCACTCCTCCAGCAGCAGTACGAGAGAAATATAGAAGGGTTAAAAGGCCTCGGGACAGCCAGAGTATTTGAATTCAAGGGCCTGAAGTGGGGAGATGGGGCAGTGATAATGTAATAATAAAAGTGTAAATGTATGATCGTAATAACAATATAAAAGCGTAAGGTAAACTAGAATCACTTAAAATAAATTGGACAGGGCAGCACGGTGGCCTAGTGGTTAGCACAACCGCCTCACGGCGCTGAGGTCCCAGGTTCGATCCCGGCTCTGGGTCTCTGTCCGTGTGGAGTTTGCACATTCTCCCCGTGTCTGCGTGGGTTTCACCCCCACAACCCAAAAATGTGCAGAGTAGGTGGATTGACCACGCTAAATTGCCCCTTAATTGGAAAAAATAATTGGGTAATCTAAATTTATAAAAAATAAATTTAATAAATAAATAAATAAATAAATACATTGGACAAAGACTTAGCGGGAGGTGTAGTATAAAGGACTGGCACTTGTAGGGTTATTGTGGGACAGACCACACAGTGATGTAAGAGGCATATGACCCGTTCCCAGGGTCTGTTGAGTGTTGAACAGAGCTATGCATACCAGCAAGGATGAGACAGCACTATCTTGTACCTTTACTGTATGTTGTGTTGGAAAACCATGACTGCATGAACTGGGTTTTGCTTTTAAAATTTGTATGGCCTTGTCTTATTTGGACACGATGGTTTTTTTTACAAAACGGTCATTAGTGTAAATTTGGACTGGAAGCAACTGAATGCATTTTCAATTAAATCCCCTGACAAGCATGGTGCATGAGAGGGAGAGCTGTTTGTTTGTTTTAATTGCAATGACTCTAATTGATGAGGAGAAAATCGGCAAATTCCAGTGAGTTACTGGAAATCACATGATTGAGACAAGCTTTAAATTCTGGACCTGTTGCTTTTGCAATCAGTGTGCTTTGGGGAATTAACTGTGAAGGAAGGCTGGCTGAACTCACACTCTCCCTGCCTTATCTGAAATGCATGTGTGATTATCAACCTGCAGCCAGAGAATCCTCATCTGACTGTAACTTGCCTGCGTTTGGAAATCTGCAAAACTGAATCAAAAGAATTGACCCAGCTCTGTTTGTACATTCTTCAATGCTGAAGCTCCATAGGTGAGAACTTCCAGAAATCTACTGGGACCAGCGGTCCATCTTCACATGAAGGAGGTCCAGTTCAATGTCATTGAACGCTGTGGGCTGGATTCTCCGATTCTGCACCTATGTCCGCAGAATCCGTCTGGTCTCACGACCAAAACGTGGGCATCGGCGCAGCCCCTGCACCGATACTCCACCCGATGGGGGGGCTAGCAGCAATGCCACATAAAGCCCTGTCTTTACCTGCCGATAAAGACGCAGATTGGCCGGGTCCATGGCCGCACATACAACATGGCGCCGGCGCACCCGTGGACCCAACTGCCAAAAACTGTCCACCCGTAACGCCCCTTGCCAACCCCGGACCATCCCCCACCCCGGCCCCCTGCTGAAGTCCCCACGCCAGCGGAACGGCTCCCCATCACTGAGGCGACGATAGACACAGTCCACAGCCGCCACGTGAGGTCCCCAAAAAGTAATAGGACATGCACCCCAAGCCGTTGGGGATTCGGTCCATCGGGGGTGGAGCATCGGGAAAGGGCCTCAGGTGATGTCCTGAGGCCGCCCCAACAGCATGCAGTGTACTCCTCGAGTACCCTGTTTTTGAGGGGGCGGAGCATCGGAAAAACGGCACCGGACCCGATTCTGGCATAAAAATGGATTCTCAGCTGATCGCCAAACGCGATTTCGGTTGAGAATCCAGTCCTATGAATTTTTGCTTTTCCTTAGAAAGTGTTTTGCTAACCACCCATCTCTGCAGAGACCATTTGTGTGTCCTTTGTTGTCTGTGTGTATGGTCTGAGTCCTGGGGAAGTTTTAAGAAGAGCTAGATGGTTATTCTTCCAGATAGCAATTTTTTTGAATTAATTTATGGGTTGTGAGCGTTGCTGGCTCGGCCAACATTTATTGCCTATCCCTAGTTTCCCTTCAAAAGGTGGTGATGAGCTGCCTTCTTCAATCACAGCAGTCCTCAAGTTGTAGGTACACCCACAGTGCTGTTCGGGAGGGAATCCAGGATTTTGACCCAGTGACAGTGAAAGAACAGCGAGATATTTCCAAGTTAGGATGGTGAATGACTGGAAGGGGAACCTCCAGGTGACAGTATTCCCAGGTGTCTGTTGCTCTTGTCCTTCGAGATAGTAGCGGTCATGGGTTTGGAAGATGCTGTCTAAGGAACCTTGGTGAGTTCCTGCAGTACCACTGTTCGTCAGTGGTGGAAGGAGTGACTGTTTGTGGAAGGGGTAACAATCAAGCGGGTTGCTTTGTCATGGGTGATTCAAGCTTCTTTGAGCATTGTTGGAGCTTCACTCATTCAGGCAAGTGGAGAATATTCCATTACGCTCCTGAATTGTGCCTTGTAGAGGTAAGACAGGCTTTGAGAGTCAGGAGGTGAGTTACTCGGTGCAGGATTTCGACCTGTTGACCTGTTCTGATAGTCGTGTGTCTAGTCCAATTCAGTTTCTGGTCAATGGTAGTCCCAAGGATCTTGAGAGTGGAGGATTCAGTGATAATAATATCATTGAATGTCAAGAGGCAAAGTTTAGATGGTCACTGCCTGGCACTTATGTGACACGAAAGTTACTTGTGTGTTAAACAGTTCTTGCAAATTATTTTTTAAAAGTTTGTTTTATAATAAATAATTTGTTCTGAGTTTGTTGAAAGTCTTGTCACCTCAGCTTTGGGGGCATGGTTTGATTATAGACCAAGTTGGCACCTCATTTACCGGCACTTGTATTAATGTGAGAGGGACAGGTTGTGAAGGACGTCTTATTCTCCCTGGAACGATAGAGGTTGAGGGGCGACCTGATAGAAGTCTATGCGGGGCATGGACAGAGTGGATATCAGAAGCTTTTTTCCCAGGGTGGAAGAGTCAATTACTAGGGTACATAGGTTTAAGGTGCAAGGGGAAAAATTTAGAGGAGATGTGCGAGGGAAGCTTTTTTTACACAGAGGGTAGTCAGTGCCTGGAACTCACTGCCGGAGGAGGTGGTGGAAGCAGGTACGATAGTGACATTTAAGGGGCGTCTTGACAAATGCATGAACAGGATGGGAATAGAACATAGAACATAGAACATAGAACAGTACAGCACAGAACAGGCCCTTCGGCCCTCAATGTTGTGCCGAGCCATGATCACCCCATTTAAACCCACGTAACCCACATACCCGTAACCCAACAATCCCCCCATTAACCTTACACTACGGGCAATTTAGCATGGCCAATCCACCTAACCCGCACATCTTTGGACTGTGGGAGGAAACCGGAGCACCCGGAGGAAACCCACGCACACACGGGGAGGACGTGCAGACTCCACACAGACAGTGACCCAGCCGGGAATCGAACCTGGGACCCTGGAGCTGTGAAGCATTGATGCTAACCACCATGCTACCGTGATGCTACCACCATAATACAGGCCCCAGAAGTGAAGAAAGTTTTAGGCTCGATAGGCAGCATCCTATCGCGCAGGTTTGGAGGGCTGAAGGGCCTGTTCCTGTACCGTACTTTTCTTTGTTCTTTGTTCTTTACCACTTGTGTTTCTAATATGTATGAGGCCAATAGTTATGATGGTGAAGGTTTTATTTTAATGTAACTGAGTCAAACTCATTGATGTTGATTCCTCCCCTTTGTTGGGAATGGGCATTCCCCTGAATAATTGTGGTGTCAACATAAAAGGTTCTTTGCATGGGAACTGCTAACTAGGGACCGACTGATGGCATGTGTGAGATAGGCGGACCTTACGTTAATCAATTTTACACAAGGAGATATCTGGTGATGAACCCCTCTTGCACAGAGTCAGCTCTGGCAACATGGTCATACCTCTCAGCTTCGCTGCCATTGGCAGCCTACTCATACTCTTCCATTTGGGAATCATCAGAATGGACAAGAGCTTCCTCCTCCTCATCATCTTTCTCATCCTCATCCTTCACCTCACAGGTTGGAGCTCTTCCCATGGTGCCATCATCATTGATTTCTAGGCCCCTCCACTCTGCAATGTCCACTAATATTCTTAATACCTTTCCTGGGAATAATGCAAGGCTCCACCTCGGCACCTGAGGCACCCAAAGTGCATTTTTAAAATGCAAATAGCCTGATCGATTGTACTCCTTGTGACAACATGTCTGCTGTTATAGTTGTGCTCTGACTCAAGATGAGAGATCCTGAAGAGAGCCATTCTTAAGAACCTTGTCTCCTAGAAACCAACCATGGATCTGTGTAGGTGGCCGAAATAGCTGAGGGAGTAGGGAACTCCTTAGTACGAAAGTGTCAGGGAACCTTGCACACACTTGAAGGAAGAGCTTATTATGGTCTCAACCCACCTGTACATTGAGTAAATGGAAGGGCTTTCAGGTGATGTGCCGAATTATGAGTTGGAGCCTTTATGGCAGCATGGGTGCAATCAATAACACCCTGCTCCTGAGGGAAGTCTGCTTATTGGGCAAAGGACATGACTCTGCATCTGAGATGCCAAATCTACAGGAATATTTATGTGATTCCCCCACACAAGCAAATGGTACAGTTTATTAACTACAGCATTAACTAGTACAGTTGACAAGGGGGAGCCAGTCGATGTGGTATATTTGGACTTTCAGAAGGTGTTTAAAAAAGTCCCGCACAAGAGAATATTGTGCAAGATTAAAGAGCATGGGATTGGGGGAAGTGTATTGAGGTGGATAGAAAACTGGTTGGCAGAGAGGAAAAATAAAATTGATTACGATAAATGGCGGAGCGGGCTTGAAGGGCCAAAGGGCCTCCTCCTGCTCCTATCCTCTATGTATCTATGTAAATCCACCCTCCCTTAATGCAGTACAGTAGCACAGTGGTTAGCACTGTGGCTTCACAACGACAGGGTCCCAGGCTCTATTGCCCGCTTGGATCACTGTCTGTGTGAAGTCTGCAAGTTCTCCCCATGTCTGCATGGGTTTCCTCCGGGTGCTCCAGTTTCCTACCACAGGTCCCGATAGACGTGCTGTTAGGTAATTTGGACATTCTGAATTTGCCCTCTGTATACCCGAACGGGTGCCTGAATGTGGCGACTAGGGCTTTTCACAGTAACTTCATTGCAATGTTCGTGCCGCTCCAGCGCCGTGCTGGCCCCATGTAGGGCCAGAATTAGTCCTGGCAGCGGCCCGTTCACACAGTCATACAACGCAAAGGCGTTTACGGTGGTGTGGACACTCTGCTTCGGGATTGGAGAATCCAGCCCTTAAGTGCCTGTGCCCAATCCTTGCAAGCCTTGGTGCTAAGAATAGTTCCTGATGGTCACTGGTCAGTAAAATCACAGATTGAGCAATTCCATTTAGGTCTTGGAATCCCTTGGCCTTGTCCTGCTCAAAACATCAGTTGATTGATTGCAGTTGTATTAGCTATGAATCACTCTGGAGAGCACCACTGTCTTTCCAAGCTCTTCAGTGTGTCTTGATGCAACAACAATCTCCCTACCTGTCACTTCCCTGGGTGTTCTGCAGATCTTGAGATGTGTTAATATGCTCGTCTCATCAGTTCACCATTTTAACCATATGTGTGGAGACAGTGTCTCCTGCCTGTACTAAATTGATGCTTCCAGTCATATTTTGAGTTAATATCCTGGAACTCCCTCCCTAGCAGCACTGTGGGTGTACATATTATGAACTGCAATATTTTAAGAATGCAGTTCACTGCATCCTTCTCTATGGCAATTAGGACGGGGCAAAAAATGCTGGCTTGGCCAGCAGCGCCAACATCCCAAGAACCAATAAATCCGTTAAAATATTCTATGATTATAAGCTCGGTACCGAGTCCCATTAAACCGTGTCCTTGAAATCAAGCAGAAATTCTTGTGGCAGGTACAACAAGTTGAGAGAGTGGTTTTGAGTAAAGTAGGTACTTCTTTTGAAGGGAGTGTCAGCCATGGCTCAGTTAGTAACACCGTTGCTTCTGAGATGTGGGTCAAAGGCGCTCTAGAACCTGAGCATAAAAATCAAGGCTGACAATGCAAATCTGATGGACTGCCGCATTGCTGGATATTCTCTCTTTCTGTTGAGATGTTTAACTGAGGCAGCTGCTGCTTCTGCACTTGCACTCCTGCTGAACAAAAGATGTTGCCCTTTGACTGACTGCAATCTTTAAAATGCTGCACCAGAACGGTATATTTCCTCCTTCTTCACAGCAAAAGTAAGCTAATGAAAGATGGCTTTCTAGCCTCCAAATAACCTTGCATGTTTATGAGGAATGGAAGGGAAAAATGTGGTAGATTAGATAAGGACAACTCATTTGCAATTCTGGCAATGAGAGTCTAGATCATGCAGTCAGTCACATGCATCATTTGCAAAGTCACTGGATACCTTAGAATCCCTACTATAGAATCCATAGAACCCTTACAATACAGGAGGAGGCCATTCAGCCCAATTGACTCTGCACCGACCCTCCGAAAGCACACCCTATCTAGACCCACGTCCCTGCCCTATCCACACAAACCCGTAACTCCACCTAACCTGCACATCTTTGGACACTGAGAGGCAATTTAGCATGGCCAATCCATCTAACAGCACATCTATGGACTGTAGGAGGAAACCTGAGAGCCCAGAGGAAACCCATGCAGGCATGGGGAGAAAGTGTAAACTCCACACAGACAGTCACCCAAGGCCAGAATTGAACCTGGGCCTCTAGTGCTGTGAGACAGCAGTGATAACTACTGTGCTACCCATACCTGTCATTTAAATACATCAGTTGAATATGTTGATTGAATACCTCAGCAAGGAATTTTTTTTCTTGTAGGGACTACAGCTGGATTCACCAGAATGATACTACCACTTGATACCAACATTCAAATGGTTACATTTTGAGGATAGTTAGTATAAACAAGTTTAGAAGTTTGAGGGTTAACCTGATAAAGGGATTTGATAGTGCAGACAGAGAAAAACTATTTCCTTTTGTGCGGGAATCCAGAACAAGAAGGCATATAATCTTAAAATTACATATAGGCTTTTTTAGAAACAAAATCAAGAAGGTCTTGTTCATAAAAAGGACAGAAAAGGATGGGCTTTCAGGCGAGTAGAGTGGTGGCTTGGCCCTCCCACGACCTGTCCACAATTTTACAAGGGGCCTAGTGAAGCACACCCCATCCTCACCCCACTGCGGCACTTGTGGCCAATTATTGGTCACTTAAAGGCTGCTTTCAGCCTAAATCTTGACACTGGCGGGAGAAGTGAGAAGTTCAGGGGGAAAGCCCAACAAGTCACCCTGTTCGGGCCTTGGGTGGGAAGGGGGTTGCCCTCTCTCAAAGGCACCCTTTCCAAATTAAGCATACTGCACCCCCACCAGGCCTTCCACCTCTGGGTGCGCCCATACCTCGACCTCTCTGTCAAAATCCCCACCCCATTCTCCCCACCCTCCTCCCTGCCAGGCCTCACAACCTTCCCATCATGAGCCTCCCCAGGCAGGCAAGAAACCCAGCCTTCCTTGGAATTCAGCTCTCCCAAAAGGTTGTGAATGGTGGGTCAATCATAATTTTCAAGACTGATTATTACACGAGATTATGATGGTTAAAAGTATGAAGGCAAATGGAGAAAATGCAGGTAAATGGAGTTGTTGCACAGATGAACCATGATCCGACCGAAGGGTAGAGCAGGGACAAGGGACTAAATGACCTCCTTTCCTACGTTTTTAAAAGATAGAGCTGAAGATAATACATTTTGTCTTGCTGCCAGTAACTCTTTTAAGTTAGTCATTACCTGAAATTCACATGTGCAAAGTAATGACTTCTTGTCACTAAAGTAATTTACTTTGTGTCAATGCAATTTTTTCACATAACTAATTAAATCTTACATATACAGTAATTGACTGTTTCATTTTACTTGCACAATTCAGATTTGTGATCTAAAATTAAACCTATTTGAAAAGTATTACGCTTAAAGTGGCAAATATTTTGTCTAGACATTTGTTTTAAATAGTTTGCTTGATCAACTCATTATTATCCCGAGTGCAAAAGGAGGCCATTCAGCCATCGAGTCTGTACTGACCCTCTAAAAGAGTACCCTGCCTAGCCCCACACCCCACCCTACCTCCGTCACCCACCTAACCCTGCACATCAAGGGGTAATCTAACATGGCCAATCCACCTAACCTGCAAATTTTGGACTGTGGGAGGAAACTGAAACACCCACAGGAAAGGCACGCAGCCATGGGAGAAAGTGCAAACTCCACACAGTCACCCAAGGCTGTAATTGAACTCGGTCTCTGGCGCTGTGAGGCAGCAGTGCTAACCACTGTGCCACCATCCTGCCCTAAAACATTTTTCTGCTTATGTTGAGATGATGATATTGAATGTCATTGAATTCTTTTTTTCATTTTTTAGCAACAGTATTGAATCAACTAGTCTCAGAACACATACAAGATGAGCCAGATGTGGGCAGCATCTGATGCAGCAGTTAGCACTGCTGCCTCATGGCACTGAGGACCCGGGTTCCACCCCAGCCCCGGGTTACTTACTGTCTGTGTGGAGTTTGTACATTCTCCCCATGCCTGCGTGGGTCTCAGCCCCACAACCAGAAGATGTGCAGGGTAGGTGTATTGGCCATGCTAAATTGCCCCTTAATTGGAAAAAATAAATTGGGTACTTCAAACTTAAAAAATAGATGGGCCAGATGCAAAGCAAAGCCTCACTTTGCCACAATATTATGCCTTTACGCTTGGTAATTTTCTCCCTTGTGCTTTTAATAATGCCGGCCCTTGCTACAGTACAGTTCTACGCCTGCCAATCCTCACTATTTAGGATGAAACATGAACAATTGCCAGTTGCGAGAAATACCAGCTCTTGGTGCCACAAAAGAAAATTTCACACTTGCCTTGGAGGGCCTCTGTGTGTGGATCTACTTCAGCCTGATTGGAAAACACTTGCTAAAGCCAGTTACAATTGACACTATAAGACCCCAATTTGCATAAATTCATAAGGCTTCTGTCAGTATTGGGTGGGTGCCTTGTTTGCCTGCAGCACCCTGCAAGTAAAAGTATGCAACGCTGAGAAAGAACCAAACTACAAGCGGGAGAATAATATGCTTGTTTTAATTCCCCAATCACTCAGTTTCGGGCGGCAGGAAGGGTTAAAGTGAACCCTACAGTTTTGCATCTTAGATACAAAATTTGAAAGTTTTTTTTAGCTGTAATCTTTACTGTCATTAAACTTTTCATTTTTAATATAAAATGTGTTTCCAGTAGATTTTTATAGACAGATTTTATGATATATTTTTGCAAACAAATGTAGGAGATCTTTACATTATAAATATTGCCCCCGAACACAATCCAGTACAGATTGTTACAAGTAAGTTACTGTTTTATTCATAGTTTCATCATTGAGATTATTGGAAAGGTCAGTAACCTATTGTGCCAGGAATAATCAACAGAGTGTTGTCAAATGTATACAGAAATGCAGCAATTTGCAACAAAATGCATTGTCTCAACATTTAATGTATCTTTGTAATACTGGTGTTTGTATGTTTTGACGTCTTAAATGACAGCATTGTTCAATGTATCAAGCATTTGTTCAAAGTTTAATCAGAATGTTTCTATGTAAGCTGTTCTCAAGCTAAGGAATTCAGGGGGAGGGCTGGATCGGAGGTGTTACTTGTAGAAAGACATTATACTTACCTTTAAACACAGCCAACTTGTTCCCAAAACAAAAGGTCATTTAGTCTATTATTCACAAAAGTGAGATTATTGTCAAACAAAAGCAACAGAAGATGTTTCATAAAGGCCATCGGTACAAAAGGGAATAATCATGTGTTACCACACAGATATCTTAGGAGGCGATACGAGAACTAGTTTGCATGTTAATGCTTTTGTTCGTCATTAATGGGGGCCTACAAAA
The DNA here is from genome assembly GCF_902713615.1 of Scyliorhinus canicula. Classification (NCBI taxonomy): domain Eukaryota; kingdom Metazoa; phylum Chordata; class Chondrichthyes; order Carcharhiniformes; family Scyliorhinidae; genus Scyliorhinus; species Scyliorhinus canicula. The sequence continues at coordinate 180,312,755 of NC_052146.1, forward strand.
TTACTTGCAAACATTTGCCTCTTTGTCCAAAAACTATGATTTCCAGAATTTATTCATTGAGCTGTCTTCAATGATTTCTTAGTAATAAGCTTAAAACATAGATGCCCAATTGTTTGATGAGAGAGTATCTGTTGTTGTGGAACACTGCGCATTAGCACAGTTCCACTGGCCCTATGGTACATGCTGTGTTTTGGACGAAGCAGTGAGCAGTCTGCAAAATGAATAAATGAACTGTATTCTAGGGGGTTAGTGAGGAGTCAGCGCAAATTGTGGGAACAAATAACAGTCAGGACAAGGCAGTGTTTTATAACATCAGTGGTGCAATCCATCTTTGGAATTTTTCAAAGCTCTGCTAATAAAGGCCCACTTGCAATACCCAGCAGAGAATCGTTTAATTAAATTTATCCATTAAAGTTTCTTTTTCACAGAGAGCCATCATTCTCCTCTGTCTCCCCTTCTGTCCCTGCAGATGCGCTCAACACTCGGAACAAGCAAATCATTTGCACCACACTGAAAGTGCTCCAGCACCTGGTTGTGTCAGCTGACATGGTGGGCGAGGCCCTGGTGCCTTATTACCGTCAAATCCTCCCCGTCTTGAATATCTTCAAGAATGTGAATGGTAAGTCATCAGGCAGACATCACACCTCATTCTCCTCTCTCCGTTTTGTTTCAGCCTGAAGGGAAAGCTTTTTAAAAAAACTAGTTCAAATCTATTATCTCAACATATCTGCAACCATTTGAAACATGAACAGAAGCTGTGGACTAACCGACATATTGCAGTGGCATAGAGTGGGCAAGTGTTGGATGGTCATTATATGTGTTCCCCGCACCACCTCCAATCATTTCCATTATGCAAATTCGATTCAATTTGGGGGCAATGGGGCTGAAAAATATCAGGGACCAAAACTGTGTGATTTCATACGAAACACCAGAGCAAGGAGGTCCAACAAATATATGTTCGGCAATTCTTCCCATTTTAACAATCTTTCTAAGCTACCTCTTTTCATTCAATTACTCCTTTTGTCTTCCTTTTAAATTAATTTTAATTTTAGTTGTTTAATAAAGGACAAGATACTTTTTCCTGATAGTCTCAGATTACACTGATTACACCTATGACATTTAACACAAGGACTTTCTCAGTATTATTAGATTTTTAAAAGCCAATTTATCACATTTCTTCTTCCCTTCTGGAGCTTTTACATCTGCTAAGATATGGCTTCATAGGCATCAGGTGGTCTTCCAACTAGAGACCTTTCTTCAGGTTGAGGCTGCAGCATTAAGCAGACCTATACAAACTTGGGACAGAGTTCTGCCAAGTTTCCATGTCATTACCCACCCAATATCAGGCATGCATTGCACAGAGGCAATGCTAATATTGGCTGCAATTTTATTGGCAGTAATTATGATGTAAATGTGCTCAATACAAAGATGCCAGGTTCCTATTTCAAATTACATGACTGTTTAAATGTACTTATGTCAACTTCAGCCTATTTGCAAGGTCCTGTGGGTTTTGCATTGCCTGCAGTTGACGTGATTCATTCACCTGCCCAAAAGGTTTGTATTTGCTTTTGTATTTAGATTAAAATTACTTTTAACTCATTTATGGGATGTGGGCATCGCTGGAAAGGCTAGCATTTATTATCCATCCCTAATTGATCTGGAGAAGGTATTGGTGAGCTGCCTCAGTAGGTATATCCACTGTGCTGTTAGGGAGGGAGTTCTCGGATTTTGACCCAGCAATAGTGAAGGAACGGTGATATATTTCCAAATCCAGATGGTATTTGGCTTGGAGGGGAACTTCCAGATAGTGGTATTCCCAGGTATCCACTGCCTTGTCCTTCCTGATGTAGTGGAAGGTGCTGTCTAAGGAACCTTGGTGGTTGCTGCAGTGCATCTTGTAGGTGGTGCCCACTGCTGCCACAATGTGTGGCGGTGGAGGGAGTGAATGTTTCTGGATAGGATGCCAATCAAGGAGGCTACTTTGACCTGGATAGCATGGAGCTTCTTGAGTGTTGTTAGAGCTGTACTCATCCAGGCAAATTGGAGAATATTCCATCACACTCCTCATCTTTGCCTGTAGATGGTAAAAAGGCTTTGGGGTGTTCGGAGGTGAGTTACTCTCTACAGGATTCCTAGCCTCTGACGTACTTTTGTAGCCACAGCATTTGTATGGATAGTCCAGTTCCGTTTCTGGTCAATAGTAACTCCTAGGATATTGATAGTGGGGGATTCAGCGATGGTAATGCCACTGAATATCAAGGGATGATGGTTAGATCCTTTCTTGTTGGAGATAGTCATTGCCTGCCATTTGTGTGGCACGAATGTTACTTGCCACTTACCAGCCAATGCTTGTACATTGACCAGGTCGTACTGTAATTTGTCATGGACTGCTGAAGAGTCACGATGTGCTGAACATTGTGCAGCCATCAATTAATGTCCCCAAACCGATGAAGGGCAAGTCATTGATGAAACAGTTGAAGATGTTTGAGTGTAGGACACTCTCCTGAGGTATTCCTGCAGTGATATCCTGGAACTGAGATGACTGACCTCCAGTGACCACAACCATCTTCCTTTTTGATAGGTGTAGTTCCAAACAGTGGAGATCTTTCCTCCGATTTCCATTGACTCCAGTTTTGTAAGGGCTCCTTGATGCCGTACTTGATCAACTGCTGCCTCGATGGCAAAGGTAGTCACTGTCACCTCACCTCTGCCGTTCAGCTCTTTTGCCCATGTTTGGACCAAGGCTGACTAGAGGTCAGGAGCTAATTGATCCTGGCGGAACCCAAACTGAGCATCCCTAAGCAAGCTATTGTTAAGCAAGTGCTGCTTGATAATACTGTCAATTATCCCTTCCATCACTTTACTTATGATCAAGAGCAGACTGATTGGCCGGGGTTAGATTTGTCCTACTTCCTGTTTACAGGATAGTTACCCTACCTTGGCTATTTTCCATATTGCTGGGTCGATGTCAGTGCTGCAGCTGTGTAATTGAACAAAAATGAATGCTGAGCCAAAGATTGAGTTATTATGAAACTTTGTCCAAGAGTTGGACTTTAAGGAAGGTCTTAAAGGAGGAGAAGGAGAGGTATAGAGGTGGAAAGTTTTGAAAGAATATTTCAGTGTGAAGGGGCAAGGTGGTTGAAAACATGGTCACTCAAGGTTGGAGAAAAAGAGAGAAATACAGAACAGGCCAGAGATGCAGAGATTCAGAATTCTGGGGTATTGTAGGTTTAATGGGAATTTGGGCGGGATTCTCCCATCGGGCGACTAAGTGCTGATGCGTAAAAACGGGAGCGCTTTACTCCGGCGTCAGCGCCCGTTCCGGGACCCCATTCTGCAGCCCACAGGGGGCTAGCATGGCGCTGGAACAGCCCACGCCGCTCCAGCTGCTGATCCCGGCCTGAACCCAGCGCCGCGGGGTCCGTGCATGCGCAGTTGGGCCGGAGGCAACTAACGCATGCGCAGTGGCCTTCTTCCCCGCACCGACGCCAAATGGCGCAGGGCTACAGGAGCCGGCACGGAGCCGCCGATCGGTGGGTCCAGATCGCGGGCCAGGCCACTACGGAGACCCCCCCGGGGTCGGAGCCCCCCCCACCCCCCCCAAAAGGCCGCCCCCGGACCCTTCAACGCCGCGGTCCCGCCAGCTCAGAGGATGTTAGAACTGCGCCGGCAGGACTCGGCTTCTTGTTGACGACCGCTCGGCCCATCCGGGACGGAGAATCGGCGCGCCGGCCCGGGCCGAAGAGTCGGCGCATACCACGACAGGTGCCGGCCCTAGTGGCGCGCGGAGAATCGCATCCTGTCATCGGGGCGGCTTGGCGCGATTCGCACGGCCCGCCGTCGATTCTCCGACCCGGCGTGGTGTCGGAGAATTCTGCCCAGGAACAACATGATTGCAATGGAACCTAAATACAAAGATGGGAATTTTAAATTTGGAAACTGGAAACCAACATATGCCAACAAGCACAGCGTTGACGGATGAGGAAAATGTTGCATAGAACAGAAATGGTAAATGGATAGATGAGGGTATCAGCAGCATGAGGCTGTGGCAAGTGATGTTACTGAGGTAGAAGTAAGTAGCCTTGGTGTTGGAGAGGATTTAGGATCAAAAGTTCAGCTTGGGTTAAATAGGGTGCCAAGGTTGTGAGCAGTTTGATTCAACTTGAAACTATTGAGGGACAGGGGCATGGAATCGAGGAGCAAGGTCAACTGTGATGATTTTGATCATTCCAATGCTTATGGATAAACTGTAGATTATCCAAAGCTGGTGTTGGACAAACAGTCTGACAACACAAGCAATGGAGTTGTAAAGAGAGGTCATGGAGAGATTCAGCTGGGTATGATCAGCGTACACGTAGAAGTTGACACCATTTTTAAAATTATTTCAGGGATGAGTATCAATGGCAACACGAGCATTTGTTGACCATCCCTAATGAGCCACCTTCTAGAATTTCTGCAGTCCAGCTGATGCAGGTACATCCAGAGTGCTGCTGAGAGGGGAGTTTCAGGATTCTGACATAGGCAATATAGTTCCAAGTCTGGGTGCTGTGTGGCTTGAACATGGAGGTAGTGGTTTCCCATGCATCTGCTGCTGTCATCCTTTTAGGTGGTAGAGAGGTCATAGGTTTGGAAAGTGCTGTCAAAGGAGCCTTGGTGAGTTGCTGGAGTGTAACATGTAAATGGTGCATCCTGCTGCCATTTTGCAACATTTTGCAGCGAGTGAATGTTGAAGGTGGTGGACAGGGTGCCGATCAAGCGGGCTGCTTTGTCTAGGTGGTGTTGAGTTTCTTGAGTGTTATTGGAGCTGTGATGGGATATTCCATCAGCTCCTTATTTATGCCTTGTAGATAGTGGATACGCTATGGGGAGTCAGGAAGTAAGTTACTCTCCTCAGAATTTTCAGCTTCTAATATGCTCTTGTAGTTACAGTATTTATATGGCTGGTCCAGTGAGCATTGCGAAAGGTACTGAACCTTATGCAATCATCAGTGATCATCCTCATTTACGACCTCAAGATAGAAGGAAGGTTATTGCTAAAGCTAGTGAGGCTGGTTGGACCTAGGATACTACCCTAAGCATCTCTTTATCCTTGTCCTGGGACTGAGATTATTGGCATCTAACAAGCACAACCATCTTCCTTTTGGTTACGTGGAGAGTTTCCCCATCGATTCCATTGACTTAGTGATGCTACGCTGCCACTCTCAGGCAAATGATGCCTTGATGTCAGCTCCTCTGTTGAGTTCAGTCCTTTTGTCCATGTTTGGACTAAGGCTGAAATGAGGCCAGGAACCAGGTGACCCTGGCAGAACCCAAAGTGAACATTAGTGAACTGGATCCTCCGCCGGCGGGATGTTCCGTTTTGCCGGCAGTCCAGGGGTTTCCCGACGGCATGGGGTTGCCCTATAATGGGAAACCCCTTTGACCAGCGGCATAACGGAGCATCTCGCCAGCATGCTGAACCAGAAATCTGGCCCGGCAGGACGGAGAATCCAGCCTCAGGTTATTACTCAGTAAGTGTCGCTTGATAGCACTATCGGCAACACCTTCCTTCACTTTGATTGGGAAGAGCTGATGTCGGGTAATTGTTGGATTGGATTTGTTCCACTTCTTGTAGATGGGACATATCTGGGCAATTTTCCACATTTTCAGATGGAAGCCAGAAGGGTATGAGAGAGGGAGTGAGGGGGGACGAGAGACGGGGACGAGAGAGAGGAGGATGAGAGAGAGAAGGGGAAGAGGGAGAGAGAGATGGACGAGAGAGAGAGAGGGGGGATGAGAGAGGGAGAGGGGGGATGAGAGAGAGAGGGAGAAAGAGAGAGGGACGAGAACGAGAGGGAGAGGGACGAGAGAGAGAAGGACAAACGCGCGAGAGAGAGGGGGACGAGAGAAGGGGATGAGAGAGAGGGGGTCGAGAGAGAGAGGGAGAGAGGGTGATGAGAGGGATAGGGACAATGAGAGAGAGAGAGGGGAATGAGAGAGAGAGGGGGATGAGAGAGAGAGAAGGACAAAGTGAGAGAGGGGGACAAGAGACACAGAGCTGGGGGTGATGAGAGAGAGAGAGAGAGGGGGATGAGAGAGAGAGGCGGATGAGCGAGAGAGAGGGGGGGACGAGAGAGAGAGAGAGAGAGGGAGGAGGGTACGAGAGAGAGAGGGGGGAATGAGAGTGAGAGAGGAGCAGAGAGAGAGAGGGGGGAACAAGAGAAACAAAGGGGGGAGCAAGAGAGAGAGGGGGATGAGAGAGAGAGAGGCGGGCGAGCGAGAGAGAGAGGGGATGAGAGATAGAGAGGGGGGGCAAGAGAGAGAGGGACACGCATGAGAGAGAGAGGGGGTCGAGAGAGAGAGAGGGAGAGAGGGGGATGAGAGAGGTAGGGACGATAAGAGAGAGAAGGGAATGAGAGAGAGAGGTATGAAAGAGAGGGGGACAAGAGAGCGAGATGGGGACAGAGAGAGGGGGGGGGGGGATCAGAGAGAGAGAGGCTGATGAGCCAGAGAGACAGGGGACCAGAGAGAGAGAGAGGGAATACAAGAGGGGGGGACAAGGGAGAGAGGGTATGAGAGAGAGGGGACGAGAGATAGAGGGAGGATGAGAGAAATGGGGGAATGATAGAGAGAGATCGGGGACGAAAGAGAGAGAGGGGGGGTAATGATAGTGAAAGAGAGAGAGGGGATGAGAGAGAGAAGAGGGACAAGAGTGAGAAGGGGGATGAGAGAAAGAGAGAGACAGAGAGAGAGAAAGGGGACAATAGATAGGAGGTGGGACAAGAGAGAAAGGGGGAGGAGGGCGAGAGAATGGGAGAGACAAGCGCGCTAGAGAGAGGGGGATGAGAGAGAGAGGGGGTCGTGGGAGAGAGAGAGGGAGAGAGTGGGGCAAGAGAGATAGGGACAATGAGAGAGAGAGAGAGGAGAATGAGAGAGAGGGGTACGAGAGAGAGGGGGGGACGAGAGAGAGAGGGGGGATGACAGAGGGAGAGAGGGGCAGAGAGAGAGAGGGGGACAAGAGACGCAGAGCTGGGGGGGGGCGAGAGAGAGAGAGGGGTGATGAGAGAGGCAGACGAGCGAGAGAGAGAGTTGGGACGAGAGAGAAAGAGGGGGGTACGAGAGAGAGAAGAGGGGACGAGAGAGAGAGAGAGATAGAGAGAGGTGGGGGGGGCAAGAGACACAGAGAGAGGGGGGAACGAGAGAGAGAGGGTGGATGAGAGAGGGGGGAATGAAAGAGAGGGGGGGAACGAGAGACCGTCATATAAGGGGACGAGAGAGTGAGAGAAAGGGGGTGAGTGAGAGGGGGATGAGAGATGGGACAAGAGAGAGAGAGGGGGACGAGGACGAGAGGGGGGACGAGGACAAAAGAGGGTGGGGATGAGGACAAGATAGAGGGGGGACGAGAACACGAGAGAGAGGGGGACGAGAGAGAGAGATGAGGAAATGACAGAGAGAAATGAGGGGATGAGAGAGAGAGTGAGGGTATGAGAGAAAGAGTGAGGGACAGAGAGAGATGGAAGAGAGGACAAGTGAGAGATGGAAGAGAGGATGAGAGAGGGAGGGATGAGAAAGGCAAGAGAGGGAGAGAGAGAGTGGGAAATGGGACAAGTGCGAGAGAGAAAGGGGAGGAAGAGACATGGGAGAGATGTGGATGGGGAAAGAGGAAGAGAGAGAGGGGAAGAGAACTGCTGCAATTTTGGGTGGAGGGTTGGGGGTTCGGAGGGAAGAAGAAAATTGCTTGGGCGGGTGATAAAGGGAGAAAATTGATTGGGGCACGGTTGGTGAGGGAGAAGATTCCTCCGAGAAGAGTGGAACCGGATGGTGATGGAGAAAACTGGAGGGGGTGCCAGAGGAGTTGCTGGCAGGGTTGTGCGGCACTATACATGGCAAAGAAAAGCATAAATTAGCTTCTTAAAACTTATGATAAAACCCAATGTGCGTTTTCTAAAGTTAGCTCAGTTTCAGGATGTTTGAAGCTCTGGAAATTCAGAAATATGGCAAATAAGCTTTGCTAGTTTTTGATGTCACAATTCGTAAGTGATGTTGCCAATTACAGTTTTGTGCGCTGCTGTTTGATTACATTGATGTCAGTTGCATTACTTTGAATGTTAAGTATAGCTAAATCCTAGAATCCCTACAGTGCAAAAGGAGGCCATTCGGCTCATCGAGTCCGTATCGATCTTTTGAAAAAACACCCTACCTCGGCCCAATTCCTCACCCTAGTCCTGTAACTCCACCCTAAGGGGCAATTTAACAATGACCAATCCACCTAACACGCACATCCTTGGACTGTGGGAGTAAACCGGAGTATATGGAGGAAACCCATGTAAATGATTGAGTGCAATTGATGTCAATTGAAAAAAGGTGTTGAACACAAATTATGTCAAAATTTGCAGGTAGGAATTAGAGACATGACACCTGCATGGATATGGCTGTCAGCTGCAGCTGAGCTAAGACAGGGTTGGAGACTAGCAATGTTGTAGAGATGGAAGTAGGTGGTCTTGGTGATGGGATGGGTATGAGGGTCGAAAAATCAGCCAATTCATTATTTCTAGAGTGTCGGAGAGTCAGAGTTTTACATCACGGAAAGATGCCCTTCAGCCCATCACCTCCGCACCAGCCATCGCGCACCTATCTATTCTAATCCCATTTTCCAGCACTTGGCCTGTATCTTTGTATGCTGTGGCATTTCAAGTGCTCATCTAAATACTTCTTAAAAGTTGTGAGGGTTCCTGACTCTACCACCCTTTCAGGCAAAGATTTCCAGATTCACACCACACTCTGGATGAGTGAGGTTTTCCTCATACCTCCTCTAAGCTCCCTGCTCCTTAATTTAAATCCAATAAGGCCCCCTAGTTATTGACTCCTCCGCTAAGGGGAAAAGTTCCTTCCTATCCACTCTATCTATGTCCCTCATAATTTTATGCACCTCAGTCAGGTCCTCCCTGAGACTTCTCTGCTCCAGGGATAACAATCTCAGCCAACCAGCCTCTCTTCATAGCTGAAACATTCCAGCCCAGGCAACATCCTGGTGAATCTCCTCTGTACCCTCTCTTTTGCAATCACTTCTTGCGTGTGATTGTGTGATGACCAGAACTGCACACAGTACTCCAGCTGGAGCCTAACCAGCATTTTTACAGGTCCAACATAATCTCCCTGCTCTGTGCTCAATGTCTTAGTTAATAAAGACAAGAATCCCATAATGCTTCTTAACCACCTGCTATCTGTTCTGATGTTTTCAGAGATCTATGGGCATACATGCCTTTGATCCTCTGTACTTCCTAAGGTCTGACTATTCATTGTATATTCCCTTGCCTTGTTAGTACTCCCAAAATGCATTACCTCACAGTTTTCATGGTTAAATTCCATTTGCCATGCTTCTGCCCATCTAACCAGCCCATCTATATCATCCTGTAATCTAAGGCCTTGCTCCATACTGTCAATTTTTGTGTCATCTATGAGTTTACTTATCAGTCCAAAATTCACATCCATGTATGGCACAAACAGCAAGGGGCCCAGCACCAATCTCTGCGGTACACCACTGGACACAGGCTTCCAGTCACAAAAGCAACCTTCAAACATCACCCTCTGCCTCCTACCACTGAGCCAGTTTTGGATCCAGTTTGCTAGATTGCCCTGGATCCCATGGGCTCTTGCCTTTTTCATCAGCCTCCTAAGTGAGACCTTGTCAAAAGCCTTACTAAAGTCCATGTGGACCTGCACTACCCTTTACACACCTAGGCACCTCCTCAAAAATTCAATCATATTTGTACGGCATGATCTCCTTTTGACAAAACCACGCTGACTATCCTTGATTAATTCTTTGCTCACCAAGTGGCGGTCAATTCTGCCCCTCAGAATCTTTTCCAGTAGTTTCCCTATCACTGAAGTTAGACTCACTGGCCTGTAATTTCCTGGTTTATCCCTACTTCCGTTCTTGAATAATAGCACCACATTAGCTGTCCTTCAGTACTCTGGCATCTCTCCCATGCCATAGAAGACTTGAATATTTTTGTCAGAGTTGCAATCACCTCCCATGCTCTCACAGCAATGTGGGATACCTTGGGTGGGATTCTCTCACCCCAGGGCCGAGCGGAGAATTGCTGCGACCGGCGCGAATCGCGCCACGCCGCCCCGACATTGGGACGTTATTCTCCGGAGAGCAGAGAATCGGCGCCATTGGCATCAGCGCAGTCGCGTGGCGCCGGTCGGGGGCTGCTCTACGGGCCCCCCCCCCGACGATTCACCGCCAGGATGGGCTGAGTGGCCGTACAAAAAGTCCTGAGTCCCGCCGGCGTCGTTCTAACCTGGCCTTACCCGGAGGGACCTTGGTGTGGAAGGATCTGAGGGCAGCCTGTGGGGGGTCTTATCCCGTGGGGGGGGGGGGGGGGGGGTGGGGGGGTGCCCGCTGTGGCATGTCCCACGACTGGGGCCCACCAATCGGCGGGCCGGCCTCTCGCGCTGGGTGCCTCCTTTGTTCCATGCCGGTCCCTGTAGCCATACGCCATGTTGCATCGGGGCTGGCACGGAGAAGGGAGACACCGCGCATGTGCGGAAAGCGTTCCGGTCCCACAGCGCATGCGCAGATCCGCGACGCCCATCTGTGCTGGTAGCGGCAGCTGGAGTGGCATGGGTTGCTCCAGTGCCGTGCTGGACCCCTGTAGGGGTCAGAATTGCTGCTCCTGAGGCCTTGTTGACGCCATCGGGAAACGCAACGTCATTTATGACGGCGTCAACATTTCGCCTCAGGATCACAGAATCCTACCCATTTTGTTTGTCCCCAATTTATCCACTTTTAGACTCGTTAAAACGACCTCTTCCCTCTCAATGTTAAGTTGTTGAAGTAAATCACAATTTGCCTCCCTGATATCTATACCTACATCATCCTCCGTAGTGAACACAGATGCAAAAAGTACTCATTTAAAACCTCACCTATATCTTCTGATTCCACACACATTGTCACATTGGTCCCTAATGGACACTACTCTCACCCTGGTCAACCTGCTGCCTTAATATAATTAGAAAACACCATTGGATTTTCCTTTATTTCACCCGCCAGTACTTTTTCATGCCCCCTTTATGCTCTTGCTTCTTTCTTAAGTAACCATTTGCATTTTCTATACTCCTCTCAGCCTACTGCTGTTTTGAGCCCTTGGTATCTGCAATAAGCCTCACATTTTTCCCCTTATACACCCCTGGATATTCCTTGAAATCCTTTCTCCCACCCTTCACTATCATGGGAACATGTTGGCCCTGGAATAATAACCAGCTCTTGCTTAATTGTGGTGTTGCTTGAGAGTTAAATATTGACCGAGGTGTCAGGAGAACCTTCCTCCTGTTCTTTGCATAGTGCTCTGGGGTCTTTTAATACCTACCTAGGAGGACAGACAAGCCCTTCCTTGCCTTTACAGCTCATCTGAAAGGCAGGACCATAAGACATAAGAGCAGAATTAGGCCATTCGGTTCATCGCGTCTGCTCCGCCATTCAATCATGGCTGATCTGTTTCTGATAATCCAGCATTCCCTTACCATCACACTAAAGTGTGGGCCTGGATGATGTTCTCCCGTCTCTGGAATGTAACTTGAACAAAGACAAGTTTGCTGCGACTGATTAAAGCTAACACACAAAACAACAGCTAGAATGCTCTGCTTTAGTGCTCCTTCTGCAGCCTATAAGTGCTTATCAGGAAACCCACACCTGCCATTTTCCAATCATTGAAGCTAATTATTGCCGAAGCGGAGCAGATTTTCTTTATGTTGCATTGTATTTTGGAAAAGTGTTCTTGACAGGATGGAGACTCATGAGGTGCCAGCTGTGAATTTTAATTTGAAGGTTTAAAAACGTAATTTAATCAGTCTGTGATTGAAATTTGAATTTTGACTTTGTATAAAGATAGAATGGAAACTATTTCACTTCAGTTTGGCCAAAGTAAATGTGCTGTCACAAATTACATTTACACGGATTGCCCAGTTTTTCATTTCTATTAGGCACCAATAATTTGCTAATTTACTGTGCTATACAGTTCATAGAATGTCAAATGAGTTTGGACTTTACAAAAGGTCATGAAAGGCGTAAAATGAAAGGTAACAAAATCATAAAATATGTAACATTTAAATATCTCATACAAAATGTAACATAAAATTGGCTGAAAAAATTGGTTTTGCCTTTTAAGTAGCAATATGAGAAGCAGAGAGAGATATTTAGACAAACATGAAGCCAATTGCATCGCAGATAGTCCAGTACAGCAGTGGTCCCTAACCTTTTAACTGTCATGTCACACAGTTGCACTATCCAAAATTGAGGGATACCTCTTTTCTGCAACTGAGCTGCCGTCAAGCAAAAGCCTGTGCACCTCTAAAACCTCTGAAAAACATGTCAAGCCATTTAATACAATTTTCATTTGTTTAAGAAGTTTACAATGAAAGATTTGCATGTCAAGTACAATATTTTTTTTCCCAAGTGTTTCCCATTTACGATTTCAATTCTTTTCATTTTTTTAAGGGCATTTCTCAATTTGAAAGTTCATAAATGAAGAAAATTCTGTGACCAGCATCTTACCGACAGTGTTCGTGTGACACCTGGGCCTGTCTCTGGGGGGAGAATTAGGGAGAAACTGATGACAGGAACTCTCAGGTCTTGCTCCATTGACAGGCTCCTTTTGTTTTTTTACATAAGTCATTGTTGAGAACACCAATTTGCACAGGTTGGCTGTGGGAAATGAGAAGAGTACTGCTATTCTTGTCCTGCAAGCAACCAAAATGTGTTCAGAGGCATCTCTGCAAACTTCATTTCAGTTTATGATCCATCCTGAGCTCTACGAATTCCTCGTTCCTTTAATGCCAATTTGTTTAATGATTCAAGAGAAAGTGAACTAAATGGATCACATACTCAAAGTCTTCCACACTCAAGGAGGGGATATAGCATTACATTTTTTCTTGTGTTTTAAGATGTGTGGCGATGAGTTTGGATATAGTTTTGCCAGCAGGATTTGCTGATGCCAGCTTGAGCATCTCAATCAACCCGCTTACACATTTCCTGTCAAAGGGCCAGTTTTGATCTGAAGCCTTCAAGTTTATTTCTGGCAGTCAGAATGGTCTCATTTTCCCCTTGCATTTCAACATTCAGCTCATTCAGATGGCTGAATATATCTGAAAGATATGCAGATTTAGCACACATTACACATTAACATCGCGAAAAACTTTGTGTGGCAATTCACACAGAACCGAAAACTCTTTGAGCGTGTTACTAAACTAATAAACATGAGAGAAGACCTTTTTTCGAGACAGCCATTGTTCTTCTGTGTGCATGAGAAAACCCTGGTACTTGACTCTCATTTCTTCACACAAAATAGTAAACAAGCACAATTTCAAATTAAGTGACTTCACAGAATTCACAACTTTCACTGTTTGGTCTAGCACTGCAGTTAACTCAGATGGCATTGTTTTGGCAACAAGGGGTTCATGGTGCAAGATACAGATACAGAAAGATTCTGTGTTCTTTCACTTTACTCATGAAAGAAAAGCTTTTCCATCGGTACACTTGGTCTAGTTAAGATTGTTTCCTTCCAGATAAGCAGTTATGACACAAAAGATATCCTCTCCGGTCACTTAACCAGGCAATTATTTGCCAAAGAAGAAATTCTCTTTGAAAAAATCCCGATTAACATACCTGACAATTGCTAAGAGCTGGCAATGCCCGCTAATATCTGGGGACTCATCAACCTGCAGGACAAATTTTCCACTCATCTCTAATTTCTGGTGAAGAACCTGTTCAATATCAACTGACATTTCATCAATACGCCATTTGATTGTACACAAAGAGGAACTTGTTAATTTCTTTGGCAGCATCACTCCCGATACATTTGTACGCCGGCAGAATTAGGGTTTCAGCAATTGTGCATGACTTTTTTGATTTCACAGAGCTCGGCTACCAGGTAACGCAGCTCTTGCGCATTATTTTACAGCACAGAAAGAGGCCATTCAGCCCATCATATCTGCGCCAGCCATCACGCACTATCTATTCTAATCCAATTTTCCGGAACCTGGTCCATAGCCTTGAATGCTGTGGTGATTCAAGTGCTCATCTAAATGCTTCTTTAATATTGTAAGGGTTCCTGCCTCTACCACCCTTTCAGAGTTCCAGATTCCCAACACCCTCTGGGTGAAAAAGCTTTCCTTCAAATCCCATCTAAATCTCCTGCTCCTTACCTTAAATCTATGCCCCTTGGTTATTGACCCATCTATTAAGGGGAAAAGTTTCTTTCAATCTACCCTATCTATATCCCTCATTTTGTGCACCTCACTCAGGTCCCCCCCTCAGCCTTCTCTGCTCTAAGAAGAACAGCCCCAGCCTTACTGGCCTCTCTTCACAGCTGACACCCTTCAACCCAGGCAGCATCCTGGTGAATTTCCTCTGCTCCCTTTCTATTGCAACCGGTACCCTACTATAGTGTGCTGGCCTGAACTACACATAATACTCTAGCTGTGGCCTAATGAGCATGTAATGCAGCTTCATCAAAACCTCCATGCTCTTATATTCTATGCCTCAGCTAATAGAGCCAAGTATCGCATATGCCTTCATAACCCATGATCGACCTGCCCTCCTTTCAGGGATCTTTGGTCCTGCACCCCAAGGTCTCTCTGGTCCTCTGTACTTCTTAGCATCCTACTGTTCAGCGTGTAAACCCTTGTCTTGTTAGCAGAGGTGGATTTACAGTTTTTGAGGCCTCACGCTCACCTTCATTTCTAGCCCCTCCCCCAACTTCACACCCCTCCTAACCCCACCCACTCTCACCCCACAGAACGCAAAAGCAGAAGCCACAAAAATACATACATTGGTCATTGCTTTTTAACTTGTAAAAACATGCCTCTATGAATAATTGCTGAATTGAAATCCAAGCTTACCTCGTGTCAGAATTACAGCAAAGATGGTCAGTATTGCAGTGTGTGAAACTTCAGGTGAGCAAACATGGAACTTGCTCATGAGCAATGAGATGGAAAAATCAGCTGATGACATCACTGCAGCACAGGACAGAATGAGCCAGTCCACTGCAGGAGCAAACACTCCAATCAACAAGATGCATATGCTGCCATTCATAGAACATAGAACATACAGTGCAGAAGGAGGCCATTCGGCATATCGAGTCTGCACCGACACACTTAAGCCGTCACTTCTACCCTGCCCTATTGAGTTACGGGGATAGGGTGGAAGTGAGGGCTTAAGTGGGTTGGTGCAGACCCGATTGGCCGAATGGCCTCCTTCTGCACTGTTCTATGTTCTATCCCCGTAACCCAATAACCCCATCTAACCTTTTTGGACACTAAGAGCAATTTAGAATGGCCAATTCACCTAACCTGCACATCTTTGGACTGTGGGAAGAAACCGGAGCACCCGGAGGAAACCCACATAGAGACGGCGAGAACGTGCGGACTCCGCACAGACAGTGTCCCAGCGGGGAATCGAACCTGGGACCCTGGCGTTGTGAAGCCACAGTGCTAGCCACTTGTGCTACCATGCTGCTCAGTGTATTTCGCAGAGGGCACGATTCTCTGGAAAGATTTCTAAGTGTGGGAACAAGCGGGAATTGTCATGAGCTTCCAGGCGCTCAGCCTGGCAAGGCCAGCAATGCTATTCAGTGTTAATGGTCCACATAATAAGGCCCAATGGGCATCTCGCCGCAAATGAAGGCTTGCCAGCCGATAAGTCGGCACCGTGCTCGCGAACCCACCGCTACCAAAGTTGAGCAGCACTTGCTTAGTGAATGCCAGCCAGCTCGCAACAATGGCGCCCAGGAGACCGGCCCCAAGGTTTGTTGAGGCTCTTAGATGCAGTGGAGGCCAAGAGGTTCTGTTACAATGACCAGGAGGACTGGCCACCGGTACAGGAAAAAGGTCAACGACCTACACCAGGCAACACGAGTGAGTAGTTCAGCCGCATTGCCAGAGGCCTCGGCAGTCGATGGGGGTTATGGGTGGTTGGTAGGGCAGATAGGCAGGATCGAGGGTTGGCCCGGAAGGGGTACACATGATCCATGAGTTGGCCTGGTGGTGTCGGCGCGGTTGCCCCTCCAGTGCCTCCCCCCACCCTCCCATGGTGGCCCACCCTTGAGAGGGTCCCCTCAACCCCCTGTCAAATACTGGGGGGCAGGCCCAGCCCCCCTAAGCTCTTTGCCTGTGAGCAAAGATGGCTACTCACCTCCTCCCCACAGAAACCCTACCGGCAAGTTCACGTTTTTCAAAAGGAGTACTAATCGGCGCCAGCATGACCACTTGCTGTGGAGGCTGCTGAACGACAGGATGCCGTTGGATATGGGGTCCCTCGTTAATTTTATGGAAAAGGGGCTTAAGCGGTGATAATTTGTTTCTCACCACGCTATGTCGATATCCCGATTTCGCCTACAGGAGCGGACTGGTTGCATCGCAAACTGTTTGCCGTCTGACGTGGTTCTTGTTTTCTGCCCCTCCCGCTATTCACCGGCCTAATTTTGCTCAAGTGAGAGCGCAACGAGGCCACAGAATCGAGCCCAGAGTTTTATTCAGTTTCAAAAATACAAATTAATTTCCTTTCATAAAATCAGATAAGTTATTGCCGTAAATCCACGTGAGCCAAGTGTCCAGTGAGTCCCAAGTCCAATATCAGTAGCTGTCTGGCAGGATTCCGTTCCTTATCCGAGAAACTGTCTGAAGGCCAGTCTTGAGAGCGATGGTGGTTGGAACTACCAGCATGTGACAAACTGTAGCCATTATATCAGATCAGCAATGGTCCATTTTGACAAACAGAATTTAAACAAGAGAATATGGAAGAGGGACAGATTTTTAAGATTTTCTTGCTCCATCCATTGTTGGTGTAGCAATTTAGATAGCTTGTTCTCTGCACTATTTCTTTACAAAATCATCAATTACATCATCTGCCTGCAAACAATTATGTACAAGGCTGCACAAACCAGCTGGTGATCTGGAAGCACAGAACTCATCCTTATTGATCAAATGAATGAATGTTTCACTGCATCTTCAAAAGGATTGGTGTCTATATCTTCCAGGTAGAATTCACTTAATTTCTTATCGCAGTGGCCTTTAGCATTTTCATCTAAACTTCTGTCAAAAAAAAGCAAAATAAGTCTGCATATCTTTCAGAGATTCACTTCTTCTCTGCAGTTGCATCATTATTGTGTCACTAATAACATTGGCAATCTCAATGATGATTGTCTCTTTTCCTTTTAAAGTGATTTAATTTAGAGGGCAGCACGGTAGCATTGTGGATAGCACAAATGCTTAACAGCTCCAGAATCACAGGTTCAATTCCGGCTTGGGTCACTGTCTGTGCGGAGTCTGCACACCCTCCCCGTGTGTGCGTGGGTTTCCTCCGGGTGCTCCGGTTTCCTACCACAGTCCAAAGATGTGCAGGTTTGGTGGATTGGCCATGATAAATTGCCCTTAGTGTCCAAAATTGCCCTTAGTGTTGGGTGGGGTTACTGGGTTATGGGGATAGGGTGGAGGTGTTGACCTCGGGTCGGGTGCTCTTTCCAAGAGCCGGTGCAGACTCGATGGGCCCAGTGGCCTCCTTCTGCACTGTAAATTCTATGAAATTCACTCCAGTTTCATCGAAAAAGTTCACTGCATCTTGTATGCTTCTCATCTTCAGAGGCACCTATGTTTTTTGTTAATGTTAGTTAGTGCCTCTGCTTCCTCCAAACTAATCATTTTGAACATCTGTGACAAAACTCTGAACTGAGGCTAACAATTGTGCAGCATTCAATGAAGTTTATCAACATTTTGCATCAATTTTCTGAGGGCATTAAATCTCTGAAGTAAAGAGTTCCATAAAAGAGTAAAAAGGGCAATATTATACTTTTCAAACTTCTCTGTGAGAAGCTTTCACATGTGTTTTTCCTGAATTTGATGTGGCTATGAATAATAAGGTTGCCTTTATATCAGAAAAGATTTTCAAAGCCAAAACAGCTTCTTCACCAGCTGGTGTCACAAATTCTTTTGACTGTCAAATGTCTTCCATTTGTATGCCCCTAGTTTGATTGCAACATATTCCACTGATGTGTGGAAACCGATAAAAAGGCAAGCACATCTTGAATAAAGCAAAAATAAATGTACAGCTGCCTCACAAGATTCAGCTGCAGCATTGCAGATTAAATTCAAGGAGTGACTGGAACATGAGAGGAATAATGCAAAGGAGCTTGCATTGTTAAGTCTTGTTTGTAGACTTGAATATTTTCCTGCCATATTTGTTGAATATTTGTCGAGCATTATCGAAGTTCTGCCCATGACAATTTTTGATGTCCAAACCAAAATTTGTAATGGTTTCCAAAGCAGTTGTCTCCACACTCCGAAGTGTGGGATTGTAGCTGGACAAAACAAAGAAATTGTTCTGCAACTTCACCATCATTGGTCAGATGTCATAATTTTAAAAAAAAAATAATTTGTTTTTAAATTTAGAGTACCCAATTATTTTTTTCCAATTATGGGGCAATTTAGCGTGGCCAATCCACCTAACCTACACATCTTTGGGCTGTGGGGGTGAAACCCATGCAAACACGGGGAGAATGTGTAAACTCCACACGGACAGTGACCCAGAGCTGGGATCGAAACTGGGACCTCAGTGCCGTGAGGCAGCAGGGCTAACCCACTGCTCCACTGTGCTGCCCTCACATTTCGTAAAATTAATGTTAATTGGTCCACATGACTTACATCTGCTGTTGAACCAACTATTATGGAATAGTATTTGGCATCTTTTACTTTATTAGTGAATTAGTTTCTGAGCCACTCTGCCATTCGTCATCATAGGTTCTTTGCATTAAAAAGTTGGCATTCCCAAAGCGACACAATTGATTGCTTTTCAAATGCTCTTAATGAAGCCCATCAAATTCACTAAGTTATTCAAAGCAGGCTAAAAGAATGCTTCTGCGAGTGGACACTGATGACTCATCATGTTCTCTTCAGGTAGTCCCAAAGAAGATAGCAGTTTGACTGTGGCAATAACATGTCTCAGCACTTTCCTCCAATAAGAACGCTCCTTTTCAATCTGAGCCGATAATACAGAATCAATTCTAACAGACAGATTACATTGAAAGAACGCACATCTTTAGATTTGATATGAGCTTTGAAAGTTTCATGATCAGTAATATCTCTTCTAACATTCCTCCAGATAGAGTACCTTTCGACGAATCATTCTTTCCCTTATTTATTTTTTATAAATGTTTTTATTGGTGTTCATGTTTTATGGAAAGTGGTAATTGCCAAGTCAAAGTTGTATTTTTTTAAATTTCCATCTGATAGCCCACCATACTGAGCGTGGGGAGTATATGGGTGTGTCCAACCTCTGCAGGTCCTTTTTTATTTCTTCCACCAGACTCATTAGGTTCCATTTGTGGATCCGCGTTCAGTCATGAGCAATTTGGATTCCTAGGTAGTGGAATTTGTTTTGGGCTTGTTTGAACGGCAATCCCTCTGGCTCTGCTCCACTCCTTTGTGGGTTCACTGGGACAATTTAACTCTTGCTCAGGTTTAGTTTGTAGCCAGAGATGGCTCCAAACTCTTTCAGGAACTTCATGATCCCTTCCATGCTGGCTTGGGGGTCCCAAACATAAAGGAGCAGGTTATCCGCATAGAGTGAGACCCTATGCTCTCTGTCCCCCCTCTGGATCCCCCTCCAGCTTTCTGCCAATCTGAGGGTGATTGCTAGTCGCTCGGTTGATAGGGCAAAGGGAAGGGGAGACACTTGGCATCCCTGCCTTGTGCCTCTGTGCAGCTGGAAAAATTTAGAGCTGGTGGTGTTCCGCACACTCGCCATGGGAGCGTTGTATAAAAGAGTCACCCAGACACGAAACATTAGTTCCCTTTTAACTCCACAGATGCTGTCAGACCTGCGGAGATCATCCAGTATTTTCTGTTTTTGCTTCACCCTTTCGGGGGGCTCAGATGCATATGGCCCAAAGTAGAAGGCCTCAAATGCTTGGTTGACCCTTTTCCTGTTACCAGTTTGCTGTTGATGTCCTTAATTTGTGCTATTTCCCTCATGGCTGCTTGCTTTCTCAGCTGATGGGCCAGCAGGCAGCTAGCCTTGTCTCCATGTTCGTACAAGGTCCCCCGTGTCTGGCGGAGATGTTGCACTGTTTTCCCAGAGGAGAGCAGATCAAATTCCATTTGAAGCTTTTTCCTCTCCACCACAAGCTCTTCGGTCGGGGCCAGGGAGTATTGCCGGTTCACCTACAGGAGTCGACCAATAGTTGCCTAGCCACCTTCTCTTCCCTATCTCTACGTGCTTCATAAGTGATTATCTCACCACCTCCATGGGTCCACTGCCCCCATCTGTTCCATAAACGTGCCTAGTTCCTTTGCCATGTTTGATGTTTTCCCAGATTTGGGGTTTGATCGATCTGTCTGTGGGTCCTGTACACAGGATTTCTTCCATGGTGTTCTTTATGAAAACTATGTCATCCCAGTTGGGAGCGTACACATTAACTAGGACCACTGATGCCCCTTCCAGGACAGCGCTGACCATGATGTACCATTCCCTGGGTCCATAACTGTCTTCAGCACTGTAAACACTGTCCTCTTATTAAGTAGTATGGCCAATCCCCACCCTCGTCCTGTAGCATGAATGGTACATCTGTCCCACCTAGCCCTTTCTTACCCACGGTAGGTCTTTCTCCCTCAGGTGTGTCTCTTAGAGATATGTCGGCCTCCATGCTTTTCAGGTGACGAAGATTGCTAGTGGCTCAGTGTGGTGAATGTAACTCTGTAACTCACACTGTGATATATATATGAGACCATACGATTGTAAGCGCAGTTGCGTTGCCCGACCACTAGGGAGAGTAGCTCTGGGAATGTTTAGGAGTTTGTACAGGGCTCCACCCTTGGCTCCGCCCATGGCTCCTCCCCCTGCTGTATAAATATCGATGCCCAGAGCCAGCCGACCAGTACATCGAGAGTTCAACGTGTAACAGGCTGGCTCTGTAGTAAGTAGATTAAAACCACTGTTCATATCTCAAAGCACGTGTCTAGTAAATTGATGGTCTCATCACTCAGTTTCCCAAAGGGTTTACCTTTGTTAAGGAGTCATCTAAAATGGCCGTGGTCACCGTACTCACCGTGAGGTTAGGCCCATGTGCTCTGAGGTTTCCCTTTGTCCAGGGGCCACCTAATATGGCCGTCAACTATATGTACGCCATTTAGGTGAGCCCCTGCACTCCAGCATTTCCCTTTTTTGGGGCCTCTCCAAAGTCGTTGTTTGTGGTGAAATCATGTTCCTTGTTACCTTGTGCGATCTGTTGCAGCTAGCTCAGAGCCCTTCCCCCCCCCTTGTCCCTCTGTTCCCCCTTTCCGTCTGTTTCTCTCCCCTTCCCCCCCTATTGTTGTTACCCCCATTTACCCCCTATCTATCCCCCTGTTAGTGGTGTTAACCCTCTTGATGGCCTCGACGGCCTCTTTGGGCTCTTTTAGTTCCTTGGTGAGGAACTCCCTCTATCCGCCCCTGGAGCAGTGGAGCCCCATACACTGGTCCTTCACTGTTGGGTGTGTCTGGGGTCCCGTTGCCTCATGCGTCTGCCATCTCCTCCACTAGTTTCTCCAGGCTTTTGCCACTTTTTGTCTCCTTTCGGCCTCTGGCCAGGTCCAGAGCATAGGAGTACATAGCATTTTGTGTCTTACCTTTGTCCAGATGAAACAATTTGCTGCTGTTCATCATCTCTTTTTCCATTTTGTTTGAAGGGGTGTGGGGATGTATTTTCCCCCCAATTCTGGTGGTCTATTCTCGATTAAAAGAGCCTAAAATTGAATTCTCAGGAGGAGAACCACCTTTCGTGCATCTGCTCAACACATCCCCGTCACCAGAAGCTTGTTTCCCTTTACTCGGGCCAGGGAATAATTTGCAAATATAACAGCCTCAGAGGTTTTCAAAAATAAATCACCCAATTTCTCATTTTCATCATCCATTTTTATTCACCCTCAGAGAATGGGACTTGCAAACCTGCTTTTGACCTCCAACCTCAAACGCTTTTCTCAAATTTTCCATGTTACCTATGTTTTCTGGTTTATTTAGTACAAAATATTCTATCTTACCCAACGGAACAGATGTTGACCATAATGCAATGTCTTCAGGGTAGGTTTCTTCCCTCTCTTCAAGAAAAGAATTAGCAATATCTTGCAGTCCATTGCCATTTCAGAGTCCACTTCTTGTTCAACTTTTCCAGGCCATGCGGTATCCCTGGAAATCAACAAGTCTAAGTCATCAGATAATTTCCCATACTTTACAATGAGGAGGAATGTGCAGTTTGCGCACTGTTCAATACTTTGAACTTTTTAAAGTAAAGTGAGAAACTATCTTTTAGCCGAGCTTCGTCCTTTGTCTTGCCTTCAATTTTCTGTGTTTTTGACTTCTAGATTGACAGTGTCACTTCATATTGCTAAAGAAAATGATCTTGGGCGCGATTCTCCGCTCTCACGCCGGTTCGGAGAATAGCGGGCCGCGCATATTTTCACGGCGACGCCGATCCGTGCCCTACCGCTATTCTCCGAACCCCGCACAAACTACACGTCGGCATTCCGGCAAAGGCCTCGAAAGACCCCCTGACACGACCAGAAGCCCGACTTATTGGCCCCCCGCTATTCTCCGGCTGGATGGGCCAAAGTCCCGACGTCCTCATGCCATGTTTTCACGACGGCCAACACACCTGCTTTTGAAGTTCGTCAACCAGTCGTGCTGAGGGGACTGAGGGGGGAGTGGAGGAGACTGAGGGGGGAGTGGGGGAAACGGAGGGGGGAGTGGGGGAGACGGAGGGGGAGCGGGGGAGACTGAGGGGGGTGGGGGAGACGGTGGGGGAGTGGGGGAGACGGAGGGGGGGAGTGGGGGAGACTGAGGGGGGAGTGGGGGAGACGGAGGGGGGGAGCGGGGGAGACTGAGGGGGGGGTGGGGGAGACGGAGGGGGGAGCGGGGGAGACTGAGGGGGGGGTGGGGGAGACGGAGGGGGAGTGGGGGAGACGGAGGGGGGAGTGGGGGAGACGGAGGGGGTAGTGGGGGAGACGGAGGGGGGAGTGGGGGGGACTGAGGGGGGAGTGGGGGAGACTGAGGGGGGAGTGGGGGAGACGGAGGGGGGAGTGGGGGAGACGGAGGGGGGAGTGGGGGGGACTGAGGGGGGGAGTGGGGGAGACTGAGGGGGGAAGTGGGGGAGACGGAGGGGGGAGTGGGGGCGACGGAGGGGGGAGTGGGGGAGACGGCGGGGGAGTGGGGGAGACGGAGGGGGGAGTGGGGAGGACGGAGGGGGGAGTGGGGGAGACGGAGGGGGAAGTGTGGGAGACTGAGGGGGGGAGTGGGGAGACGGAAGGGGGACTGGGGGAGACGGAGCGGGGAGTGGGGGAGACGGAGGGATGAGTGGGGGAGACAAGAGGGGGGAGTGGGGGGACAGAGGGGGGAGTGGGGGAGACGGAAGGGGGAGTGGGGGAGATGGAGGGGGGCAGGACTGAGGGGGAGCGGGGGTGACGGAGGGGGGAGTGGGGAGACGGAGGGGGGGAGTGAGGGAGACTGAGGGGGAAGTGGGGGAGGACTGAGGGGGAGTGGGGAGACTGAGTGGGAGTGGGGGGGAGACTGAGGGGGAGTGGGGGAGGACGGAGGGGAAGTGGGGGAGACTGAGGGGGGAGTGGGGGAGACTGAGGGGGATGTGGGGAGACGGAGGGGGGAGGTGAGGGAGACTGAGGGGGGAGTGGGGGAGGACTGAGGGGGGAGTGGGGGAGACTGAGGGGGGAGTGGGGGAGGCGGGGGGGAGTGGGAGTGGGGGGGTAGGGAGAGACTGAGCGAGTGACTCGTCCAACCCTGGTTACAAATGTCTGCCACCATGCCTTGGCTAGCTGGTCACGAGGACACGGCCGCTGGTGCCCTGTGTCTTACGGCCACAGGCCACTTACGCACCGGTGAAGACGACGTAGTTATCTGCCCGTTGGATGCAGAAAGTGACCAGGGGTTAGGCTGCCCGCGTGTCAGCAGCGCGACCAGGCCACCGGGACACACAGGTATCCCGTGGCAGGCGGCTGCCGAGGTGTAGACTAACCTCCGTCTAACATGTCCCGTTTCTCTGCCCCCCACCACCCTTCTGTAGGTGAGCACAATGTCTGTGAACAGAACGGCTATGTTCTGCGCAGTGGTTGGGGCCGCTGCACTGCATTTGGAGATGGAGCAGCGTCCACAGCCACAACCCGCAGTGGATGCAGGGCCAGCTGCAGCAGCAGAGGGAAGGGCCGAGGAGTTGCCAGTCGTCGAGCAGCATGGGGGGGGAGGAGGAGGAGGGGGAGGAGGAGAGAGTGAGGGTGCAGCCACGGCACCAGAGGCGACGACCAAGGCCGAGGGTGTACCGTGCCCGGATCTCTTTCCAGACAATGCCGGACATCACCTGCAGGAGGAGACTCCGGCTGAGTCGGCGGACGGTGCTACATATCTGTCACCTCGTGGCGCACCTCGCCCCACGTGGAATGGGGGGAGGACACGCGATCCCGGTTGCCATCAAGGTGACGGTCGCTCTTAACTTCTATGCGGCCGGCTCCTTCCAGTCTCCGAGCGGGGACCTCTCCAGGATCTCCCAGTCATTGGTCCACAGGTGTATCCGACGGATGTGACCGACGCCCTCTATGCCATCGCAGACCTCTACATCACCTTTCCCGAGGACCGAGCAAGTCAATATTCACGAGCTCGTGGATTTGCCAGCGTGGCCGGGATACCGATGGTGCAGGGAGCAATCAATTGTGTTCACGTCCCCATGCGCCTGCCTGCAGGGGACAGGGAGGTGTTCACAAACAGGAGGGGGACATACTCCATGAATATCCAGGTGGTATGCGACCCCCACTTGACGTTCATGAACGTCTGTGCAAGGTTCCCAGGGAGTGTGCATGACTCCTACATACTGGCGCAGTCGTACATCCCTGCGATGTTTGAGGGACGTACTGAGGGGCTGGTTGCTAGGCGACAGGGGTTATCCGCTGAGGTCTTGGCTGATGACGCCTATACGGAGGCCTCAGACCAATGCGGAAACACGATACAACGAGGCCCATGCAGCAACCAGGGGTGTGGTGGAGCGCTGCCTTGGCCTCCTTAAGATGAGATTCAGGTGCCTAGACCGCTCCGGAGGGGCCCTGCAGTACCAGCCCGACAGGGTCGCTCGCATTGTTGTGGTCTGCTGTGCGCTGCACAACATCGCGATGCAGAGGGGAGATGACCTGCTGCAGGAGGCAGAGGGAGAAGCCAGTGGCAGTGGTGCCAGCACAGAGGAGGAGGAGGAGGAGGAGAGGGAGGAGGAGGAGGAGGAGGAGGAGGAGGACGAGAGGGAGGAGGAGGAGGACTAGGAGGCTGGTGGAGTGGCGGGCGCAGCACGCAGACACGACCCAGGTGCTACTGATGTCCAGGAGGCGGCACGACGGACCCGGCGAGGACGGCGGGCACGCGACGCCTTGGTGGCAGCACGGTTCACGCGTCGCATGCGGCATCCCCGCTGAACACCAAACCACCACCTGCATCGCTAGTCGTGCAGGGGATCAACACACAACTGCCACCATCACAAACCCCCCCCACCCCCACCCACCCCCCCCACCCCCTCTCAGTGTACACTGCTCCACTTAGACATCACCCTTACCGCTGGGTCCAGACCACAACATTGATGGCTGTGTCAGCGGGTGTGATCAGTGCCATGTGGAATGATGACAGCCCGCTCTGCGAATGAGCTGTGAGCTCAGAATCGTTAGAGAGAGTCTGACCCATGGCAATAGCTGAACCATCCACCTTGGTGGCCGCTGAGTTCGTCACGGACACTCCATCACGTGCCCGCGTGGGCTAGCTGTTGGAGGGGGAGGGGCAGGGACTGCACACCCGGCACCGAAGTTTCACCGCTCGTCAGCCCCAGCGACACTCGGTCACCATCACGATTCCTGTGGCTGTGGAACAATCACACGGTGTTACAAGTAAGGTGGAAAAGTGCGTTTAATGTTAACAATAATTTACAGGTGCCCTAGCCCCTACAACTAAACTGTGCCCTTCACCCGTGCCAACTTACTCAGTGTCTCTCTTCGTTGCCTTACGGGCCCTACCACTACGTCTAAGTGATTCCCCAGATGATACAGCAGGAGTGGAGGAGGATTGCTGCGAATCGCCCCCTTCGACTCGTTTCTCCTTCGGCATGCGTTTCCTGGGGCGACCCGGCCTTGATGGGCCAGGCTGCTCTGCGGACATCTCGGGTGACGTTGTGCCACCCTGCTCTGCCTGCTGCCCACCCGATGCACCAGGGATGGGACGGGGGGAGGCCGAGAATTCCGGGACGTCCCGTGAGGGAGTTAATGGGACGGGCCCTGAAACCTCCTCCTCCCTCGGGGAGCCCGGTGGCCCCCGGGCCTCACTTTGGGACAGAGGTGCGAGCGGGGAGGTGCCCCGTCGCGCCACCGACACCTGGCGCTGCCAGTCCTGGAGGCCTGCAACGGTATCCACCAGGATCCGAAGGTTTGCAGAGACGGAGTCCAGGGAGTTAGACCTTCCCGCCAGGGACTGTGCGATCTCAACCTGTGAGTGCACGACGCCATCCAGCACGTGTGTCAGGCGGTTGATGCTCTCCGCGACTGACTGCTGGGACTGTGCCATCGACTGCTGTGACTGTGCCATAGCGTGCTGCGACTGGGCCATGACCTGCTGAGACTCAGCCAAGGCCCGCAGCGCGCCGGCAATGTCGTGCTGGCTCTGGCGCATTGCTGCCTGTGAGAGGGCAACCCTGTCCAGGGCCGAGGATGACGCTTGCACATTAAGCCCAACGCCTTGCATAACCTGACCCATTGCCTCCACCGCGGATGCCACCCGTGCGTTGTCGGCCTGGGTTGCTGCCATGAGTGGCACCACTCCCTGCTCGTGGACGCGGTTCGACTCCTCTAACAGCGTCTGCAGAGTCTGGAAGGCAGCCCTCATCCCGTCATTGTGTCCCTGGGTTTCTTGATGCATCGGCTGTGCGGGTGGGTTGAGAAACTCCAGGAACTCGGAAAACGTCTGGGAGCCAGCTGGATGCTGGGCCTGGCCTGCCCTCCGTCAGCCTGGGCCCTCGGCTGCTCCAACCTCCACCTGCTGTACCTGCTCAGCTGTGATGAGCAACCCAGACTGTGACCCAGGAGCCTCATCACTAAATAGGCCAACCGGGGTGAGTGTCTCTGGGATGGTGGATGGTGTGGGAGATAGCTGTGCCGCAAGCTCGAGGTCGTCTTGGGTGGACGCCTCCTCTATGTCATCGGCCCGCTGAGAGGCCGCAGGGCGTTCGCGGGCCATTTCTCTCTCTTGCTCTCTCGCCGCCCTCTGGAGGTCCTGCTCCACAGATTCGGTTGGGGAGGATGGGACTCCCCGCTGATCGGGCACCCTCTGTCGTGCGGCCCTGGGTGAGGTGGGGGCAGATGCCTGTGTCCGCCTGGAGGCAGATGGCCCTGGTCGTTCGGCATCACGTCCTAGGGAAGAGAATGAAACGGGTTATTTAGATTCGCTCGGCCGGGCGCTGGACGGTCCCAGTGGGCAGGGTGTGAAGGGACAGAGGATGGGGGAGGTGTTCCAGTAGGCAGGGTGTGTGAAGGGACAGAGGATGGGGGAGGTGTCCACGTGGGCAGGGTGTGTGAAGGGACAGAGGATGGGGGAGGTGTTCCAGTGGGCAGGGTGTGTGAAGGGACAGAGGATGGGGGAGGGGGTTGTTTGTCATGCAGGGTTGTCTTACTTGTTGCAGCTCCGCCAACCTCGCATTGCGCGATCTCCCGGGTGGCAGATCCCCCAACAAGGTCCAGCGCCCTCTGCTCAAACGTGTTGAGGGGGTGCAGGATGGGTGAACCCCCTCCAGTCTTGTTCCGCTCACGAGTGTTGTGAGCGGTCCAGTCCTGTTGGGGGAGGGGCATAGGTAGATCATTACAATACGACAGGTATCAGCAGTCCGTTCAGATACTGGCACAGTTTGGGGGTCAAGTTGTAATAAGACCATTGCATCTCTCCACGGGGGCCAGAGCGCTGGGTCTGTGACTACTTTGTGAACCACCCTCAACTCACTCTGCCCCGATCCCCCTCCACCCCCCCGTGCCGTGAGGGGGGGGGGGAGGTGGGTGATTAAGTAAAGGGGGGAGGGATGGTTGTGACCCAGGGGCACCCGCTTGGCACTAACCCTGGCAGCCCTGGTGAGGTCGTGCATCTTTTTCCGTCATTGCTCTGCAGAGCGAGGGGTCTGCCCCACAGCACTGACGGCAGCAGCCACCTCACGCCAGGCCTGGCGCACTGCGCTGGCAGGGTGGTGATGCCTTCTACGCGGGCAGATGATGTCCCTCCTCTGCTCGATTGATTCGAGCAGTGTCTCCACGTCAGCCTCCACAAATCGCGGGGCTGCTCTCCTGAGCTCCGACATCCTGGCCTACAGTTTCTGTGCGTCACGTGGGCGTGTTGCGTTCCGGCATCATCGCGCACGTGATTGATGCGGCCCCGTTCCTCAGGGCCGGCTCACGGCACCGGCAACTCGGGCTGTCGCCCGGGGCGCCATGTGCTAGGGGGCGCCAGACTCGGGTCCCACGCATGCGCAGTTGGGCCGGCGCCAACCAGCGCATGCGCGGTGGCCGCACTCCCCCAGTGTGGCCGCACTCCCCCAGGGCGGCCCCCCCCCCCCCGGTCCGTCCCCCCGCTCGGTCCGCTCCCCCCCCCCCCCGCCTCGGGTCCGCCCGCCCCGCCCCCCCCCTCGGTCCACCCGCCCCGCCCCCCCCTCGGGTCCGCCCCGCCCCCCTCGGGTCCGCTCCGCCCCCCCTCGGGTCCGCTCCCCCCGCCCTCCCCTCGGGTCTCCCCCCCCCCCCCCCCCCCCGGGTCCGCCCCCCCTCGGCCCCGCCCCCCCTCCCTCGGCCCCCACCCCCCCCCAAGGGCGCCGAAGTTCAGCTTGCCCGGGGCGCCAGCAACCCTAGGGCCGGCGCTGCCGTTCCTAGCCCATTTCCCGTACGTGAATACATCGGGAACTGGGCCGTGTCGGGCCGTCGCAAAAGTCAGCCGTTTTCACGAGTCAATCAGCTTCAACTCAAGCTCTGCTAAAATTGGGTTAATCTTTTAACTACGAAGCTGTGATTTTGATTATGGATTTTAAACAGCACTCACTTTATTCTCCTCCTGCCCATTCCCCTCATAAACTCTCAAACTCACTCTCCCTGTGGATCTCCAACCCCATCACAAACTCTTCCCTACCCCCCGCCTCCATAATCAACCCAGCCCTCACACACTCTCCCTCTCTAAAGTCTGCAACCCAACCACCTCACAGTCTCCTCCCCCCACATCCTCACACTCCATCCCCCACCCCTCATCCCCTCACAATCTCCCCCACCCTTCACACTCTCCGATTCTCATAGGGGAGGAGTTGGCGTAGTAGTATTGTCACTGGACTAGTAATCCAGACACCCAGGCTCTTGCACTGGAGATCCAAGTTTGAACCCCACCATGGCTGATGGTGTAATGTGAATTCAATGTGAATTCAGCCTGTCTTGTCATGGCTGTAGCTCATCTCCCTCACTTCAGAGTCTTGCTGCCCATCCGTTGCTGGCCTGGGTCCGCTCCTCTGTCCCTTGGCTCCTCATAACTTGACTTGGGGTATCACCTCATTGTTGCTGGCCTGGGTCCACCAGTATCTGCGTCTGGTGCAAACCTGCTCGTCTCGCCTGCTCAGTGCCTGACCTCTTGGCTTGATTTGGTGATTGCTCCACATGTGCTTGTTGCTGGCCTGGTCCGCAAGTGCTGGCACCCTGCACAAACTTACTCGCCTGCTCGACTCCTTGTAGCTTGATTCACAAACCTCAGCAGCCTCTTCCTTGCCTCTCGTCATGGTCTCATGCATGCATCTCAAGTTAATCATTCGTTGGCCATTTTCCCATTCTTGCAGACTCAGCAATCAGAATCTGCATTTGCTGTTGATTGGCTCATTTGTATTTGTTGTGTCTATCACCATAAAATGTAGAGCAAAATCAGGCTCTGATTGGATGTCCAGTGCACCGGCCCAGTGCAGCCCCCCCCCCCCCCCCCCCCCCCCCCCCCCCCCACCATTGTTCGGGCATGTGTAAATCCGCCTTTTGTTAGTTCTCCCAAAATGCATCATCTCACACTTTTCAGGGTTAAATTCCATTTGGCGTTGTGCTGCCCATCTGACTAGCCCATCTATATCGTCCTGTTACCTAAGGCTTTCCTTCCCTCTATTTACCTTACCACCAATTATCATGTTTTCTGTGGACATACTGATTATACCTCCCACATTCATATCTAGATCATTAATGTACAGAACAAATGACAAATGACCCAGCACCAATCTGTGCAGCACACCACTGGACACAGGCTGCTAGTCACAACCATCACCATTGGACATCATCCTCTGCCTCCTGCCACCAAGCCAATTTTGGATTCAATTTGCCAAATTGTCCTGATCCCATGGGCTCTTACATTCTTGATCAGTCTCCCATGTGAGACCTTGTCAAAAGCCTTACTGAGGTCCATGTAGACTACATTAACTGCACTGCCCTCATCTGCACACCTAGTCACGTCTCAAATTCAATCAAATTTGTGAGACATCGATCTCATCCTAACAAAGCCATGGTGACTATCCTTGATTAATCCTTGTCGCTCCAAGTGGAGATTTATCCTACAACTGATGTAGACTCACTGGCCTGTAATTTCCTGATTTTTTCCCTACTTCCCTTCTTGAATAATGCACATTAGTTTTCCTCCAGTCCTCTGGCACCGACCTCTCCTGTGGCCAGCGGGAATTTGATAATTAGCGTCAGAGTCCCTGCAATCTCCTCCCTTGCCTTACACAACAGTCTAGGATACACCTCATCTGGCCCAGAGATTTATCCATTTTTAAAACCTATAACACCTCCTCCCCCTCAATGCGAATCTGTTCAATGATATCACAGTCCCCCTCCCTGCTTTCTATACCCACATCATCCTTCTCCATAGTGAACACTGAAGAAAAATCCTAATTTAATACCTCACCTACGTCTTTTGGCTCCACACACAGATTGCCACTTTGGTCGTTAATGGGTCCTGCTCTTTCCCTCGTTACCTTAGAGATTTTCCTTTATTTTGCCAACCAGTATTTTTTCATGCCCCTCTTCGCTCTCCTAATTTATTTTTTAAGTATCCCCCTGCACTTTCTGTACTCCTCTAGGGCATCAATTGACTTGAGCCCCCTGTATCAGCCATAAGCTTCCCTATTTTTCCTTATTCAATCCTGTATATCCCAGACTTAAGGTCTGCTCCTTGTAGCCCTTTCTCTAATTGGAGCCTGTTTGTCCTTTTCTTAACTTTATTAATTCCTTACCTGTGTCTTCTTCCCATAATGGAAACATTTTTTAACTTCTTCTTGCTTTCTCTCCTGTTTTTTATCAACCTCTCCCTGTCTTCCTCACTTCTTCCAGGGTTTTCACACCCTTTATTTTTGTTTTCACTTTTTGCGCAGGTGCACAGGGCCTTCGTGGTCAGCATCTCCAAGTCCTGAAGAACCTGGGATCTCGCTCGCGTGCCGCAGCTAGGAAAGGGCCGCACATGCACTTCAGATTTTTTACATTGCGCAGGCCCGTGCCCATGTTCATCTGCCTGACCAATGTAAAGAGTACGAACTACACATGTGCAGCCCTTTCCCAGCCAGCATATGTATGGTTCAGATTACCAATGCAGAACAATCCGAATGGCGCACGTGTGGTCTTTTCCTGGCCGGCACATGCATGGAAGGTCCGAGGTTTGTCCAAACTTGGAGATGCCAACCATGGAGCTGACAACAAAGGTTAAATATAGTAATTTACATTAATTTTTAATCATTTTGAATCTTATTTGGTGGCACATCGGTTGGAAACATCGGTAGAAGGTGTATTCGAAATTTGTTTACCTTTCACATAATAAAATATCCCAAAGCACTTCACAGAGGCACCATAAAATATGATCCTGAGCCATACTTAAGTAAGAAAATGTGGTAGAAATGTGGAGAAGTTTAGGCAGTGAATTCGAGAGCTTATGGCTGAGGCAGTTGAAAGCATGGCCACCAGTGGTGGAACAGTTCAAATGAGGGATGCTCAAGAGGCTGGAATTAAGGAGTGAAGATACCTTTGTGGCCTGTGGAACTGGAGATTACAGAGATGGGGAATGGCCAGGCCATGGAAGAATTGGAACACAACGATGAGAATTGAGGTATTGTTTAACCAGGAGCCAGTACAGGTCACAGTAATGATGGGTGAACGGAACTTGATGTGAGTTACAACAGCAGAGTTTTGGACTACCTCAAGTTTAAGGAGGGTAGCATGCAGTAAATGAGCCAAGAGTGCAATAGAATTGTCAAATTAGGAGACAACAAGGATATGAAGAGGGTATTGGCAGTAGAATTGCTGAGGCTGAGGCAGAGATAGACACTTATAATGTTACTGAGGTGGAAATGATGGTGTAGATATGTGGCTGAAAGCTGATCTCAAGGCTAAATATGGCACTGAGGATGTGAACAGTCTGGTGTGACCTCAAACAGTTGCCAGGGAGAAGGATGACATTAGTAGCAAGGAGACACGGTGGCATAGTGGTTAGCACAATTGCTTCACAGCTCCAGGGTCCAGGTTCGATTCCCGGCTTGGTCACTATCTGTTTGGAGTCTGCATGTTCTCCCCGTGTGTGCGTGGGTTTCCTCCGGGTGCTCCGGTTTCCTCCCACAGTCCAAAGATGTGCAGGTTAGGTGGATTGGCCATGATAAATTGCCCTTAGTGTCCAAAATTGCCCTTAGTGTTGGGTGGGGTTACTGGGTTATGGAGATAGAGTGGAGGTCTGGGCTTGGGTAGGGTGCTCTTTCAAAGAGCTAGTGCAGACTCGATGGGCCGAATGGCCTCCTTCTGCACTGTAAATTCTATGATTCTATGAAACAGAGTTTCTGCCAGATATCAAAGGAAGTGATTTTGGTCTTCCCAATATTTGTTTGGAGGATATTTCTGCTCATCTCGTCAGTTAAGGTAAAATGGAGAGTTGGAAAGTAATGGAGAGGTAAAGCTTGGGTGTCACATGGCAGTGTATATGTGGAAGCTGACATTTTGTTTTCAGATGCTGTTTCCGAGAGGCAGCATATAACAGAAATTGGAGGGGTTCCAGGATAGATTTTTGGGGGACACTAGAGATGATTGCGCGGAAATGGGAAGAGAATGCCAATCCTTTGGCTATGATGAGATAGAAAAGAATAGAGCCAAGTGACTGCAGTCCCACCCTGTTGTACAATGGTGAAGAGTCGTAAGAAGAGGATGGTGTGGTCAGTTGTTTCAAAGGCTGCAGACAGATAGAGAAGGACAAGAAGGAATTATTTGCTTTTGACACAGTCACATAGGTGTAATGTGTGATTTTGATAAGAACTGTCACAAAACTGTGGAGCAACAGAAAACCGACGGCCTTCTTGCACTGCTGCCAATTGAAGCCCTTCAGTGAGTAATTAATTCCCACGGGAGTCATCCTACCACCGCTGGTGTGAACACAGCAAAGGGCAGAGGGCTCGTCATTTGGGCAGAATAACAAACAAGCCCTGGTGTATTTTCTTACAGGCTGACAGGGAGATCCCTCAACCAAAGATGATCCTGATCAGGAGACCTGGGATTGGGAAGGCAATGCTGGCTGCGAGCCTCACCTCTGCTCTTGCTTCAGATTTGCTTCCATACCCTGCAACCCCCTTGCCACCATCATTCCTATGTGCCTTGGTCCGCCTCAATTCAAAGGTGGTTGTAACACCACCACCTCCCCAGTAGCGGAGCTCAGTGGAGAGGGTGCAGCCTCTGATTGGCCAGAAGCTCTCAGCAGACATGACTTCCACCCCACGTGTCCTTTACCCCAGGGGAAGGCCTGTCACTGGCCTGTTAAGTGCTTGTTTGGCACAAGCTGCAGCAGGCCTTCCCAAAAAGTGGTCTCGCTGGTTGTCTAGTCAGTGGCTATAATACCCCCTCTCAGGCCTGTGACTCAATTGGAAGTTCACTTGCCTCTTCAGTCAGAATGCTTTGGGTTAAAGTTCTACTTTGGATCTAGGCATTATTTGAAAAAGAACTGGGAAGTTCTCCCAGGCGTCCTGACGAATCGTTACCTTTCAGCCAGAATACTTGAAAACGTTATTTCTTTATCACGGCTCTGCCATAACAGATCAGTTTGTTCTAAAGGTAAAAAGTTGCCATCGTCCCAGATGACCATAGGGTGCTTTCCCCTTTGAGGGAGAGCTGACTAGTATTGATTTAACCTGAGGATCACCACACCTCAGGCGAGGGGCAAGGTTGAGAAGGCGGGCCTTCACCCCTCGCCGGTACAAAAATTTAACCTGCGTTGCTTGGCCTTGCTCTACATCATGAACCAGCTATACAGCCAAGCAAGCTAAACTGGCTTGTTATAGGAAGCAACCTCTGACTCATTTGGAATTGCTGGGGTGGGAATCTCCTGAATCCGCACGATGGCCCGTCGCTGGCGTTAAAAACGCGGCAAACCATTCCGGCGCCGGGCTGACCGGAAGGTGCGGAACTCTAAGCCAGCCGGCGCCGAAGGGTTCAGCGCATACGCAGACCGGCCGGCGTATTCTAGCACATGCGCAGGGGGGTTCCTTCTCCCCGCCGGCAATGGCGGAGCCCTACAGGAGCCGGCGGAAGGAGTGTCCCCACAGCACAGGCCTGCCCGCAGATCGGTGGGCCCCGATCGCGGGCCGGGCCACTGTGGGGCCCCCCCCCCGGGTCGGATCCCCCTGTGCCCCCCCAAGGACAGCACCAGCCAACTTACCTGCCAGGTCCCGCCATGTGGGGCCATGTCCAATCCACGCCGGCATGACTGGCCAGAGACCGATGGCCACTCAGCCCATTGGGGCCCGGAGAATTGCTGGGGGGGTGGTGCTGCCAACGGCCCTTGAGCTGATCCCCGCCTTCTTCCGAAAACCGGCACCGGAGAATACGGCAGCCAGCGTCAGAGCGGCAGGGCGGGATTCACGCCGTCCCCCCGTCCCCCCCCGGGATTCTCCGACCCGGCGGGTGGTCGGAGAATCCCGCCCCTGGTCTCAGTTGTATGTATATTGTAGCCTGTTAAAAATATATGAGGTTTATAAAATGATTATGTCTCAGCACTGTATCTTTGGTTGACAAGATTGTTATATTATGAGCCAAATAAAAGGGGTCATGTGACCTGTGCTGGAGTTTGCCTGACAGGCAAGCCTGGTTGGTTCTGTTGTTGGAGATCAAAGGAATTCATTTAGTGAGAGGAAGATGCAGGACAATGACTCCTATCCCTAAGTATACCAGAAATGAAGGAGGTTGAGGGGCGACCTGATAGAGGTCTACAAAATTATGAGGGACATAGACAGAGTGGATAGTCAGATACTTTTTCCCAGGGTAGAGGGCTCAAGTACTAGGGGGCATAGGTTAAAGGACGAAGGGCAAGGTTTAGAGGAGATGTGCAAGGTAAGTTTTTTACACAGAGGGTAGTGGGTGCCTGGAACCCGCTGCCGGAGGAGGTGGTGGAAGCAGGGACATTAGTGACGTTTAAAGGGCTTCTTGACAAATACATGAATAGGATGGGAATAGAGGGATACGGACCCCGGAAGTGTAGAAGATTTTAGTTTAGACGGGCAGCATGGTCGGCACAGGCTTGGAGGGCCAAAGGGCCTGTTCCTGTGCTGTACTTTTCTTTGTTCTTTGTTTTCCAAACACTCCTGATCTTCATTCCGAAGGCCTTTTTACAGAAACTGGACAGGAATTTCGGAGTTTACATGGGTATGGAAGATACCTAGGGTGAAATGGCCCTGCTCCAGAGGCAGAGGCAGAAAGGGGGGTTGGTGTTATCAAATCTGTTGCACTACTACTGGGCGGAGAATGCGGAGAACATGAGGAGGTGGTGGGAAGGAGAGGGGTTACAGTTGGTTGGAAGAGCAGTCCTGTAGGGGGTTCCGCCTGAGGGCCATGGTGTTTGCGCTGGCGCCGAGGAGGTACACAGAGAGCCCGGTGGTACAGTCCACGATTAGGGAAACACTTGAGGAGAGACTTTAGGACGGAGGCGGTGTTGATGCTAACACCACTGGGTGGGAACCATGGGTTCAAGCCAGGGAAGATGGAAGGCATGTATAGGAGGTGGAGAAAAGTGGGGCTGTTGCGGGCAAGGGAATTATATCTGGAGGAGCAGTTTGCAGGTCTGGAACAGCTGCGGGAGAGGGTATGGCTTCCGAAGGGAAGCGAGTTCAGGTGTATGCAAGTGAGGGACTTTGCGTGGAAGAAAGGGAGAGGGTTTTCCAAGCTGCCAGAATATATCCTGTTAGAATGGTTGCTGCTCCCAGATGTGGAAGGGGAGGGTAAGATTTAGGATCTGTACTGGTGGCTCAGGGAGCAGGGGTGGGAGCGCAGGTGGTGAGGATTAATAAGAAATGGGAGGAGGAGCTGGGGAGGGGAGATAGGAGAGGGAGTGTGGAATGAGGCAATGCGCAGGGTGAATTCAACATCCTCGTGTGCGAGGATGAGTTTGATTTAATTTAAGGTGGTGCATAGGGTGCACTTGACTCGGGCGAGGATGGTTCTTCCAGGAGGTGGTAGACGAGTGTGAGAAGTGTGGGCGAGGTACAGCAAATCTCACACATATGTTCTGGAGCAGTGAGAAGTTGGAGAGATACTGGGAGGGGGAGTTTGGGATGTTATCAAAGATTGTGGGGGTAGAGGCCGGGCCGGACCCTATGGTGCTGAAAATGGAGGATGGAAAATGTCAGAGCTGATGAAGGGAAGGAAGTCCGACATTGTGGCCTTTGCCTCTCTTGTTGCCCGGTGAAGGATTCTATTGGAATGGCGGTCGACAACACCACTGGAGTGGCGGCCTGGCTGGGGGACCTGTATGACTTTCTCTGGCTGGAAAAGATCAAGTTCAAATCGAGGGGATCAGCGGAGGGCTTTGAGATATGGTGGGGACGGTTCATGACCATGTTTGGGGAATTGTTCATCATGGGGGGGAACTTGCACAAACAGTGGACTGTGAGGCATGGAGAATGTCTTCTGATTTATTTATGAGTTTGTACTTTCGAATATGTTTGGAATAAAATACATTGAAAAAAGTTGCAGTTTCATCTTGTCTGATCGGCAGCCACCTTAAGGTACACAGCAAGAAATAGAATTTGCTGGGCTTGAATCTTACGCAGAGAAACGCTAACTCTATCATTCACCATGCAGAATATGGGTGAGAACTTGCACTCACGTTGAAGACTGAGTTCATGAAGAGCTAAAGGAGGCCTAAAGTAGAATTAGAGGATGAAATCAACAGTGTAACCCACAGAGTGAGAGATACTTCCAGGATTAGAGGTTACCCAGTTGGGAAAGTGAACAGAAGTAACCCATTGAAAGTCAGTAGCAACTGTGAATGATTAATGATAAGAACTGTAATTATATGACGTGCGTGAAGTGTTCATTTGTATAATATAAAGTGTAAATTACCTCCAAAAGAACATAGGGCGGCATTCTCTCAGCCCACACCGGCCGCGAAATCATGCGACGCCGCCTCAACGCCGGTCCGCCTATTCTCCGGAGAGCTCTACGCGCCCTCCCCCCCCCCCCCCCCCCCCCCGGCGATTCTCTGCCTGGGATGGGCCGAGCGGCCGCAGAAGAAGTCCGAGTCCCGCCGGCACCGTCCACGTGTGGTCTTATCCGGCGGGGCCTCGGTGCGCATCCTTCATGGGACGTCCTGGTGGAGGGAGGGGGAGGTCCGACCCCGGCGGGGGCCTCCGCTGTGGCCTGGCCCGCGATCGGCGGGACGGCCTCTTGGGCTGGGGACCTCTTTGCTCTGCGCCAGCCCCTGTAACCCTATGCCATGTTGCGTCGGGGCCGGAGCCGAGAAGGGAGCTACCACACATGCCCGCAATCGCGCCGGTTGCAGTGCGCATGTGTGCATTGCACAGCCCCGCGCTGCCCATTTGACGCCGGCATCGGTAGCGTGAGCACCGTGGGTCGCTCCAGTACCATGCTGGACTCCTGTCGGGCAGAGGATCGCTGCTCCTGGTGGCCGATTGACAGCGTTGTGAAATGCGACAGCGTTTACGGCGGCATCAACATTTATCCTCAGAATCAGAGAATCCTGCCCATAGTATTCGGTCATTTGGTGCAGGAACATATTTAAAACGTGAAATTGTGACGTGTCATTCTTTCGGCTTTCAACCAGAAGTTCGAATTTCTCTTTCATGGTGATTAGTCTCTGTGGAGATAACAACAAACTAGGTAAGATAATATGCAGAGGAATTAATGGATCTCATACTATTGAAGAGGAAAGAAAGCCTAGAAGAAGTACTTGCTGTTTTCACTGAAAATAATTCACAGTACACTTCACTACAACAAACAGGTTGGTTGGCAAGTTGCTGATATTTCTCTCCACACTTCCAATAGGCATCCAGCCAGCAGAGTGTAGTGGAAGAGAACCCAGCTCTCTTGCACTGTGCCTTTTGAGACTTGAGAAGCTTTGCTTTGCCTCTGGTTGTTGGCATCAGGACTTCTTGCTGCTGAAGAAAAGCAGTAGCCAGAGAGCTCCAAGTTACAATGGTAGTACAGAAAATATACCTGATCCCTACTTTGTTTATTTGTGATGCTTTCAGTTCTATAAGATTGTGCTGGTGTAAGTCTCAATGTCAGGTACTTTAGAGCATCTAATCATTTGTGTGTCCCACAGACAAGTTTTGAAAAGAATATGGTGGGAGACCAGAAAGGTCCCACCCTACCTTTTTGAAATCCTGATGCTGAACATACATCGGCAATAAGTGCCGACCCGGTGACATTACTTTGTCATAGTCTCAGAAATCCCAGGGCGGACATGTGGCGGCAAAGATCCAATTCAACATGTTTGTTTACCATT
The DNA here is from genome assembly GCF_902713615.1 of Scyliorhinus canicula. Classification (NCBI taxonomy): domain Eukaryota; kingdom Metazoa; phylum Chordata; class Chondrichthyes; order Carcharhiniformes; family Scyliorhinidae; genus Scyliorhinus; species Scyliorhinus canicula. The sequence goes on from NC_052146.1 coordinate 180,351,591, forward strand.
ACCTCTTTGAATCAGGAGAAGTCAATAAGGCTTTAAAAAAATCCTTGGTTTTATAATTGAAGTACAAAAGCAGGGAATATTTTATAAATCTTCACAAATCACAGGTTAGGTCTCAGCTGAAATATTGCCTCAAAAATTGATGCCTTACTGTAAGAATTGTGTACAAGCCTTGGAATGATGCAAAGATGTTTTATCAGCTTCATGCCAGGGGTGGAGGACTTCATTCATGTGGAGAGCTAAGAGAGACAGATTGCTCCATTTAGATTGGAGAAGATTATGTGGCAATTTAGGAAATGTGTTCAAAATTATGAAAGGTTTTAATAAATCATAGATTCATAGTTATAGCACAGAAGGAGGCCATTCAGCTTGTCATGCCCATGCCAGTTCTGCAAGGAGGTGGGAATAAGTTGTTTCCACTGATAGGAAGGTTGATAACCAGAGAACACAAATTTAAGTAATATGACACATACTTCTCTCAAAACGCTTGCTGTACCCAAATGATTTTCCTTTGGTTGCAAAGTTTTGAAGTAGTTTGTTCACTGCTTATTAAACCTCACAGGCTGGATTCGCGCTGGTGTGGGAACGGTGAAAAGGGCGTAAAACGGCTATCGATTCCCCATTTTGCTGGGGGCTAGCAGGAAGGCAGCGTAGAGCACACAGTTCTAGCTGCCAATACAAGCTGGAGAATTGCCGAGGCCGTCGCTGTGCATGCACACGGCAGCGGCCTGCAGCTGCCGTACTGTCCAACATGGCGACGGCCGCTCGCGGACCCGGCCTGCAAAATAGTCCCCCCTTCCGCGCACCCCAGACCACCGCCCCACAGTGCCCCCAGCCCGTGGATTAGCCCTCCCCCGGCTGTGCCTATAACAGGTGGTGGGAGTCCAAGGGGAATCGAGAGATCGGGCGGCATTTAAAAATGGCGGCGCGTTCCTTGCCGAGGCCAAAAAAAACAGAGTCCCTTTTGACAGAGCGGGGTCATTTTCAGCACGGAAGCCAAGTAACACCCTGCTAAATGCACCCAAAACGGGACTCTGTTATTTTCCCATTAAACTGTGTCCAATGTATTAGCTCTCTGTTATATTTTAGTTTGCCTATGATTCAATTTGAGAGTGATCATATTATTTATGAGGACATTTACCAAAAGGACAATTTAGTGTTGTGCTCATATGTGGGATTGGGGGCATTTATTAATCCACTTTGTATTATTAAGAAGTCTTACAACACCAGGTTAAAGTCCAATATGTTTGTTTCAAACACTAGCTTTCGGAGCACTGCTCCTTCCTCAGGTGAATCAGTGCTCCGAAAGCTCGTGTTTGAAACAAACCTGTTGGACTTTAACCTGGTGTTGTAAGACTTCTTACTGTGCTCACCCCAGTCCAACGCCGGCATGTCCACATCATTGTATTATTAACATTAATCTATATATTATTAACACTAACCTAACAGACAAGAATGTTGTTCTGGTTAAAGAAAACAAAGTTTTCAGAGTGGCCTTGTGGAAGGAGAAATCCTGCCCTGCAAAACTGTCAAAAAAAGGAAAGGCAGGGCCACAGGTGGCACCACCTTAATACAAAAAATTTACTTTCTGTAACGAAATCCAATTGGCTTTATTGGTTGGCCAATTGGAGTATGAGCTCCCTCAATGATAGCTCATTGAGGGGGCCCGTATAATCACCTGTGTAGGCTTTGTGAGCCAGTCTTAAGTTGACTGGACTGCTAGCAGCACTGTTTTGTAGCTGCTCCTGTAATATCGTTATTGTAAATAAATATTGGTGTGGTGACGGAACTCCTGCCTCCCGTGGATTACTACACTTTCACTAGCAGTAAACACTTGCTAAGCCATATTCAAGCCAGCAAAATTGGAGTAGAGCAGGCCCAATGTTAGCTTCTCGCATAGGCAAGGGGCCAAGGGTGGAAGCATCCCAAAATGGGGAACGAGAGTTGGGGCACGGGCAAAAGAATCAGACCTTGGTGGGGGCTGGTTGACTGGGTTGGATCACACCTTGGGGGGCCGGGGTGGGATTTTGACTTGAGCCTGGTGGGGGCTGAGGAGTTCCCTTGGGGATGGAGAGAATCCTGTGGGGTGGGGGAAGGGTAGTCAGGGGTGGGGAAGGCCCCTGGGGAGTGGAGGTATCCTCTGCAGAAGTATTTGGGGGTTAGGGGAGACTATGTGGACCTGATCTAACCCCTCGCCTGAGGTGTGGTGACCCTCAGGTCAAACCACCATCAGTCAGCTCTCTCTCAAAGCGGAAAGGGAAAAGCAGCCTCTGGTGCTCTGGAACTGTCACCACATTTGTTTTGTTTCACTTTCTTAGTTTCCACTTAAGTGCATCTGTGCTAAACACCAGTTTCCCCCATTCTTCTTTAAGTAAAGAAATTAACTCGTCTAGCCTATACCTACTTATTTTCCTGTTTCATCCATTCAGGGCAGAATTTTTTTAAATGCTGAATAGGATTCCTTTACATCCTATCCAATATCTACCAGAATATAGAAATGGGCACTTTATTGACAACAATTCCATTAGTGCTGGGTAATATAAATTTCATTGATATGAAAGAGTCTGAGTAACCTCCACTTTTCAGAACATGAAACAAGGTGACTAATCCAAGGCCATGGACAGTGTGCTGCTCTAAAGTCAACAGATGTAGGAAGGCAACAGACGTCAAGGCCATCTATCAAGATAGAGTTCAGTGAGATGGCACTTGGTACAGGGAGGGGGTTCCATTCGAGATATTTGAAGAGAAAGGGGGAATAAAGATGCAAGTAGAAATTGGGTTTTAAAATACAAACACAGGATATGTGATAAGAATAAGGTGCATGCAGAAGCAGAGGATAGCTGAAAAGTACAGACAGGCGGCAAGGGAACATAATAGCATGGTATAGAAAGAGTTACGGCATTCTCTGTTCATTTTCTGTGATTTTGCAGCCAGTACAAGGACGAACATGAAAGTCAAGTTAAAAAAGAACAAAATGTAGTTGAAAATAATGGGAAGTTCCATCAACATATCCTCCCCTTCCCCCCCTTTCATGGGCATGACCCCCTCTGGCCATGACCTTTGGCAATGCCGCTCTGGCAGCAGGGCATCCTGGCAATGCCAGCCAGGCATCCTGTCAGTGCCCCTGCCTGTCTGTAAGTGCCACCTGGACACCTTGGCAGTGCTATCTGGCACTGTGGCAGAGCCACCAATGTGCCAGCTTGGCATTGCCAGGTGGCACTGCAAGGCTGGCAGGGACACTGCAAAGGTGTCAGAGCCAAGGTACCAAACTGGCACTTTGCCCATGCCAGGGATCAGGCCTGGGGGGGAGGTCGGGGGGGTCCTGCTCATGTGAGGTGGGGTGCAGGGAGAGGCTGAGGACCCCCTTTATACGTGAGTTGGGACATTGGGGGGGGTCCAAGACTCTCATCAGGGAGTTGAGAGATTGGGATGCCATTTGAAAATAGAATCCCAATCTCTTCCTGTGCTTCCCGGCAGGGCCAAGTTGCCAATCTGGCTGTGCCAAGGTGCCCGGGTGGCAGAGGGAGAACCAGGGTGCCACTCTGCCCTGTCCCCGACCAACCAGGCATCACTAATGGCTTGGAAAGCCACCTAGGTGCTGTTTTGGTACTGGTCCACACAACCATGGGCCACTACTAAACGGCGCCTGGTCGAGGCCTCACTGGAGGCCTGGAGAATTTGGCACATGCATATTTTAATGAGCTTAATGGATCGTTTAAATATGCTGATCTAGATCTTGCCCAGCGATGAAGAGATCCAGATTGAGAGATTTTGCGAGGTTCAATTGAATCTCGTGAGACATGCCGAGGCCTCTCGGAAGATTCAATGGCCTCATTGCGCCACCAAGTCAAGCGAGACGATGCTGGTAAATCGTGCCCATTGCCTTTCATATAGAAATTGTCCCAAAGTGCTTTATGGTAATTAAAGAGGGTAATGGATGCTGAGCCAGGAAGAAGCTTGAGGACAAAAGGTTGGGACAAAAGAATAGGTTTTGAAAAAAGATTTAGGGGTGGATGTAGCTGGATCTATGTGGTGATAGGTAGAGAGATTGGAAATCAACAGACAGCTGAGTTAATAGCGGGGAACACAGATACGGCAAAGATACTAAATCAATACTTTGTTCAGTTTTCACAGTGGAGGACACGAATACCATTCCGAGGTAATAGAAAGGGTGGAAATTGGAACATTCAGCATCAATTGGGAAACAGTACTCAACAAACTCTTGGGATTGAGGGCAGGCAAGTCCCCAGGGCCTGATGTCCGACATCCATGGGTATTAAGGAAGTGGAACCAGAGATAGTGGATCCATTGGTTATAATATTCCAAAATTCCCTAGACACGGGAAAGGTTCCAGTGGATTGGGAAAAAAAGGAGGGAGGCAGAATGTGGGAAATTACAGACCAGTTAGTTTAACATCTGTTGATGGAAAATTGTTAGAATCAATTATCAAGGATTTAATATCAGGACATTTGGAAAGCCAAAGCATTATCCATCGGAGCCAGCATGATTCTATGAAGGGCAAATCATGTTTGACTAATTTGCTAGCACCAAGCAAAGTGGATAATGGGGATCCTGTAGATGTAGTATATCTGGACTTTTGGAAGGCGTTTGATAAACTGCCGCACAGAAGGTTAATTCACAAGGTGAGATCACATGGAATTAGGGGTAACTTATTAGCTTGGATAGAAGACTGGCTGACGGATGTTGTGTTATGTACTCTGGGATAACACAGGCTGCAACTGGATGCAGCTTTAACCAAAAGATACTCCAGACCTTGAAGTTAGTTCAATCTGATTTATTGAACCAATAGCACAGTTAGCACAGTTCTCTGAGTTCAATTCTCTGCTAGCCTAAGTGTGGTTACTCTATCTGACTGAACCAGACTAGCTCTTAGTGCTGGAGGTGTGATACTGTAAATATACCCTGACTCACTCTGTAGATGTTCATCAGTGGAAAGAGGCGGAGTGTGAGTGCCTCGTGCCTTTTATAGTCAGATACCACCCCTGAGTGTCCTGCCTGCTCATTGGTCATGCCTTTTTCTCTGTGCTCATTAGCTGCCTGTCTGTGCCTGCCTGTATTTCATTATCTGCATGTCTGCATATCATGACAACGGACAGGAGACAGAGTCTGGATAAATGGGTCTTTTTCTGGCTGGCAAGATGTTATTAGTGGGGTCCCACAGGGTTTGGTCCTTGGGCCCCAGCTATTTATAATCTATACTAATGACTTGGATACAGGGATAGAAGGTTCTCTGGCCAAATTCACAGATGACACAAAAATAGTGGGACAGTAATAATTTTTTAAAAAAAAACCTTTTTATTGGCTTTTCTCTTGTTTGTAATCAGTTGTGTGTACACATTACATTTTTCTTGCCCACGCTAATTTACTTTACTGTACAGAGAGGTTTCATTTGTCCTTCATTTAACTAACACTATGTGCATTTTGTCGCCCTCTGGATCGGTCTATAATTCCCTCCCCCTTTCCCTTCCTCTTCTTTTGTGGTTTCCCCACCTTCCTTCCGCCTCCACACACCCACCCGAGTTGCGCAGTTCTTTGGTTCCTCATCTATCTTGTTGTTGTTTTCTTTTTATTCTTAGCTTACTCCTCGTTGCTGGCCCAAACAGGTTTTGGAACAGACCGACAAACTGCCCCCAAGTATCCAGGAAGCCTTCCTCCAACCCTCGGATGGCGTACTTAATCTTCTCCAGGTGGAGAAATACCGAAAGGTCAGCGAGCCAGTCTGCAGCTGTAGGTGGTGCTGCCGATCGCGAGCCGAGCAGGATTCTCCGGCGTGCGATTAGGGAAGCGAAAGCAAGGGCGTTGGCCCCCTTCCCCATGTGTAACTCTGGCTGCTCTGATACCCCGTGGATTGCCACTATCGGGCATGGCTTCACCCTCACCCCCACAACCTTGGACATTGCCTCGGGGAAGGCTGTCCAGAACCCAGCAAGTTTGGGGCAATCCCAAAACATGTGGGTGTGGTTGACCGGGCCCCTTTGGCACCGCTGTGGGACAGTAAGAATAATAATCTTTATTATTGTCAGAAGTAGGCTTACATTAATATTGCAATGAAGTTACTGTGAAAATCCCCGAGATGCCACTGCGGCGCCTGTTCAGGTATACTGAGGGAGAATTAAGAATGTCCAATTTACCTAACAAGCACGTTTTTTGGAACTTATGGGAGGAAACCAGAGGACCCAGAGGAAACCCACAGAGGGGGAGAACATGCAGACTCCGCACAGACAGTGACACTATCGGGAATCAAATCTGGGGCCGCTGTGAAGCAACAGTGCTAACCACTGCGCTACCGTGCCGCCCGTAAGTTGCAATGCGGAAATAAGAACCTTACAAATGGATATCGATAAGTTAGGAGAGTGGACCAAAATGTGGCAGATCGAGTTTAACGTGGATAAGTGCGAGATCCTGCATTTTGGATGAAAAAATGGAAAGGCAACTTATTATCTAAATGGGGAGAGACTTCAGGGTGTTCTGATGCATGGGTGTCCTTGTGCATAAGTCACAGAAAATGAGCATACATGTGTAGCAGGTAATAAGGAAGGCAAATGGAATGTTGGCATTTATAGCAAAAGGAATTGAGTATAAAGGTAAGGAAGTATTGTTGCAACTATACAAGGCATTGGTGAGACCCACCTGGAGTATTCTCCACAGTTTTGGTCCCTTTATTTGAGGAAAGATAGAACATAGAACAGTACAGCACAGAACAGGCCCTTCGGCCCTCAATGTTGTGCCGAGCATTGTCCGAAACCAAGATCAAGCTATCCCACTCCCTGTCATTCTGGTGTGCTCCATGTGCCTATCCAATAACCGCTTGAAAGTTCCTAAAGTATCCGACTCCACTATCACAGCAGGCAGTCCATTCCACACCCTAAAGAACCTACCTCCGATATCTCTCCTATATCTCCCACCCTGAACCTTATAGTTATTCCCCTTGTAACAGCTACATCCACCCAAGCAAATAGTCTCTGAACGTCCACTCTATCTATCCCCCTCATCATCTTATAAATCTCCATTAAGTCGCCTCTCATTCTCCTCCGCTCCAAAGAGAAAAGCCCTAGCTCCCTCAACCTTTCCTCATAAGACATATCCTGCAAACCAGGCAGCATCCTGGTAAATCTCCTTTGAACCCTTTCCAATGCTTCCACCCTTCCTATAATGAGGTGACCAGAACTGCACACAATACTCCAAATGTGGTCTCACCAGGGTCATGTATAGTTGCAGCATAACTCCGCGGCTCTTAAACTCAATCCCCCTGTTAATAAACGCTAACACAGTAAAAGCCTTCTTCACGGCTCTATCCACTTGAGTGGCAACCTTCAGAGATCTGTGGATATGAACCCCAAGATCTCTCTGTTCCTCCACATTCCTCGGAACCCTGCCGTTGACCCTGTAATCCGCATTCAAATTTTTTCTACCAAAATGAATCATCTTGCACTTATCAGGGTTAAACTCCATCTGCCATTTTTCGGCCCAGCTCTGCATCCTATCCTTGTCTCTTTGCAGCCTACAACAGCCCTCCACCTCATCCACTACTCCACCAATCTTGGTGTCATCAGCAAATTCACCCTTCAGCCCCCTCCTCCAAGCCATTGATGAAAATCACAAATAGCAGAGGACCCAGCACCGATCCCTGTGGTACACCACTGGTAACTGGTCTCCAGTCTGAAAATTTTCCATCCACCACCACCCTCTGTCTTCTATGTGATAGCCAGTTACTTATCCAATTGGCCAAATTTCCCTCTATCCCACACCTCCTTACTTTCTTCATGAGCCGACCATGGGGAACCTTATCAAACGCCTTACTAAAATCCTTGTATACGACATCAACTGCTCTACCTTCATCTACACACTTAGTTACCTCCTCAAAGAATTCAATCAAATTCGTGAGGCAAGACTTACCCTTCACAAATCCGTGTTGACTATACCGGATTAAGCTGCATCTTTCCAAATGGTCATAAATCCTATCCTTCAGGACCTTTTCCATTAACTTACCGACCACCGAAGTAAGACTAACTGGCCTATAATTCCCTTTCTTGAACAGAGCAACAACATTCACCACTCGCCAGTCCTCTGGCCCTATCCCCATGGACAGCGAGGACCCAAAGATCAAAGCCAAATGCTCTGCAATCTCATCCCTTGCCTCCCAAAGAATCCTTGGATATATCTCATCTGGCCCAGGGGACTTGTCGACCCTCAGATTTTTCAAAATTGCTAATACATCCTTCCTCAGAACATCTACCTCCTCCAGCCTACCCTCCTGTATCACACTCTCATCCTCACAAACGTGGCCCCTCTCCTTGGTGAACACCGAAGAAAAATTCATTCAATGCTTCTCCTATTTCTTCTGACTCCTTGCACAAGTTTCCATAATTATCCTTGACCGGCCCTCCCCTCACCCTGGTCATTCTTTTATTTCTCACATAAGAGTAAAAAGCCTTGGGGTTTTCCTTGATCCGACCCGCCAAAGACTTCTCATGCCCCCTCCTAGCTCTCCTAAGCCCTTTTTTAAAGCTCATTCCTTGCTGCCTTGTAACCCTCAAGCGACCCAACTGAACCTTGTTTTCTCATCCTTACATACTCTTCCTTTTTCCTCTTGACAAGACATTCAACCTCTTTTGTGAACCATGGTTCCCTCACACGGCCATTTCCTCCCTGCCTGACAGGGACATACCTATCAAGGACACGCAGTATTTGTTCCTTGAACAAGCTCCACTTTTCATTTGTGCCTTTCCCTGACAGTTTCTGTTCCCATCTTATGCTCCCTAATTCTTGCCTAATCGCATCATAATTACCCCTCCCCCAATTATAAACCTTGCCCTGCCATATGGCCCTATCCCTCTCCATTGCAATAGTGAAAGGCACCAAATTGTGGTCACTATCTCCAAAGTGCTCTCCCACAAACAAATCTAACACTTGGCCCGGTTCATTACCCAGTACCAAATCCAATGTGGCCCCCCCCCCCCCCTTATCGGCCTACCCACATATTGTGTCAGGAAACCCTCCTGCACACACTGTACAAAAACTGCCCCATCCGAACTGTTCGACCTATAGAGGTTCCAATCAATATTTGGAAAGTTAAAGTCACCCATGACAACTACCCTGAGACCTCTATACCTATCCATAATCTGTTTTGCAATTTCTTTCTCCACCGTGGGCAGCACGGTAGCATTGTGGATAGCACAATCGCTTCACAGCTCCAGGGTCCCAGGTTCGATTCCGGCTTGGGTCACTGTCTGTGCGGAGTCTGCACATCCTCCCCGTGTGTGCGTGGGTTTCCTCCGGGTGCTCCGGTTTCCTCCCACAGTCCAAAGATGTGCAAGTTAGGTGGATTGGACATGATAAATTGCCCTTAGTGTCCAAAATTGCCCTTAGTGTTGGATGGGGTTACTGGGTTATGGGGGTAGGGTGGAGGTGTTAACCTTGGGTAGGGTGCTCTTTCCAGGAGCCGGTGCAGACTCGATGGGCAGAATGGCCTCGTTCTGCACTGTAAACTCTATGATCTACATCTCTCTTACTATTTGGAGGCCTGTAGAAAACTCCTAACAATGTGACCGCTCCTTTCCTATTTCTAACTTCGGCCAATATTACCTCAGTAGGCAGATCCCCTTCGAAATGCCTTTCTGCAGCTGTTAAACTATCCTTGATTAACAATGCCACTCCTCCACCTCTTTTACCACCTTCCCTACTCTTACTGAAACATCTATAACCCGGAACCTCCAACAACCATTCCTGTCCCTGTTCTAACCATGTCTCCGTAATGGCCACAACATCGTAGTCCCAAGTACCAATCCACGCTCCAAGTTCACCTACCTTATTCTGGATGCTCCTTGCATTGAAGTAGACACACTTCAACCCACCCTTCTGTCTGCCGGTACAATCCTGCGACCTTGATACCCTCCTCAGTACCTCACTACTCTCAACACTGGCTTCTGGACTACAACTCGTTTTTCCCATCCCCTGACAAATTAGTTTAAACCCCCCCCCCGAAGAGCCATAGCAAATTTCCCTACCAGGATATTAGCACACCTGGTTCAGGTGCAAACCGTCCTGTCTGTACAGGTCCCACCTTCCCAGAATGTGTTCCAATTATCCAGGTAACTGAAACCCTCCCTCATACACCATCCCTGCAGCCACGTGTTTATAGAACAGTACAGCACCGAACAGGCCCTTCGGCCCTCAATGTTGTGCCGAGCCATGATCACCCTACTCAAACCCACGTATCCACCCTATACCCGTAACCCAACAACACCCCTCTTAACCTTACTTTCATTAGGACACTACGGGCAATTTAGCATGGCCAATCCACCTAACCCGCACATCTTTGGACTGTGGGAGGAAACCGGAGCACCCGGAGGAAACCCACGCACACAGGGGGAGGACGTGCAGACCCCACACAGACAGTGACCCAGCCGGGAATCGAACCTGGGACCCTGGAGCTGTGAAGCATTTATGCTAACCACCATGCTACCCTGCTGCCCCAACAGTGCAGTGCAGTGCAGTGTTTATCTGCACTCTCTCCCTGTTCCTCACCTCACTAGCACGTGGCACCGGTTACAAACCAGAGATGACAACATGGTTTGTCCTGACTCTCAGCTTCCACCCTAGCTCCCTAAATTCCTGTTTTAAATCCCCTTCCCTTCTCTTACCTATGTCGTTGGTACCGATGTGTACCACGACTTGTGACTGTTCCCCCTCTCCCTTAAGGATTCTGAAAACATGTTGTGGTATTGGAGGCAGTTCAGAAGAAGTTCACTGGATTGATTCCAGAAATCACATTCGGCGACGGGGCGGAGAATCCCCGATGATGACAGAATTGGGCGTGGCGCTGCTTTCAAGATGCTCCGCCCCTGAAAAGCAGCGTACTCTAGGCAGTACGGCGCACGTTGTATCCACGGCCTCAGGCCATTGCCTGAGGCCTGCCCTGTGATGCTCCGTCCCCAACCGGCCGAGTTCCCGACTGTGTGGGACACGTGTGGTCTCATCCGTCGGGAACTCAGCGTGGCGGCTGCGGACTCAGTCCAGCGCTGGCACAGTCAGGAGAGGGCCGATCCCCAGGCAGGGGGGCATTATTTGGAGCTGGGGGCACTCTGGCGGTGGTCCGGGACATGCGAGCCTGCCGAAGGGGAGGACCACTTTTGCGTCTGGGTCCGCAGGCTGAGTCTGACATGAAGCACGGCGCGGCCACTGTAGACCGCTGTCGGCGCATGCGCAGCCACGGATCCGGCAATGGTCCGGGCCTTATTGACAGCTAGAGCCTGTCTGCTAGCCCCCCCCCCCTCCCCCCGCCAGAGCAGGGAATCAGTAGGCCGTTTTGCGCCAGTTTCCTGGCGTAAAACACGACCGTTTTCACGCCGGCGTGGGGACTTAGAATCCAGCCCAAGGAGTTTGCGGAGAGATTGAACAGTTCAGGGCTATAATCTCTGGAGTGTAGAATAATGAGGGGAGATCAAATCGAGGTACACAAGATGCTAAAAGATATGGTTAAAGTAGATGTGGATCAGATGCTTCCTCTTGTGGGGCATTCTAAAATGAAACGTCATAATCTTAAGAAATAGCAAATTCAAAATAGATTTGAGGAGAAACTACTTCTCCCATAAGACCATAAGACATAGGAGCAGAATTAGGCCACTCAGCCCATCGAGTCTGCTCTGCCATTCGATCATGGCCGATATTTTTCTCATCCCCATTCTCCTGCCTTCTCCCCATAACCCCTTATTGATCAAAACCCTATCTACCTCTGTCTTAAAGACACTCAGTGATTTGGCCTCCACAGCCTTCTGCGGCAAAGATTCCACAGATTCACCACCCTCTGGCTGAAGACATTCCTCCTCATCTTTGGTTTAAAGGATCGTCACTTTTGTCTGAGATTGTGTCCTCTGCTTCTAGTTTTTCCTACAAGTGGAAACATCCTTTCCACGTCCACTCTATCCAGGCCTTGCAGTATTCTGTAAGTTTCAATAAGACCCCCCCTCAACCTTCTAAACTCCAATGAGTACAGACCCAGAATCCTCAACCGTTCCTCACACGCCAAGTTGTTCATTCCAGGGATCATTCTTGTGAACCTCCTCTGGATCCTTTCCAAGGCCAGAACATCCTTCCTTAGATACGGGGCCCAAAACTTCTCATAATACTAGAAATGGGGTCTGACCTCATCTTCTCATCAGAAGTACATCCCTGCTCTTGTATTCTAGCCCTCTCGACATGAATGCTAACATTGCATTTGCTTTCCTAACTGCCAATTGAACCTGAACGTTAACTTTAAGAGAATCGTGAACAAGGACTCCCAAGTCCCTTTGTGCTTCTGATTTCCTAAGCAACTCCCCATTTAGAAAATAGGCTATGCCTCCATTTCTCTTCCCAAAGTGCATAACTTCACTCTTTTCCACATTGTGTTCCATCTACCACTTCTTTACCCACTCTCCTAGCCTGTCCAAGTCCTTCTGTAGCCCGCCTGCTTCCTCAATACTACCTGTCCCTCTACAGATCTTTGTATCATCTGCAAACTTAGCAACAGTGCCTTCAGTTCCTTCTTCCAGATCATTAAGATCATTGCAGATCAAAGGGTTGTGAGTCTGTGGAATTTGCTATCATAAAGTGCGGTGGATGCAGGGATAGTGAGTAAATTTAAGGAGGAGTTAGACAGATTTTTAATTGGTAACGGTTTGAAGGGATATGGAGAACAGGCAGAATGGTGGAGTTGAGGCCAGGATGGGATCAGCCATGATCACATTGAGGGTGTTTAGGCTCAGGAGAACTCCTGCTCCTATGTCATGTGTTCTAGGGAGGAGATGCTCAGGCTGATTTTGCCATCCTGCTCTTGGTCTGTCGCATTGTAGGTAAGAGGAGGAACATATCAGCCATGATAGAATGGCGGAGCAGACCCAATGGGCCGAATGGCCTAATTCAACTCCTATATCTTATGAACTTATGAAGTTTGAAAATGAGGGAAATTTAAAATAGGATGAACTGAGGGATGGAGTACCATAGAACCATAGAATTCCTACAGTGCAGAAGGAGGCCATTCAGCCTATTGAATTTGCACTGACTCTCTGAAAGAACATCCTACCTCGGCCCATTCCCCCGCATTATCCCCATAACTCCACAAGGGGCATTTTTGCGTGGCCAATCCTGCACATCATTCGACTGTGGGAGGAAACTGGAGCACCCGGAGGAAACCAATGCAGACACGGGGAGAAAGTGAAAACTCCACACAGTCACCCAAGACCCGAATTGAACCCGGGTCCGTGGTGCTGTGAGGCAGCAGTGCTAACCACAGGAATGTTGGATATGTGGGACCCACTGCAAGATAAGTTTTTAAAAAAACATATCTTTTTGTTAGCATTTTCAAAATCATATATATTGCAGTTCATTTTCATTTATTGTACAGGACAAAAAAGCTTCCTCTTAGGTTTCTCTATTTACAGCCTGTCGCCACCTGACTCATCGTACAATCCTCCCTACCACCCTCCTCCAGCTCCCCTCTCCATTACCCCCCCCCCCCCTCCCCCTCACCCAATCCCCTCTGATGCCCTCCATTTTTTAAATAAATGTTTTAAAATACAGTTTTGTACAAATTATGGATATAGGTATATACCTTGCAAAGTAAAACTCATCTGCTCTAGAAAATATACCCAGATGGGAAGGGTCTTTCCTCCCCTCTCTTCTACTCTTTCCTTTTTACAGACCGTCTAACTGAGCCATTGCTTGTTTCATTTTTTTCCCGTTTCTCTTCACGTTCTCTCGCCGTGCTGTTGTTGCTGCTACTGTTGTCTTCCCCTGTGCTCGCCACCACCCACCTCCATTTTTGTTCTCTTATCTGTTCCCCCTTCTGGATCCCTGTTTTTGTTCCCCCCCCCCCCCCCCCCTTCCTCCCTCCCTCCCTTCCCACCCCCTTCTCCCCTTCATTGTTTCCCCATTGTTTCTTGCTGGGTTTTGCTCCCTCACCATGCTCCCGCCTTGGGTCCCTCTCTCGCTTTCCTCTTCTGTCTTGTCCTGCGCTATTCTCCTGGCTACTGGCTACTTATTTATTTACGTGTTATCGCAAACTGGTCTCAAAACAGTCGGGTGAATGGCTCCCATATTTTGTGGAAGCCCTTTTTCGACCCACGGATGGCGAATTTGATTTTCTCCATTTGGAGAAATACCAATAGGTCGGACAGCCAGTCTGCGCTTTAGGTGGTGTTGCTGACCGCCAGCTGAGCAGGATTCTACGGCAGGTGATCAGGGAGGCAAGGGCGTCCGCCCTCCTCCCCACAAAGAGATCTGGCTGGTCTGATACCCCGAAAACTGCCATTTTCGGGCATGGCTCCACCCTCATCCTTTCATCAAGTTTGGACATTGCCTCAAAGAAGGCTGTCCAGTACCCAGCAAGTCTGGGGCAAGGCCAGAACATGTGGGCGTGGTTGGCCGGGTCTCCTTGGCACCATTCACATCTATTCTCCACCTCTGAGTAGAACCTACTCATTTGGGGTCTGGTCACGTGGGCTCTATGTACCACTTTTAGCTGTCTGGTATGTGAAGCAGAGTGCCACAACTGTTGAAAAATAGGCCACTTCAAAACTATCTGACATTAAAAACTGCTGTAAGAAGAGGGAGAATATGTTAAACCAAAGCCGCATACAAGAAGTAGAAGAACCACAAACAAAAGAAGTAACTTATTAGGATAGATAAATGATATTGCAAAGGAAGACTGGAATATTAAACTCAAAGTGGATGGGCACACCATAGCATTTAAACTAGACACAGGAGCAGAAGTTTCTGTCTCACCAGACAACGCAAAATGGCTCAAGCAGATTACATCACAACACTCATCTATCAAATTACAGTGCCATGGTGGGACTACATTGAAAGTCAAAGTCCAACTCATTATGAAGTTGAAGTACAAAGACAGAAGTATTTTCAAACCTCTCTGTCATACAAAATCAGAATTCTCTCCACTAAGCAAAAAGACATGCTTAAAATTGAAACCAATCTACAATGTGGATGACATTGCTGATGAGCTTTTCAGCAATACATTCAGGTATTAATTTTCTAAATTCATGAGAGGCCTAAGGAAACTAAAGACTGAGTACCATACACATTACAAGCTGATGCTAAACCCATCTTCCCAGTTTCACCAAAGGAAGCTCCTCACCACTCTTGGCCAAAGTCCAAGGTGAAATTGAGAAGATGCTACAGGAAGGAATTACTTAATCGGTCACCATGCCAACAAAATGATGTTCAGGAATGGTCACGGTCCTAATCATTGGAATATGAGATCCATCTGATGGCCTCAGTTGATGACAATCTTGCCAATCTAACCAAGCGTACTTGATTCACCAAATTAGAGACAAACCACAGATTTTGGCAGTTGCCTCTGAACAAAGAATCTTTGCTGACCACATCTATAATGTAATTTTGTCGTTATTGTTTCAGTAGATTGCCACTTAAAATTGCTTCTGCTCCTGCAGTTTTACAGAGGACAATGTCTCGACCCCAGAAGGCATGGAAGGACTAATATGCCATGACAACTTACTTGTACATGGTTCCACAGAACAAATGTATGATTACAGTTTTAGAGCAGTCCTGAGAGTCTTGCAGGTTGCAGGCCTAACGTTGAATGAAAAATATGAGTTCACCAACCTGTGATCAGATTTCTGGGTCACATAGTACAAGCCACTGGAATCGCAGTTGATCCACAAAAAAACAAGAATAATCAGAGAATTCCCACGATCCAGGAACATTAATGGGGAAATTCCTACCAAATTCAGCAGTCTTTGAGGCAGCTGTTGAGCAAGGGTCAACAGTTGTGTTGGAACATGGATCAGGAAAATGCTTCTGAAAAGATTGAACAATTTTTAATCTCCTCTGAAATTTTGGCTCTTTATGACCCAGAGTTACCAACCAATAGTAGCAGCAGATGCATCATCAACAATTCTGAGGGCAGTAAGTGCAGGGAGACAGCAAACATAGACCAGTTTAATATCCTGCAAGGTTATTACCAGAAACAGAAAAATGGAATGCCACAATTGAGAAAGAAAATTGCCAGCAACATGAACATGCAAAAAATTCTCAGACTACGTGATAACATTGCAGTTCAAAATTAAAACAGATCATCAGCCGCTGGTACTCTTCTGAACATGAAATAAATTGTGAAGGTGCCATCCAGAATCCAGCGGTTCTGATTGAGACCTCCAAAACAGAGTATGTTCAAGGGAAATATCAAATGGCTGCAGACACACTGTCAAAGATACAATCAGAAGGAACCAAGCAAGAGGATTTACACTTCATCAAAGAGGTGGAAACATATACATCCCAAATTACTCAACACTTGCTGGCTATGACATAAAGAGTTGCAGGACATAAAACAAGCATAGCAACAAGATGATATCTGTCTCCTGATAAGAGAATATTTTCTGGAAAGATGGCCAAACTATATCCTCAGTAATCCAGTACTAGGCCAATACTTTGAACAGTGCAAGCACCTCATAGTTATTGACGATTTACGGTCTTTAAGGAGGGAACAGTCATAGCAAGAGTACTTTGGCTTGACATTCTTCAAAGTCTTCACCAAGATTACTTAGGGATAGCAAAATGTCAAGCAAGAGCACAGCAAACAGTCTGGTGGTTAGGCATTACTCGCTCCATGAAATAAATTACTTTTAATTGTCTTAGGTGTATAGTAAATAGCTAAGAGCAAAAAGAACTACTTTTCAATCAAGGTCGTGAGAGTACCAAATAAGAAGGAACTCATTTAATTTTAAGTGAAAAACATTCCTTATTCTCTGTACCATTTTTGGCATCAGACAATTCAAAGCAAAGTTAAATTCCTGACAAAGCATTGGTAATTACATTGTTCTTCCCCGCAATGTGAACAATCTTTAAGTGATAGGGTTGCAATAATAAGGTCCATTGTAATAGTCTTGCATTGTGGTTTTTAAATTTTTCCACAAAGTCAGTATATATGTATCCTTGGTGGACAGACATGTCAAAATACAAATACTTTCTACAGTAATACTTCAGAATATCTTTCTTGCTGTCGATTTAGGTTTTTGGAAAAGTATCGCACTTGCTTTCCTGTGTCGATTTAGTCTTGTCAACTGCTCCTACTCCCAGGTCACAAACATCACTTGCTACTTTGAAAGGTTTAAGATACCAGACCAGACCTCAACATTTGTTAGGATACCGGACAAGAACCCCAAACATGCTTTTAAATTTATAAAACTGTGAAGAAAGGATACTTCACCCCAGGAGTGAGGACTCTGGCCAATGGGTATATTTTATATTAAAACAAGCTTCAATTTAAACACAGAATTAACCACATAAATACCAAAGAAAATATATACGTTAAACAGCTCTTAAATGCAAGGAGAAAATTCTATACTGGCTACTAACTCCAATTAAGCAACCCAATACAGATCAAATGCCACTTATAAATGAAGTTAGGACACAGATTATTTTCTTAGCTGTGTAGACGCCTTTGGAGAGAGAGACCCTTTCAAGAGCAGATGTAGGACACTCCTGCTAACCTAGCAGAATTTGGCAAAGTAACTGCTGTTCCAGTTAAAATCCCACTGTCTTGTCATGCTCAAATCCTATGGCAAACTGCAAAACTGCAGACACACCTGGCTCCTCCTATTAATTAGGTATTCTGTATCCCACTAAGAAAAGTTACATGACCTTCTTAGCTAGCACTAAAAACTTCCCCCATATATTATCCACTGCAGGGAATCTCCAGCAATCATAATAATGTTCCATTAGCCCTTTTTCTGTAAACAGGTTTAGAATCAATCATGACCTGCTTGAATATGTGTACTGCAGAGTGCCTGATGTGGCAGACGTGCCTGACTGATGTGGAAGGATCTGGAAGCATGGAAATTGGCTGTACCAGAATTTGTCACCAGATCTTGTCACCAGTTCATTCCTTTTTTTTAATAAACATTTTATCGAGGTATTTTTGGTATTGTAACAACAACAAAAGAAAACAATGTACATGAAACTATAAACATAATGCGAAAGCCGTCTCCCTTTGTTACAGGTCCCACCTTTATTAACCCCCTACTCTATGCTAAACTAACCACCCCCTTCTGCTGATTAATTTTCCGCGAAGAAGTCGACGAATGGTTGCCACCTCCGGGTGAACCCTAACCCTCTTAAGGCAAACTTGATTTTCTCCAAACAGAGAAAGCTAGCCATGTCCGATAGCCACGTCTCCGACTTCGGGGGCTTTGAGTCCCTCCAAGCTAATAGTATCCGTCTCCGGGCTACCAGGGAATCAAAGGCCAGAACGTCTGCCTTTTTCTCCTCCTGGATTCCTGGGTCTTCCAATACCCCGAAAATCGCCACCTCTGGACTCAGTGCCACCTTTATTTTTAACACCGTGGACATGACATCTGCAAACCCCTGTCAAACTCCCCTAAGCTTCGGACCTGTCCAGAACATAAGGACACGGTTCGCTGGTCCTCCTGCACATTTTGCACACCTGTCTTCCACCCCAATGAATCTGCTCATCCGGGCCACTGTCACGTGAGTCCAATGAACGACCTTGAATTGTATCAGGCTCAGCCTGGCACATGTTGCGGACGCGTTGAGTCGAGTCAATAGACCATTGTCTATCTCTCCTCCCAGCTCCTCCTCCCACTTGCGCTTCAGCTCCTTGGTCTGCGTCTCCTCTGACCCCATGTGTTCCTTGCAAATGTCAGAGATGCTCCCTTCTCCTACCCACCCTCTGGAAACTACCCTGCCCTGAATCCCCCTTAGCAGTAGGAGAGGGAAGGTTGACACCTGTTTACGTAGGAAGTCCCGCACCTGCAGATACCTGAATTTGTTTCCACTCGCCAACCCAGACTTCTCCTCCAGCGCCCTCATACTCGGAAATCTCCCCTCTATAAACATACACTCCATCCTCTCAATCCCTGCTGTCCACCATATTTGGAACCCCTCATCCATCCTTCCCAAGGCATATCGGTGGTTATTACAGATTGGAGACCAGACTGATGCTCCCTCTGCTCCCACATGTCACCTCCATTGTCCCCAGACTCTCAGGGCCGCCACCACCACAGGGCTGGCGGAGTACCGTGCAGGTGGGAACAGCAGAGGTGCAGTTACCAACGCCCCCAGACTGGTGCCCTTGCATGAAGCACCTCCATATGCTCCCAATCCGACCCCTCCCCCACCACCCACTTCCTGATCATGGCTATATTAGCCGCCCAGTAATAGTTGCAAAAATTCAGCAGCGCCAGCCCGCCCTCTCCCCGACTCCGCTCAAGCATTACCTTCCTTACCCGTGGGGTCTTGCCCACCCAAACGAAGCCGTTGATCACTTTGTTGACCCGTTTAAAAAAGGACCGTGGCATAAAGATGAGGAGACATTGAAACACGAACAAGAATCTCGGGAGGACCGTCATCTTCACCAGCTGCACCCTCCCAGCCAGTGACAATGGAAGCGCGTCCCATCTCTGAAAATCGTCCTTCATTTGGCCTACGAGTCGGGCCAGATTAAAATTATGCAGCAGGTCCCATTCCCGCGCCACTTGAATGCCTAGGTACCTGAAGTTTCCCCTACTAATCTAAATGGCAGCTCCCCCAATTGCCTCTCCTGTCCCCTCGCCTGGACCGCAAACATCTCACTTTTCCCCATATTTAGCTTTCCCTGAAAACCGGCCAAATTTCCCAATATGATTTCTTCCATCCCCTCTATTTGGTCCAATACATACAGAAGCAGGTCATCTGCATAAAGCGAGACTCTGTGCTCCACCCCACCCCCCCCCCCCCCCGCCCCCCAGATCAGCCCCTTCCAGCCCCTTGAGGCTCTCAGAGCAATTGCCAACGGCTCTACAGCTAGCGCGAACAACAGTGGGGAGAGGGGGCATCGCTGTCTCATCCCCCGGTGGAGTCCAAAATGGTTCGATGTTGTCCTATTCATCCATATGCGTGCCACAGGAGCCTGATTCAGCAACCTGACCCAGTCAATAAAGCCCCACCCAAATCCGAACCATCCCAGTACCTCCCACAGATAATCCCATTCTACCCAATCAAAAGCCTTTTCTGCATCCATTGCGATCACTACCTCCACCTCCCTACCTTCCGGGGCATCATGATCACATTTAACAACCTTCTTACATTGGCCACCAACTGCCTACCCTTAACAAACCGCGTCTAGTCCTCCCCAATAACGTCCAGAACACAATCCTCAATCCTGGAGGACAGAATTTTGGCCAGCAATTTAGCATCCACATTCAACAGGAATATCGGGCTGTAGGACGCACACAGCTCCGGATTCTAGTCCCACTTCAAATCGTGGCCTGTGACATAGTCGGGGGCAGCACCCCTCTTTCATTTGCCTCATTGAACATCCTCATCAATACCGGCCCCAATATCCCAGAGAACTTTTTATAAAACTCCACTGGGTACCCGTCCAGCCCGGGGTCTTCACCCGACTGCATGGCCTTCAGACCCTCAATAATCTCTTCCAACCCGATCAGGGCCCCCAGCCCTTCTACCAGCCCCCCCCGTCCACCTTTTGGAAATTCAGCACCTCCAAGAAGTGCCTCATCCCCTCCGGCCCTGTAGGGGGTTCAGACCTGTACAGCCTACTGTAGAAATCCCTAAACGCCCTATTCACCCCTGCTGAATCTCCAACCAGGTTCCCATCTCCGTCATTTACTTTTCCTATCTCCCTGGCCGCCTCCCTCTTTCCAAACTGCTGTGCAAGCATTCTGCTGGCCTTTTCTCCATGCTCATAGATCCCCCCCCCCCCCCCTTGCCTTTCTCAGCTGCTCCACCGCGCTCCCTGTGGTTAGCAAGACGAACTCCGCCTGTAGCCTCCGCCGTTACCTTAAAAGCGCTGCCTCTGGGGTCTCCGCTTACCTCTTATCGATATGTAGTATCTCCTTTACCAGTCGGTCTGTCTCTGCCCTGTCCACCTATGAGCCCGGATCGAGATCAGCTCCCCTCTGACCACCACCTTCAGTGCTTCCCATACCACAGCTGCTGAAATTTCCCCCATGTCGTTGACCTGCAGGTAGTTCTGGATACATTTCCTCAACCGCTCGCACACCCCTTCATCAGCCAAAAGTCCCACATTTAACCTCCATTGCATGCGCTGGTTATAGTCTTTACTAACCTGCAGGTCAACACAGTGCGGAGCATGGCCTGAGATTGTGATCGCCGAGTACCCTGTGTCCACCACCCCTGCCAGTAAGGCCCTGCTCAAAATAAAGAAATCAATTTGGGAGTACACTTTATGCACATGTGAGTAGAAGGAGAACTCCTTCACCCTCAGCTGTCCAAATCTCTATGGATCCCCCCCCCCCCCCCCCCCCCCCATCTGTTCCATGAACCCTCTTAATTCCTTTGCCATTGCTGGCACCTTGTCTATTTTCGAGCTTGACCGATCTAAGCCAGGGTCCATAACTGTGTTGAAGTCCCCTCCCATGACTAACCTGTGTGAGTCCAAGTTCGGTATCTTCCCCAGTATCCTCTTTATAAACTCCACATCATCCCAGTTTGGCGCATACACATTTACTAATACCACCTACACCCCCTCCAGTTTCCCACTGACCATAATGTACTGACCTCCCACACCCGAGACTATTCTACCCACCTCAAATATCACCCGCTTATTGATCAGGATTGCGACCCCTCTAGTCTCGAGTCTAGTCCCGAGTGAAAGACCTGACTAACCCAGCCTTTCCTCAATCTAATCTGGTCAGTTACTCTAAGGTGCGTCTCCTGCAACATTACCATGTCTGCCTTCAGTACCCTAAGAAGTGCGAACACACATGCCCTCTTGACCGGCCCATTTAACCCTCAAACATTCCAGGTGATTAGCCTAGTTGGGGGGGGCTCATTGCCCCCCCCCCCTTTCCGATCAGCCACCCCCTTTTTTGGGCCCGCCTCCAGCCCATGCTCCGCGTCTCCACCGGTCTGCCCTCAGGCAGCCCCCAACCTCCTCTCTGTCCCTTAACCTAAGTCCATCGCTCGTCAGCAGAACATTTACCCCCCTCCCCCCCAGTAACAACACTCTGTAACCCAACCCCTTTAATAAACCGAACATATGCACACCCCCCACTGGGCCTCCGTGAGCTAGCCTGCCCAGCTAGCTTGGTGGCCTCCATCTCTGGTGCCAGATAGTCTCCCACCTATTGTTCCCCCCCCTCCTCCCCCCCCTCTCATACAAACATACTCCACCATCAAACAATCCCCACACAATTGCCCGACAGAAAAACACCAAGATGTAAACAAGCACACCTCCATCCCCCAACAGTGCAAATGAAAACCTTAACTCACCCATCTCTACTGCTGGTACCAAATCAATGCAAAAGGCATTACAAACAGCTTCCAAAAAACGAGAAACTTTTTAAAAAAAAGAACAGAGAAACATAAACAAAAGAAAAACATGAACGTTGCAGCGAAGTTCAAAAGTTCTCAGTCCACCAACAGTCCTTTCCTTTTCGCGAAGTCCAGCACCTCCTCAGGCAACTCAAAATAAAAGTGCTGTTCCTCGTGCGTAACCCAGAGACGGGCCGGATACAACAGTCCGAACTTCACTTTGTTCTTAAAAAGGATCGACCTAATCTGATTGAAGTCTGCTCTTCTCCTGGCCACCTCCACACTCAGGTCTTGGTAAACCCGCAGGATACTGTTGTCCCACTTACAGCTCCCTGTCTGCTTGGCCCACTGTAGAATGCGCTCCTTATCCAAGTACCTGTGGAATCTCACCACCATTGCCCTCGGGTCTCCCATTCATGACTTCCTCGCGAGTGCTCTGTGAGCCATATCCACCTCCAAGGGCCGGGAGAATGCCCCATCCCCCAGCAGCTTCTCAAACATGTCTGCGATGTATGCCCCAGCGTCCGCTCCTTTGGATCTCTCCGGGAGCCCAACGATTCTCAAGGTCTGCCAGCGGGACCTATTCTCTAGGTCCTCCATCTTCTCCAGGAGCTTCTTCTGCTGGTCTCTCAGCATCCCCCCCTCCAACTCCACCGCAGTTTGATGTTCCTCCTGCTCAGTCAGCGCCTTCTCTACCAATCTAAGCTCCAGCTGCTCAATTGACTCTTTTATCGGGTCCAAGCAGTCCCGTTTCTGCTTAGCAAAGCCTTCCTGAATAACCTGCATCAGCTGCTCCGTTGATCGCTGGGTCGACAAACCAGAGGTCCAGTCCTTCGCCATGCTGTCTCCTTGCAGCTTCAGCCCAAGCCCTCTCTGTCTTTCTGTTTCTGCCTTTACGAACACTTCTGGTCTTTCTCTCCATGCACCAATGTGGGAATTCAGCCTCTGTTATCAGTTTTACAATTCAAGTCCGATAGAAAATCGGGGGAAAAGGTCCAAAAGTCCGACCAGTGCGGGAGCCACCAAATGTGCGACTTACTCCTTCATAGCCGCCACCGGAAGTCCACCAGATCATTGTTGAGCAGATGAGAATCTTGTAAAGCTGAGATGGTGAAGGTAGGCCTCCCCTGAATTGTCCAGGTAGTAGAGAAGCCTTGTCAACTCAGGCCTTAAGAGCAGCAGCAGGTGGGCGCTTAACATTTCAGATATCATTTCACCTGCGTTTGCTGGCTGCTCATGTACTGCCCTCCCAATGTATCTAACAAGCTCAGAGCCCCGTAAGGAATGCCAATGCTCAGTTTTCTGCATGATGCCATTTAAATGGCACACAACTCGAGAACATTGTCTCTTGATGGATGCAAAAATGTCAGACTTTCCGAGTGCGATGTACGGGGAAACAAGCAGTACAGTTGTTCTGGAAACCAAAGCAATTTTCCTAACAACTAGCTATTAAAGATTAGTCACCTGGAGACTAACACAGTGTGCATTTCTTTTTAACTCTTTGAACATCTTTATCAATTCGTTTTTAAAAAGTTAGGAGATGAGGTTAAAGAAAAAGTTTGACTAAGTTGGCTATATGATGAAAGCTCCAGAAATATGTTCAACCAGAGTTACAACCCGATGCCTGACTGAACATGCTAGAGCACAGGATTCCTGATGTGTTCCTTCAGAATTGATGAGCACTTATGCTCAAGAATTACATTGAAGGGGATGCATTGTAATAATTATTCAATGTAAATGAGTTCTCCGAATGCCAACAGCACTTTAATTCTCCAGTTGGAAAGTCTGATGCGCTATTAATTGGATATAATCAGCTGGGACACAATTCTGTGATCCCATTCACTTCTGTGATCTTCCACACTTGGGGATTATATACAACGTATTTTTACAGCATCTTTGTTATGTGATGGAATTTAGAGCTGCCTCAGATCAAGTGAAATTTTGTGACTTTTTTAACAAATACATGGATGACTTTAATTTTGGAATTTTAGGTGCAAATTGCATTGATTTAGTTCTATCACCTTGGAAAGGGTGCAGAGAAGAATTACGAGAAAAGTACCAGGAATAAGATAATTTATGTATAAAAACTATATCGGGTACCCTTACGATTGTTCTCCTTAAAGAAGAGAAGGTAAAGGAGACCTTTAAAAAAAAAATTTAGAGTGACCAATTCATTTGTAAGCTGGTAAGCTGGTTTAGCACAGTGGGCTAAATCGCTGGTTTGTAATGCAGAACAATGCCAGCAGTGCGGGTTCAATTCCGGTACCGGCCTCCCCGAACAGGCACCAGAATGTGGCGACTAAGGACTTTTCACAGTAATGTTATTGAAGCCTCCTCATGACAATAAGCGATTATTATTATTATTTCCAATTAAGGGGCAATTTAACGTGGCCAATCCACCTACCCTGCACATATTTGGGCTGTGGGGGTGAAACCCACGCAAACACGGAGAGAATGTGCAAACTCCACACGGACAGTGACCCTGAGCTGGGATCGAACCTGGGACCTCAATGCCATGAGGCAGCAGTGCTAACCACTGCGCCACCGTGCTGCCATGTAAAGGGGACTTTTAATAGCGGTCTTCAAAATTATGAAGATTATTGATTGAGTAGATAGGAAGAAACTATTTGCGTTGACTGATGAGTTGGGTACAATAACATGGGCCTGAATAATATGGTCTCAGATCGGAAGGTTTACCCGCAGCAACAAACGTGATATTGGGCATCATGACATTGGATGGTGTTTCCAACATCACCATGCTTACAATACAACATTATATAGGCTGGGTTAAAAGTCAGAAACCCCCCCATGTTATTTTTTTAAAAATAAATTTATATTAGCCAATTATTTTTCTAATTAAGGAGCAATTTAGCGTGGCCAATCTGCTACTCTGCACATTTTTGGGTTGTGGGGGCGAAACCCACGCAGACACGGGGAGAATGTGCAAACTCCACACAGACAGTGACCCAGAGACGGGATCGAACCTGGGACCGCAGCGCCGTGAGGCGGTTGTGCTAACCACTAGGCCACCGTGCTGCCCTCCCCCCATGTTATTTAAATATAAATTTTAAAAGTAGTTAAGATCATTAAGGACCAATTGGGAGCAATAATTTGCCCTGAAGACAATAATACATCTTCAGTAATTCAGTTGGTCATGTGAATGTGCCCTCACCCAGACTGTGCATTACCCCTGTCTGACTCAATATTTCCTGCAAAAGTAATAGTATCTGTGACTGCACTGGGTGCTGCTGAGAGAGGTTTGGATGCTGCATCCTCCAAGGGTTCTTCATCCTCCTCAGAGGGAGGTGGCAGTATGGTGTCTGACAGGTTCGGTGGAAAAGGATTCTCCCACAAGATAGGTACACAAGTAAGGGGATTATTTGTTATCAAAGACCTTGCCACATCAACCCCATCACATGATGCACATCAATCATTTCTCTGTCTAACATAAGTGATTAGACTCCGCAGACACAACGTACCCTTAAACAATCATATCATAGTTCCAATGTATGAACTATATTCACTAACCACGGTGAATAGTGTCTACCTTCTGTTAAATCTCCACTTGCTCCCTCCTCTTTTCTATCAGTCAGAACCTTTTGACATTTCACCAGATCCAGGCATTTCTCCAATCTCACCTCTGCCTATACTCCTGGAAATATTGGGGTCCATGAACACCAAATTGTCCTCTTCAAAAGAAGCCAGGACTTCCAGGCTCTGAACTCCCCCACCTGAATGGGCTCTCTTGCAGGTGTTGTGAGCTCGCTGCTCTTGAAAAGATTTGTCACAGAGCAGTCATCAACAATTTCAAGTAATCTCATTATATTCCTCCAACCCATTACAAGCTCAGTGTGTGCCAGCCTGGAGGCTGTGCAAATACGTCATATCCCTCATCCTGCAAACCAGCAGCCCTATAACTAGATCATTGTTTAAATGCACAATGGCATAGTCCAGAACAGCTGTGTCTTTGTGGAATTATGCTGCCTTTGAGGAGCAGCAACACTCAATTACCTCCTGCATTAACGAGTGACACCTACAACAGTGGACCAAGATAGCTCATACGAAGGCCACACTCACCCAGACCGATCGCATTAGGTTATTCAGCCATTTCTGGCACTGGGACCAAGTTTTTTTAGATAACACCCACACCGTTGACTACCTTGGCAGCCCATGTTTGGCTGGGCTTCCTCCTCCTTGCCAAGCATTGGCATAAGCTGCTCATGTCACTTTGATACTGCTCTCAGGCGGGCACTGAGTGAGTCCTCACTGAATCTTAGGGCTGGTTTGGCCTTTCTACTCTCCCTATCCCCTTGCTCCGATGGTACAGACATCTATGCATGGAAGCATGCAACAAATGTACACCTCCTCCATGCCAAGAAGTGGGAGACTTGCTGATGTTTAAAAAGAATGCAATCTATGGTGTCATGTGAGAGTACCTTTAAGGAATGGATGTTTAAGCAATGTACCTTTAAGGAATGGAGCAGCTCATATTACTGAAGTAATGTCAGAGTGTGGGTGGAGCTGGGTTTTTAGCTCAGCCATTTTGCAGTTTTGGTTTCAGTTTGAGAGAGAGCAGCTGAAAATTGCCTGGCTGGTTTGCTGCGAGCTGTTTTGAAAGGAGAAAGACAATTTTGAGAAAAAGAGCTTGGGTGTGTCTGTGTTTGCAGTAAGCTGGATCTGCTGTGATCTCTGCCAGGAAAGACTATCTTTGAATCATTTGGGTGATTTAAACTCATAATAGTAATGTCTTTAACCTGATGTGTTTCTGTTTAAAGGTGTTAAGTCGTTTGGAGGTTTGAAAGAACATTTTGAGGGATTATTTAGTGTTGTATTATTTTCGGGGTTATCTTTGAAGTAAGGGGTATTAAAAGGTTAAGTTGAATTCATGGAATAAGCATTGTTATGTGTTTAAAAACCCACCTGCCCATAATTGTAATACTACACCTGAAGACCAAGGCTTCAAAAGCAGCAATACATTAAAGGGAGAGGTTGGTTCAACTCCATGATACATTTTGGGGTTCTGAAAACGTCGCTCCCATAACAATGGAGAGTGACAAAATTGGCAGAGAATAACTAAAAATCAAATGCTTTTACCTTGCAAGAAACTCACGTCTTCTATTTCCTCAATGGTTCCACAAGATTATTCATTTGCTCTGTCTCCGGACACTGCCCTGTGCCAGGGGGCCCTTTAAAGTGCTGACTGTGACCCCATCCCAGGTCAGTCTATAATGTCTGAGACTCGACATCCGGACTCTAGCTCTCATTAGGCAGACGATGGCCTCAAAGCCGCCCTTGCGATTAATTGTCGGCATCTTGTGTATTATCGAGTGCATTCTGGTGGACCAGTAAGTTGGAATGTCTGCTGACCTCCGGGTGTGGAACCCACCCTTGACACACTACCGTATTATTCAGCCCATAATGTCAATGTTGGTACATTGGTAATGCAGAGATCTGGATTAGTGATGTGGAAATTTGAATTCAAATCCCAGAACAGTAGTTGCTGAACTTAAAGTCTGTGAATTGAATAAACCTGAAGAAAAAGGTTGTACCAATAAAAGTGATCATGACACTGCTGGATTGCTGTAAAAATCCATCAGGTTAACTAATGTGAATTGAATAAACCTGAATGAAAAGGTTGTATCAATAAAGGTGATCATGATAGTGCTGGATTGCTGTAAAAATCCATCAGGTTAACTAATGTGAATTGAATAAACCTGAATAAAAAGATTGTATCAATAAAGGTGATCATGATACTGCTGGATTGCTGTAAAAATCCATCAGGTTAACTAATGCCCTTTAGGGAACCCAATGGGGAGACAGTGGAGTAGTGTAATGTCACTTGACTAGTACTCACGATGCCCAGGCTTTTAGACTGACAACAGGAGTTCAAATCCAACCACAAGGTGCTGGTGCAATTAATTAATAAATCTGGACTTGAAAACTAATCTCAGAATGGTGACCAGAAACCATCATTGAATGCTGTAAAATCCATCTAGTGCACTCTGTAATGATATGTATATAGTCAGGTTAGTGAAGGGTTAATTATTACATCTCTGTATAAATCAAACACTACAAGGTGCTACCACTTCTCTGTATTTAAGTAAGTTGCGGAGGGAATTCTGGGACTAGCATTAGGAGAAAGCATAGTGACAGCATGAGAAGAAGATTAGATTAGACAGAGTTAACATGAAGTTAGTTCATAGTGTAATTAGTGACTATTTAGATTATTGTGTACTGCTGTACAAATTCAATATTACTTAATTATTATCTGTAGCTCAGTAGCGTGTGCACACTTCATTTAATTAATAGTATTAGAATAAATTAGATTTGTTTCATTTCTTTGGTGGATTCTTTGAACACATTGCATCCAATGAACACATTGGATCATTCTTGAAGAAAAGACAAAGAACACAACATATTACCACAAATGGTAATATAACATGGTACCAGGTGACTGCTGAAGCTAGTTAGATAGTTTAGTAAGGATTTAGTCAGAAGAACTAATACGCAATTCGAATTTTGAAGAACAGATCTGTTACTGCGGGACATCGAAGAATCTCGGACTGATGGAGAAAGCTCATGCTCCACGACAACTTTGGATTATGGGTAAACTTGATGTTAACTGGCGAGTGTTCAAGTAGCAGTTTCAATTGTGTCTGTCAGCTTCTGATTTAAATGATGCGAGTAATGATCATAAATTAGCTCTCTTTCTAACAATGGCTAGTCCACAAGCCATATAGTTATAGCAAAGATCAATCTTCACTGCAAGATCCAGGTTAATTAAACTTTTGAGTGCTTTGTCTTCAAAAGAAGAATGCAAAATCATGGAGAATCGATTGCTTCCTTCGTGACTGATCTCAAACTCTTAGCTCAAACATGTAATTTCTCCGTTTTAACTGATTCAATGATCAGGAATCAAATTGTATTTGGAATAATCGATGGATTATTCAGGGAACATTTGCTGAGACAGAAAGATCTCCAGCTTCAAAATGCAATTGAAATGTGCCGTGTGCATCAATTATCCAAAAGTCAAAATAATGAAATACCCCTGCGAGAAAAGGGTGCGAAAACGAACCTCGAGGTAGAATGCGTTAGGGCTGTGTTGCAGCTTAGAAAGATGCGCGCTTTGGATGGTAGCCATCTTGCGCAGGTGCATTCTAAACCTACTCATGCGCACTTTGCTAGAAGATGCAAGACAGAAGACCGATCTGCGCCTGCGTGAAGAAACTGTACGCGTGACGACATGAACGTCATGACGTGTGGATGCTGTGGGCACGCCCATGCTAAAAAAAATGTCCAGCATGAGGAAAGATTTGTTCACAATGTGGCAAACACAACCCTTTGCTGCTCAGTGCAGATCCACTCTTGAATTTTAATCTTTGAATTTAAATTCACACCAGATGTTGGAAGTGTGGACACAAAGGAAGAAGCCTTTCAAGAAGAACATTTTTCCAACGATCTTGATGCTTATTCTTTAGAAGACTCATTCTTCATAGACACCATTGAGAAGTGTGAGGAAACCACAGATGTCTCATCTCTTCTTAAGGTAGTTCATTCTATCAGCACAGATACGGAATGGAACACAGTACTTCAAGTTAATGATTCTAAAATCAAACTTAAACTTGACCCTGGAGCTTCTGCAAATTTGCTCAATAGGCTTGACCATTCAAAGCTGAAGCAAACTCCAAAGATCAAGAAATCAACTTGTCAATTGCGCGACTACAATGGCAATGCCATCACCTCAGTGGGATCTTGCTATTTGTTGGTTACCAATCACGACACTGCTATATCTCTAAGATTTGAGATTGTTGATTCAAACAAATCTTCACTCTTAGGTGCGCAAGCCTGTAAGGATCTGCACCTAATTCAGAGGATTTATAGTGGAAGTTCATCTCAACCACCTATTCAAGACGACATACAAGGAATTCTGGATCGCTTTCCACACATCTTCGAAGGCATGGGTACTCTTCCCTACAAATATAAAATTCAGTTACAGCCAGATGCCAAACCAGTGGTACACCCGCCGAGAAGAGTTCGTGCACCGCTTCGGGAGAGATTGAAGCTTGAATTTGCTAGGATGCAAAGTCTAGGCATAATATCTAAAATTAAAGAACCGACTGACTGGGTCAGTTTCATGGTATGTGTGAAAAAAACTTCCAGGGAACTAAGGATATGCATCGATCCTAAAGATCTTAATAAAAATATTAAGAGAGAGCACTATCCTATTCCTAAGAGAGAGAAAATCACCAGTGAGATGGCGAATGCTAAAATGTTTTCCAAACTGGATTACTCCAGAGGATTTTGGCAAATACAGTTGGATGACTCCAGCAAAATGTTGTGTATGTTCAACACATCATGTGGTAGGTACTGTTTCAACCGGATGCCATTTGGAATTATCTCTGCATCAGAGATTTTTCATCAAGTGATGGAATAGATGATTGAAGGTATTGAAGGTGTGCAAGTGTATGTGGACGATATAATTGTATGGTTGTCTGCAAGAGAAGAACACAATCAAAGGTTGTTACAGTATTTTAACGTGTACATAAATTTGGTTTGAAACTGAACAGAACCAAATGTAGTTTTGGTATCTCGACTATGAAATTCCCTGGAAACCAAATTTCAGAACATGGTGTGCGACCTGACAACGACAAGATTGCTGCCATACAAAAAATGAAAGTCCCAGAGGACAAGAAGGCCGTTTTGAGACTTTTAGGTGTTGTGAATTTTCTAGGAAAGTTCATTCCCAACCTCTCGTTCAGAACTACTGCTCTCAGAAATCTCATCAAAACATCTACCACATTTGAATGGACTGACACTCATCAAAAAGAATGGATCGATTTAAAGTCCCAACCGACTACTGAACCTCTTCTTTCTTTCTTTGACCCCGACAGAGAAACAAAAATCTCAACAGATGCAAGTCCAAAGTGGAATTAGAGCAATTCTGTTACAGATAGATGACAATTCGTTATGGTTACCAGATGCCTATGCTCTATAGCAATGATGCCGACTGAACAACGGTATGCACAAATAGAGAAGGTATGCTTGGGTTAACTGACGGGTGTTCTAAAGTTTCATGATTATGTTTATGGTCTTCCTGCCTTTACAGTCGAAACTGACCACAGACCACTTGTCCATATCCTTCATAAGGATTTAAATGATATATGTCAGCAAGATTATAGCGAATCCTGAATGAAGCTACATATATACTCCAGGCAAGGAATTGATAATTGCTGATGCGTTATCACGTTCTGTTAATTCAGAAGAGCAACCACCTGAATTTATACAGCACATAGAAGCTCAAGTGCAGCTCCAAGCTGAAACTCTGCCTGCATCAGATGTCAAATTGAAACTCAACCGTGAAGAAACCAAGAAAGATTCAATGTTACTACAAGTCATTGACCATCTAAATAATGGTTGGCCAAAAGGGTATTGTTCCAAGTTTAGGAATATACAAGCTGAACTAACAGTTGTGGATAGATTGTTACTTCGATTTGATCGAATAGTAATGCCTTTGTCACTCCGACCCATGATTCTGAACCAGATACATGAAGGTCACCTTGGCATTGTATTGGCCAGGTATCAACCGAGACATCACTAATTTGATACTCAAATGCAAAACATGTCAAAAATTCCAACCTACACAATGCAAAGAAAAACTTCTACCACATGCATTGGAAAAATCTCCATGGTCAAAAGTAGGAATTGATTTGTTTCATTGCAATGGTCGTGATTATGTGTTCATCATAGACTACTTTTCAAATTATCCTGAAGTCATCAAGTTGTCTAATTTAACTTCCAGATCTGTTATAAAACCTACGAAAGAATACCAAATATGGTATTCCAAACACTCGAACGTCTGACAACGGACCGTGCGTTGATGGTCATGAATGGGCTGAATTCACCAGAAAATATAATTTTGCTCAGATCACATCAAGTCAACACCACCCTCAATCAAATGGGAAAGTTGAGAAAGTGGTTCACATCATAAAGCAACTTCTTCACAAATCCTCTAATTCTCATGCTTACATGAATCTTGCTTTACTCAACCACAGAGCAACTCCGGTTGCCACAGGTTTATCACCAGCACAATTGTTGGAACAGGCAGTTACGGACTACTCGTTCGTCCATTAGACTACCTGATCCAGATCATCTACCCATAATAAAACAGATGCAACGTCAACAAGAAAAACAACAACAGTACTACAATCAACATGTAACTGCACTGGAAACACTGAATCCAGGAGATCAAGTGTGTGAACTTCATTTAATGAATAGTATTATCATAAATTAGTTTTGTTTCATTCTTTTGATTGGTGGATTCTTTGTCAACAAAACATAGAACATAGAACATACTGTGGAGAAGGAAGTCATTTGGCCCATCGAGTCTGCACCGACCCACTTAAGCCCTCATTTCCACCCTATCCCCTTAACCCAATAACCCCTCCTAACCGTTTTTTTGTGGTCACTAAGGAAAATTTATCATGGCCAATCCACCTAACCTGCACGTCTTTGGACTGTGGGAGGAAACCAGAGCACCCAGAGATACGGGTAGAACATGCAGACTCCGCACCGACAGTGACCCAGCGGGGAATCAAGCCACAGTGCTATTCACTTGTGCTACCGTGCTGCCCGAATCACATCGGATCATTCTGGAAGAAAAGACGAAGATCACAACATATTACCACAAATGGTGATAGAACACACTCATGTCCTTTAGAGAAGGCAATCTGCCATCCTTAATCTAGCCTACATGTGATTCCAGGCCCACAGATATGTGGTTGACTCTTAATAACTTATCTCTGAAATGGCCCAGCAAGTTAGGGATGAGCAACAAATACTGGCCTTGCCAGCAAAAACAACTGATGTCGCTCTCTTTATGTTGACCTTTATGTGAGTCCTGACCTGCAGTAATGTGGTTGACTCTAAAATGGCAATGCAAGTCATTCACTTGTATTGAAGAAAGCAGCTCATCACCGCCTTCTCAAGGGTAATAAGTAATGAGCATTCACTGCTGTCTTTGCCAGCAAAACACACACCTGCGAATGAAGAAAAAATAAAACAGAGGACTCAAATTTAAGATAATTCTCAGAAGTACTTATGTATTAAAACATTTCTAGAAAGAGTAGTCAAAATCTGAATTGAATTTGCGAATATGCTTTAAAAGGAAACATTTGCAGGACTATGAGGAAGAAGCATGAGACTGGGACTAATTGTACAGTTCTTTCAAAGAGCAGGCACAAACACGATGGGCTGAATGGTTTCCTGTAGTGTAAGATTCTGTAACCCTTTTGGTCTTCTCTTTTTTGAATTTTCATGTCGATTGTAAGTACAATTTGCACCTAATAACATACAGTGTATGTGCATAATAATAGTCTTAATGTACAGGTATCAATTTGCATTCTTTGCCCTGTAAAATAACTTGCAACCTAAAATCAACACAAAATCAGGTGAAGTTCAAATACTTTGATCGTGAGTTGAAACCTGTGCTAAAATAAAGATGCAAATGTAAATAACATTTAATACTAAAATATGCCCTTGTTCAGATCTTCCCTCATGTTCAGTGCTTGTGGAGACTATCCACAGGAGTCAAGTCAATTAGTTCCTATTGCAAACCTCTCTGGTTCCTGTGCCAGCTCGTGTTAATTCAATTTGAGCTCATGAACATTTAGCCGATTCAATTGGGATGGTTTCCCAATGATTTTGAAGTTGGCAGATCTGTTATGTTCACTGCTGAGACTTTTGATGCAAGTGAGTACGTGCCATCTGTATATTAGTGGACAGCATTCTGATCTTTAAGTCAGGAGGTTGTTGGTTTGAGTTCCATGATCAGAGCGCAAAGTCTAGGCAAGCACTTTGCAGATGTTTCTTTTGGATCTTGGCTGCTGTGTTTAACTGTGTTTAATACATTGCAACAGTGTCTTCACTCGAGGAGAACCTCACTCATTCTAAACTTCTTGGGCAGGTCTTGAAGTTGTGAAAGCTGCTAACTAAATGCAAGCCATTAATGTTATGGGCCAGGGTTTAGAGAACCCCAAAGTGTATCATGGAATTCCCCTGACTCATAACTTTTAATAGATTGTGGTATGGGGAGCACACGGTCCACTCTACATGTCTGGTACAGCAGTATTTTTTCAAGCAAAACAATGTTTATTTTATGAACTCAAGTTAACCTTTTTAAAACATACAGGGAACATCTTAGCAACCATTAATTCAAATACAACACCCAAAGAATAAAACTCTAACTAATGATTAAGCTATCATTGTAACATCCATAAGACTTAAAAAAACCTTCAAAACAGAAACACATCAGGTTAAAGTCACTACTGTTGACAGTCCTGATTCTTTTGCTGTCAGTCTGGTCTCAATAAAATTTGAGACGGATTTGCAGGTATCAATTATTGTTTATTTTAACCAGCTAGCTGGGGTGAATCACTCTATTAAAAGCACAGGACACAACCACTGTCTCCTGAATCTTCAACAACGAGAGTGACCAAAAAGCACAAAGAATTTCTGTATAGATACATTCAAGTTGCATCAAGTTTCACATACATACGACCAAATAAGGCAACAGTAATGAATGCAACATTCTCATAGGTCATCCCTATACACTTCCTGACCTGGCCATATATCCTGATTGGCTCATTTCACATTCCTCAGCCCTGGGCTCACTTCACTCAGTATTCTCGTCCTAGCAACTGCCCCTCCCCCCTGCCTGGCCATGCTTTGCTCAGTTCCTTTGTTCATTCCCTGATCAACTCATTCCCCTATTCTCCGGATCCTATACCCGGGTCTATCCTCTACATTATCCAAACTAATTATCCCATTTTGTATCACATTTGTTTGTTCAATTCCTCACTGTTACGAGTTTAAATCACCAGGATCAATTTACAGTCCAAAGATTACAGAGAGAAATTCATACATGTTCTGGCTGTGACTGCAGCTATCCAGCTCTGAAAATGAAATTAAAACACACCCTGTAGCCTGCTCATAAATGAGAGTAAAAATCTGACAGACAACCCAGCTCCACCCACTCTCTGAAATCACTGCAGTGGTAAACACCTATTTCTTAAAGGTACTCTCACTACAGATATTTATACACCCCCAATTTATAAACACCCATTTCTTAAAGGTACTCTCACATGACACCTCCCCCCGAAGAAAAAAACTATCAACTTCAAGATGGTTTCATTTTTCACCTTTTCACCATTCTTTAAGAAATGCACACGGTAAACATACTTTATCGTTTAAAAAAAACAACACATGCAAACAGGTATGATAATATAGTCCATTTTTTTTTTTCGTTCTTCCTCCAATTGAAACCCCTACTCGATTGACAGTCTCTTTGAACAAGAAGGTCTCTGAACAATCCATCCATTCTCTACACATCAGCATTTCTCTTTAAAGTCAGAGACTTTAGTTCAATCTGATCAGAGTCCCTTGCAATATTCCAACACAGGAGCATTGGTTATCACAGATTTCAGGCAGTCAAATGCCTGTTGTAACTCTGGTGTCCATTGAAATTTTAGACGTTTCTTCAGCAGGTCCATCGGTGGAGCAATCATGCTACAAAACTTTTTCACAAATATTCGATCAAATCCACTCATGCCAAGAAATCGCATTATTTCCCTTTGTCTTGAGGGTATCAGAAACTCCTCAATAACTGTTGGTTTCACATCCCATGTGACCATTCGATCTGTCCGATTGTATGGCCAAGGAAAGTGACTTGGGCTTTTCCAAATTCACTTTTGGCTAGGTTTACCACCAAACCCACCTCCTGAAGTTGATTGAATAACTCCATCAGATGTTTCAAATGTTCCGTCCATGTCTGGTTGAAAATTACCAGATCGTCGATGTATACCGCACAATTGGGTGATCCTGAAACAACTTTGTTAGTTAACCATTGAAATGTGGCTGGGGCATTTTTCATGCCAAAGGCATAACTTTGAATTGGTATACACCATCTGGAGTCACAAAAGCTAAAATCTCTTTCGCACTTTTGGATAAAGGTACCTGACAGTAACCTTTAAGTAAATCCAGTTTAGAAATAAAAGCTGATTGTCCCACTTTCTCAATGCAATCCTCCAAACGTGGGATAGGGTAAGAGTCCGTTCTTGTAACTGCATTACCCTTTCTATAGTCCACACACAATCATTGAGTACCGTCTGGTTTAGGTACCATCACTATGGGTGAGCTCCATTGGCTGCAACCCACTTCATTTATGCCATTTTAAAGCATACTCTCAATCTCTTTGTTAACCTGTGTCAATTTTAAAGGGTTAAGTCTGTATGGATGTTGTTAAATTGGAACAGCATTTCCCACATCTACATCATGTATAGCCATTTGAGTACTTGCCAATTTATCTCTACAAACTTGCCCACGTGATATCAATAACACTTTCAGGTCAGTCCGTTTTTCCTCTGGAAGGTAACTCAACAATTTTTAAGAACATCCTCGTTTTCCAATTTAATTTGTGGTATGTCAAATTCACAGTCATCTAGATTTGGTTCATCACTTTGAGTTAGAATCATTAAAACCTCCTCCTTTTTCTCTCCTTCCCTTTCAAAGTACCTTTTAAGCATATTCACATGACACACTCGGTGATTCTTCCTTCTATCTGCTGTTTTTACCACATATTTCACCTCACTTAATTTTTTTTCAATCTGATAACGTCCACAAAACCTTGCTTTTAAAGGTTCATCTACCACTGGTAACAACACTAAAACTTTATCCCCACTGGCAAAACTACAAACTTTGGATTTCTTGACCGCTACCTGTTTCATCACATTTTGTGCAACTTTTAAATGTTGTCTAGCCAATTCACCTGCTCCATTTAATCGTTCCCTAAAATTTGACACGTAATCCAATAATGTAAGTTCTGATTTCTCACTCACCAATTTTTCCAGAACCAATTCAAGTGGTCCTCTTACCTCATGACCAAAAATTAGTTCAAAAGGACTAAATTTGGTTACTCCTTAGGTGCATCCCTAATTCCAAACAGTACGAATGGAATTCCTTTATCCCAATCTTCTGGATAATCTTGACAATACGCCCTCAACATTATCTTTAATGTCTGATGCCACCTTTCTAACACTCCCTGTGATTCTGGATGGTACGCAGTTGATTTAAATTGTTTTATTCCTGAGCTATCCATAACTCTTTGAATAACCTTGAGGTAAAATTTGACCCTTGATCCGATTATATTTCTGTGGGTAGTCCATATCTAGTAAAGAATTTAATAACTTCTCCACAATCTTTTTAGCCATAATATTACAGCTAATTTTACAGGACCTGTGGGAGAATGGACATGTGGTCAGTGCGAGGTTTGGGTCAGTCAGTAAAGCAATCAGTACTCACATTTGTCAGATCCTCCGGGTGAAGCCTGGTGGTCGCTCACCTCTGCGGTGTCCGTCAGCCTCCGCGTGGCTGGCTAATCTGTCCTCGGCCATAGCAGTCACCTCCAGGGCCTGTTCCTCGAAGGAGGTGAGGATTCTTAAATCCAGTACCCGACCGCCATTCTGGGCTCTCTCCCATCGATTGTGGGAGAGCTTTTCCTGAGGAGACATGGAGAGGGCATCATTAACCACATGCGTGGTTCACAGAGAAAGGTTGTATGAAGGAGGTATTGGGGGGGTTGAAGGCGGTGTTGGGAGGATTTGATGTGTTATGTACTCTGGGATAACACAGGCTGCAACTGGATGCAGCTTTGACCTAAAGATACTCCAGACCTCGAAGTTAGTTCAATCTGATTTCTTGAACCAGTAGCACAGTTAGTACAGTTCTCTATGAATTTGATTCTCTGCTAACCTAAGTGTGGTTACTCTATCTGACTGAACCAGACTAGCTCTTAACCACGTGCTGGAGGTGTGATACTGTACATACACCCTGATTCACTCTGTAGATGTTCATCAGTGGAAAGAGACGGAGTGTGAGTGCCTCATGCCTTTTATAGTGAGATACCACCCCTGAGTGTCCTGCCTGCTCATTGGTCATGTCCTGTTCTCTGTGTTCATTAGCTGCCTGTCTGTATATCATTATCTGCATGTTTGCATATCATGACATCTCCCTCTTTTTTGTATGTTCTGTTGGCATGTTGGAATGTATTTACATGTGGTGGCATATACTAACATATGTACAAGCGGTGGCATATGTGAATGTATTTACATGTGAAGACAGCTGTTTAATGCGAGAAAACAGAACATAGCAAACAAAACAAATGTTCATAAGTCCAGTCTCTGGGGTTTGCGTCTGATCCTTGTCGACCACCGGAGAGGTGGTGGTGGGGACGACGGCGCCTTGACAGGCGGGATGGAAGCCTGACTGGTGGCCTCGTGGTTCGAGGTATCAGGAGGTGGCAAAACAACGGGCGGAAACGGAGAAGAAAGCGGTTGCGGGCAGGCAACCTTGCGCAGTGCCCATCTGTTTCATCGCACAACGGAACCATCAGTCACACGTACAATATACAAGCGGGGCACAATCTATCGAACAACGACAGCTGGAGCAGACCAGCCACTAACCGGTGTCTTGATCCTGACAGTGTCTGCCGGGGATAACACGGGCAAATCGGTGGCATGAGCATCATAGCCCTGCTTTTGCTTGTTTCGGAGCAGCTGTACCTTCTGCAGCACCGGGTGGTGATCCAGATTGGGCAAGTGTATGGCTGGAAGTGTCGTCCGCTGGTCCCTATTCATCAGGAGCTGAGCCAGCGACATGCCAGTGGACAGTGGGGTCGCCCTGTAGGCAAGCAGCGCGACATAGATGTCAGAAGCAGAATCTGCGGCCTTGCAGATGAGCTGTTTCACAATGTGCACCCCTTTTACAACCTTCCCATTGGACTGCGGATAGTGTGGGCTGGAAGTGACATGTTTGAAATGGTATGACTTGGGATACATAGACCACTCGTGGCTGCTGAAGCATGGGCCATGTCACTCGTGACAGTGAGTGGGATACTAGGCCTGGAGAACGTCTCCTTACAGACCTCGATGACGGTCCGAGATGTGAGGTCTGAGAGCTTCACGACTTCAGGGTAATTGGAGAAATAGTCAATAATCAACACTTAGTCACGACCATTCACACGAAAGAAGTCGATGCCAACCTTGGACCACAAGGAGGTCTCGATTTCATGCTTCTGGTGCATCTCCATGCTCTGCGCTGGCTGGAAGCGTTGACAGGTTGCAAAGTTGAGGACCATGTTCGAGATGTCCTGGCTAATACGGGCCAGTAGACAGCCTGCCTGGCACTGCGCCTGCATTTCTCGACGCCCAGGTGTCCCTCATGGATTTGGCGGAGCACCAAGCTCTGGAGACTGAGTGGAATGACAATCCTGTCCAGTTTGAGGAGGATACCATCAATCATCGTCAGGTTGCCCTTTACATTATAAAATTGAGGGCACTGTCCTTTCTGCCAGCCATTGGCGAGATGGTGCATGACACGGTGCAAGAGGGGGTCTTTGGCTATCTCCTCACGGATACAAACCACCTTCTCATCAGACGCTGGGAGGGTGCTAGCACACAGCTGCACTTGTGATTCAATCTGCCAGATGATTTCCAGCGGCTCACTAGGTAATGTGATGGAGCGGGACAATGCATCAGCGATGATGAGCTCCTTGCTAGGCATGTACACTCATTCAAAGTCGTACCTTCTGAGTTTGAGGAGGATGCGCTGCATCCGAGTCGTCATGTCATTCAGGTCCTTGTGGATAATGTGGACCAGAGGCCTATGATCCGTCTCAACTGTGAATGTCAGCAGGCCGTAGACATAGTCGTGAAACTTGAGAGTTCCAGTGAGAAGACCCAGGCATTCCTTCTCTATTTGCACATACCGTATTTCGGTGGGCGTCATGGCCCTCGATGCATAGGGTACCGGTGCTCAGGATGAAGTGTCATCGCGTTGGAGCAGCACCGCACCGATGCCATCCTGGCTCACACCTATTGAGATCTTTGTCTCCCTGTCGGGGTCGAAAAATGCCAAGACGGGTGCCGTGGTGAGCTTGGCTTTCAGCTCCATCCACTCTGCCTGATGTGCTGCCTGCCACTCAAAGGCAGTGGACTCTTTCACCAGGTGTCGTAGGGCCATGGTGTATGAAGCCAGGTTTGGTATGAACTTGCCCAGAAAATTGACCATGCCCAGGAAGCGCAACACCGCCTTCTTGTCTTCAGGGACCTTCATGTCTTCGATAGCCTTGACCTTGTCTGTGTCCGGGCGCACGCCCTGCTGAGAGATCTGTTCACCTAGGAACTTGAGTGTCAACATGCCAAAGCAACATTTGGAACTGTTCAGCTTCAGGCCATTGGCATGGACACGGCGGAATACCTGCTGGAGACGGGAAACATGCTCTTCAGGGGTCGTGGACCATATGATGATGTCATCCACATACACACGAACCCCTTCAATGCCCTCCATCATCTGCTCCATGATGCGATGAAAGATCTCTGATGCCGAGACAATGCCAAACGGCATGCGATTATAGCAGTATCTGCCAAACGGTTGTTGAAGGTGCAGAGCATTCTGCTGGACTCATCCAGCTGGATTTGCCAAAATCCATGTGACGCATCTAACTTGGTGAAAAAACGTGCGTGTGCCATCTCACTGGTGAGTTCCTCCCGCTTCGGGATGGGGGAGTGTTCACTCATTATGTTCTTATTGAGATCATTAGGATCAATGCAGATGCGCAGGTCTCCTGAAGGCTTTCTGACGCATACCATCGAGCTGATCCAGTCAGTCGGTCCGGTTACCTTGGAAATGATGCCCTGTTGCTGAAGATCCTTGAGCTGTGCCTTCAGGCGCTCCCTCAGCGGAGCCGGGACCCGGCGTGGTGCATGGACCACTGGCTTGGTATCAGATCGTAGCAGAAAATTGTATCGATATGGCAGCATGCCCATCCCGTCGAACACATCCGGATACTGAGCGAGGATGTGTCAATGCTGGCCTGACGATCCACAGTGGAGGATGTCATTGTGTAAACCCGCTGCACGAGGTTCAGCTGCTTGCAGGCATGCGCGCCAAGTAGGGATGCCCTGTCTGACGTGATGATTTCAAAACGTAACCAAGCATGGGTGCTCCGGTTGGAAGTGAGTAGATGGCAGGATCCCAGTGCCGTGATGCCATTTCCATTGTAGTCCAGGAGCCTGCAGGCTGCTGATGCGTTGGATGTGGCATATTCACATTTGGCAATGATGCCCACACAGTAGGTGGAGTTCAGGCATTCTTCCTCTGGATCCGTTGTGCTGCCGTCGGAATTGGGAGCGCTGGCCCCTCATTGGTGGTGCAGACCTGCACAAGGCTGCATAGTGTCCAGGCTTCCCGCAGT
Source organism: Scyliorhinus canicula (assembly GCF_902713615.1). Lineage (NCBI taxonomy): Eukaryota > Metazoa > Chordata > Chondrichthyes > Carcharhiniformes > Scyliorhinidae > Scyliorhinus > Scyliorhinus canicula. The sequence continues at coordinate 180,393,223 of NC_052146.1, forward strand.
TTAAACATCGCCTGCCGCTTGCGAGGCAGTGTTTCTTTAAGTGGGCGTTGCCGCAGTTCAAGCACGTCATGACATCGGCGCCCTGACGCTCCCCGCATCGTCGCACATGTGCAGTGCGGGTGTCGGCCGCTTCAATATCCCGTTCGCATCACGCATGCGTGGGGCCCCAGGGAAAGCGCGTGAAATGGCTGCTTTCATCAATGCTGAAGCGCTGCATCCGGGAGATGGCCTGCACACTCTCTGCCTCGTGGGAGGCAAGTTTCTCATTTTCAGCCGATTTGTACTGGGCATAGCAATTTTTGGCGTGCTCATGCACTGTGCATGTTTCAATCAGGACTGGCAGGGTCATATGCTTGATTTTCAAGAGCTGCTCTCTCAGAGGATCAGAGTGAACTCCAAAACGATTTGGTCTCTGATCATGGAGTCAGCAATATCACCAAAGTTGCAGGATAGCGCTAGCAGGCGGAGGTTAGTTAAGAAGGAGTTGAAAGATTCATCTTTACCTTGTAGACGCTGTTTAAATATGTAGCGCTCGAAGATGTCATTGGTGTCCACTTCACAGTGACTGTCAAACTTGTCCAGGATGGTCTGAAACTTTGTCTTGTCCTGGCCTTCGGTGAAGTTAAACGAGTTGAAGAGTTCGATGGCTTGATCACCCGCTGTTGAGAGGAGAAGCGCGATCTTCCTTGCATCAGACACACCCACGAAGTCAAAAGCATCGATGTAGAACAGAAACTTTTGCTTGAATATCCGGCAGTTGGCACTGAGATTGCCGGAGGTCCTGAGCTGGTGAGGAGCCTGAATCTTCTCCATGGTGCCGGGATACATTCGCTGGTCGTCACGGACCGGACTGAGGTAAACCACCTAGATTAAGCAGTCTCCTGGTATCATGATGTGTTATGTGTTATGTACTCTGGCTGCTGCAACTGGATGCAGCTTTGACCAAAAGATACTCCAGACCTTGAAGTTAGTTCAATCGGATTTATTGAACCAGTAGCACAGTTAGCACAGTTCTCTGTGAGTTCGACTCTCTGTTAACCTAAGTGTGGTTACTCTGTCTGACTGGACCAGACTAGCTCTTAGCCACGTGCTGGAGGTGTGATACTGTACATACACCCTGATCCACTCTGTAGATGTTCATCAGTGGAAAGAGACAGAGTGTGAGTGCCTCATGCCTTTTATAGTGAGATACCACCCCAGAGTGTCCTGCCTGCTTATTGGTCATGTCCTGTTCTCTGTGTTCATTAGCTGCCTGTCTGTATATCATTATCTGCATGTTTGCATATCATGACAGGATTGAAGGAGGAGGGGGGTGGATGCTTGCGTGGGGGGTTGAGGGTTGAGTGGTCTCTGGGGTGGGGAACTGGGGGCATTGGTGTCCACTCATTCGTGCTGCCCGGTGCAGGTGGTTGAGCTTCCGACACTGGAGGCCAGTCCTCCTGGTCACACTTCCCGAGCTGACTGCTGCCGCCACCTCATTCCAGGTGGCACTGGCAGCCTTGTGGCTCACCCTGGGGGACCAGAACATCTCTCCTGGCCTTCACCGCGTCCGAGAGTCTCCCCAGGTCAGTATTCCCGAATCTTGGGGTGGTCTCCTCGGTGCCATTGTTGCGAGCTGGCTGGGGTTGGCTGAGCAGCTTAACTGTTGCTCAACCTTGTTAGCGGGTGGCTGGCGAACATGGTTCCTGCGAATCAGCTGGCGAGCCTTCATTTTTGGCGAGAAGCCCGTGAGGCCTCGTGAAGTGGACTAATAAACATTGAATTGTATTACTGGCCTCGCTGGGCCGGGCACCGGGAAGCTTGCGGCAATTCCCGCTTGCGACCACGCTTCAAACTTTTTCTGGATAATCACGCCCATACTTTTTGTCCCAACTCCCTGGTTTCTGTACTTTCTTTTGTTCCTTTAGGAAGTCTGCTCCCTGCAACTCCCTTTTCCTGTCCAGTATTACTTGGGTCAAGCTTATAACTAAACTCAAAATTCTTTCTCACCTCGGGTGGTCCTGGTTGCAAAGCATCAACCTAGTTTTCCTTTAAACCCTGTTTACTTTCACATTGTAAACTTTTTAACTACAATGCAGCCGCAGTTTAAAGTGACCAAAGACCTCAGACAAGCAGTCACCTTTGTTTAACATGAGGCTAACAAAAGTTTCAACCAGTTCAAATTCACAACCACAAAAATAAAACTTACTGAAAGCTATGTCTTATTTCGAGTACCCACAAATCGATTATTTAAAACTATTACATCTATTTCCTGATGCCATAGAGTTGTAGAGTGCTACGAGCAATGCTGATTATTAAAGGGATTATTAAAATTAAATTCTCAAAATGAAAACAGCTTCAAGAAATGGAGCCAACAGATAGTCAGTGTAGATGGGATAATCTTTTTCTTCATGATTTACCAATATTGTTATTACTGTCTCAGGGGTTATGTTAAAGATTAGGAATGTAGAATTTTGGTTTCAGCTTCAGGTGAATCAGGGGGATGTGTGCTTTCTGTTTGGTTTAGTATGCCAGTGTGTGTTTACAAACAATGCTTGAGCTTTTCACCCATTTGAAAGCCCTAAGGCTGCTGTAGGAAAATGGTTGTAGGTGGAGCTTTACTCCAAAGGTGATTTTTAAAAGGAAAATTTTAAAGGGCATATCTACCTGCGTAGAATCATAGAATTTACAGTGCACAAGGAGGTCATTCGGGCCATCGAGTCTGCACCAGGTCTTGGAAAGGACCCACTTAAGCCCATGCCGCCACCCTATCCCAGTAACCTCACCTAACCTAAGGGCAATTTAGCATGACCAATCCACTTAATCTGCACATCTTTGGACTGTGGGAGGAAACTGGAGCACCCGTAGGAAACCCATGCAGACGCGGGGAAAACGTGCAAACTTCACACAGACAGTGCCCAAGACGGGAATCGAACCTGGGTCCCTGGAACTGTGAAGCAACAGTGCTAACCACTGTGCTACCGTGCCGTGTCTGGTGGCTCATAATGTGTGACCATTTGCAACACCTATTCTTGGACCAGGAGGTTGTATTGGTAGGGATATACCCGAGCTGTGACCTGCACAGTCAGACCCGGTGTATGAGTATGTTTAAAACCTATCCGAGTAAATCCGGAGCAAAATGGTTGAACTAGACTAAATCTGAGAGATTGAGTTTAAGATAATTATCGTATTTGCTCAGTGCATCTATTTAGTCATTATTGCTTGTGTTTGTTTTGTGCAAGTTTTATCGTAAAGCTTCTTTTAGTGTTTAGTCTGCTGCTATTTTCTTACCCGTGGTTCTTCCACACATCATGGGTGGGATTCTCTGTTGCCTGACACCAATATTGTTGTGTTATGCTGCTTCGTGTAGCATAAGCTGCTTCCTAGATGTATGCTTTGACAAAGGAAGCTCCAGACTATGAAATGAGTTCAACTTGTTTAGTGAACTATTAACACAGTTCTTAAATGAATTTGACTCTCCCCTAATCTAACTGTAGGAATTCAGTCTATCTTTACCAGCCTGCTCTCAGCCACATGCTGGGTGTGATGCTGTTGATCAACCCTGATGTACTCTCTAGATATCTGTCTGTGGAAAGAGGCAGAGCATGTGTGCCCTGTCCTTTTATATGGGTTATGAAGTGCCCCCTTGTGATAATGCCACCTCTGGGTGTCCTGATTACCCATTGGTTGTGTTCTATTGTAATGACCCATTGGCTGTATGTCTGTATGTCATGGCATCTCTGGTGCTCCCTCTAGTGTTTACTTAGTTGTATTGTATTTACATTAATCCCTTGTGTATATACAGTGATGCGTATCACCACATCCCCCTTTTTTCGTGTTACATATTTTCTGTACTTTGTTAAAGAAAATTGAACAAAACAGGTAGATAAGTGATGACATATACAAGTTATGATGACATTGATGATTATACAATACCAAGTAATATTTATGAGTCCAAAGTTCATGAGTTGGTCCGGTCGAGTGGCTTTCTTCTTTGGTGCTCCCTCTAGAGTTTACTTAGTTGTATATATACAGTGATGCACATCGCCACAGATATCAGAATTGTGGATCGGGCGGAGAATCCAGTCCGATGCCCAAAACGGGGCCAGCGCTGGTTTGACGCCAGTCAGCCATGCCCCCTCCGAAATGCGCAACGTATGGCATTGCAAAGGCATTGGCACGCCTATGGCAGGCCCTCCTATGATGCTCCACCCCCAAGTCCCCGACCGCGCAGGACACATGTGGTCTCAGCGGTCGGGGACCCGGCATGGCAGCTGCAGGCTGTGCCCAGCGCTGCAACACTCGGTCGGGATCCGTGCCGCTGGCCGGGGGGCTTCCGCGAGAGTTGGGAGGACTGAAGGGGGTGGCCAGATGGTGGCCTGTTGGGCCGCAGATGGCGGGTTGGGTCCGTGCACGGCTGACGCCATGTTGTCCTGTGCGACCACTGCAGATCTTTGCCGTGCGCATGTGCGGACAGGGACCCAGCCATTCTCTCACCGCTTTTGGCAGAGGAGCTGGAAGTTTCACCTGGTACTGCTGCTAGCCCCTCACTGGTCCCGGAATCGGTGAGGGGTAAGCTCCAAATTCTGGGTCGTAAAACGCCGCAAATTCTTTGTTCGATGCAGCACCTAGCCGCTGAAACGGAGAATCCAGCCCTAGATTCTTTAACTAATTATGGACTATCAAGCCAGACCCGAACAAGTATCAAGTTTGTCCAGTATTCTTATAACATCCCATATTGAGGCCATTCAGCTCATTGAGTCTACACCGGCCCTTCGAATGAGTACCTAACCTGCTAACCACTGTGCCACAATCCCGCCCCAAATTCATTTCATAGAAATCATAGAACTTCCAATCAAAATTTGCATGTGGGACAATCAGAGCACCCGGAGGAAACCCACGCAGACACGGGGAGAATGTGCAGACTCCGCACAGTCAGTGACCCAGCGAGGAATCCAACCACTTGTGCTACCGTAATCACAGAATCACTACAATGCAGAAGGAGGCTGTCTAGCCCATCGAGGCTACACCAAACCACCGACCTAATCCTAAGGGGAAGTTTGGCATGGCCAACCCATCTAGCCTGCGCATCTTTGGACTGTGGGAGGGAACCAGAACCCCTAAAATGGGCAGAATGTGCAGACTCCACAGACAGTGACCCAAAGCTGGAATTGAACCGGGGTCCCTAGCACTGTGAGGCAGCAGTACTAACTACTATACTACCATGCTGCCTCCTGTTCAGACATAATTGCCCAGAGTTCTTGATTTTTTCCCTGGTAGCTAGATTGTAAAATCGATAGAAAGACATGTTATAACCTGGTAATACAAGGAGGATTGTTTTCCCCCTGCATTCTTGCACGTATTGACTGTTCTTGATTTTTGCCTCAAGGTATTTTGAAAAATACTATATGGAAGTGTGAATTTATTTGGGACACTTTTTCGCATATCGCTGACAACTCAGGACATTAAACTTCATTCACATTGCTTGTATAAAAGCAGGCTGTGAATTCTTAACCAAATACAGTGATTCCTCCTTGGAGCACATGCCTCACTTCTCTCACTGCTGTGATTCAGTTTGCTCTAAATTTATAGCTGCTCCAGTTTGGTATACAGTTAATCCCCTCTCCCCATATTCAAATAGCTTCTAACTTCATATTTTGTTTCCATCATCCTAATCTGCTCTCGTGTTCTGAACAGGGTTTTTCTGGTGATTAGACTTTTCTGCTGATATCTTCCTGTACCTTTTCCCTGCACATTTCCTGTAGATCTACCAGTATCAAGATACAAGAAAAAGTTTTAGAAACAGATTAGACTGTATTCTTCTTAGCCATGTGCGTAGAGTATTCTTTAATAGAACATATACAACAACAAGTGGAATTTTCCCAAATTTTGGGGAACTGTCACTTTCGGCACGAAAACCTGTGCGAATCCTGCCCACCCCAGTTGTGCGATTTAGCTGCAATTTTTATGCACTTAGAAAAAATGTTTTGCCCACGAACCATCTGATTCGCCCGTCCCGGGGATCATCTGCAAACTTTAATCACGGGGGCCCTGCACTGCTGCATTTAAATGACTTCACAGCTCTTGGAATTCATAGAATCCCTACAGTGCAGAAAGGAAACTATTCGGCCCATCAACTCTGCATCAACCCTCCGAAAGAGTACTCCACCTAGGCCCACTCCCCAGCCATATCCCCGTAATCCTGCACACAAATCATGGCCTATCCACCTGACCTGCACATCCTTGGACTGTGGGAGGAAACTTGGGCACTTGGACGAACACACTCTTGGTCTCATTCATTCCAGGAGGATGGCAGTGAGAAGACCAGATCCACGCTTTATGAAAAGGGTCCAAACCAGAATGTTAGAACATAGAACATACAGTGCAGAAGGAGGCCATTTGGCCCATTGAGTCTGCACCGACCCACTTAAACCCTCACTTCCACCCTATCCCCATAACCCAATAACCCCTCCTAACCTTTTTGAACATTCAGGGAAATTTGGCATGGCCAATCCACCTAACCTGCACGTCTTTAGATTGTGGGAGCAAACCGGAACGCCCAGAGGAAACCCACGCAGACACGGGGAGAACGTGCAGACTCCGCACAGACAGTGACCCAGTGGGGAATTGAACCTGGGACCCTGGTGCTGTGAAGCCACAGTGCTAGCCACTTGTGCTACCGCGCTTCCCTATATGTTGTATACCACAAAGGAGAGAAGGGCAACAATCTACCCTCGGGTTGGCAGGAGATCCTTTAACATAGTCATGAACCTCACCCGGAAGACAGTGGTAGCACTGGTCAGTCCCAGCACCCTCCACATGAGGAGCACAGAGGTGCAGAGCTGCCAACAGATGAACAACCTACTCTGTTCAGTCAGGGTAAGTGTTCCCTGTATCCTCTCTGCTATCCACCTTGCCATTATTTTTCGGAATGCCACATCGACCCCTCGTGCTGCCACCTCGCAGGGCTCCAACACACTGCCTCCCGCAAGCTTCCTCACACCCCCAGGGAGAGGGCTCCTCTCTTCACAATCCCTCCCTGCTCATGTGCTGTCCCCACATATGCCAGGTTTCATCAATATCTGACCTGACAGGCGGCCAAGTAACATCATCCCCAGTTGTTGTCCTGTAGGATAAGCCCTGCAGGACAAGCAGGTGGTGGGTTGCCAGAGTTAAAGATCCTGACTCCATTTGAGGAGAGAGTCCTGGAGCTCTGAGGGGAGAAGCAGGAAAGGGCCTGTGTGGAGAGGGAGGTGAACTTACGAAAGAAAAGTGAGGAACCTCTGCACATTCACTCAGGTGACCAAACTCAAGTGAGTTATGTGTGTCCGAGGCCTTTGCCCTGGCCATGCATGAATACCATGTCCCTTTCATTAAATCCCTACAGTGCAGAAAGAGGCCATCTCGGCACCAAACCTTCAAAAGACCACCCTACCTAGCACAATTCTCCAGCCTATTCCTACAACCCCAACCTCAGGGGCAATTTAGCATGGTCAAACCACCTAAACTGGAATGATTTGTTGAGGTTAGTCTTCATTGGCAGATGGTGTCAGACAGCTCAAGGAAGAATACATGGATCCGCATGACCCTGGGGTGACATTGGTGCCTTGAACTCCCTGCATGGCTGGTACAGCCTCCAGCCCCTGACGCTGCCCTGTGGCTCCCTGGTCTTGGTCTGGAGGATCTCCCCTCAAAGGCACTACACACTCCTGCTAGGATTTGTGCCCTTCCAGTACAGCTCCATTGGCACAAGGGATGAGAGAGAGAGTCAGGTTGGTGTTGCAGCTACTGATCATCATTATCTTCCCTGATCCATTGGCTTTCCTGACCTGGGAGCAGCCAGTACAAGAACATCACCAGCAATGATCACACACTCACAGATCAAGTACCATCCCATCTTCATTGCGTATGCCCTCACACACTTAGACTCACATTGAGACTTCAGTGTTGGTTTCCCCTCCCTCAAACAGGTAAACACTGGTGCTCTTTCAGGAGGAGAATGTGTTTGGTCAAAGTGGACAACTGGATGGTGATTTCCACCTTTGGGGGCGGGTGGGGGTGCGGTGGGGATGAGGGATCCTGACTAGGCGTTGGAGACCCGGGAGAGAAACAACTCCCTTGTCACTTGTTCCCATGCCACCAAGCTGAGATGCCTGAGGCTGAATCCCTGCCTTGAGTTTGAACTATTTTAAGTTCAACCAATTAAACTATAGCAAACAAAATGAGGAACAAATTAAAGGAGCAGCTCCTTAAAGAGACACTGCCCTAAACAAAACAAAAATGAAACTTAAAAACATCAAAACAAAAAGTGATTAAAAGGGTTAGTAAAGCAGCCAAGAACCTGCAGTGCAAACCGGGCACGGAAGGCATGAATGGTGCCTGTGGGCACTGCTTGTTCCTTCTCCAGGCACATCCAGCCACAAATGAAGCTGTGGAAGAGGGACAAACAGTCAGGCTGGACGACCCCCTCAGTCGCCCACTGTCTGGACTTGTTGATGGTGAGTTCTACCAGACCCAGGAGAAGGTACATGAGGAGGTCTTCTTCCTTCCCCACCCTTCTCCACACCAGGTAACCGTAGATCAGGAGTGTGGGACTGAAGTGTAAACAAAACTGTAATAAAAGGATGGTCCAAAAACTGAAAAGGGGGTTCAGCCGAAAACATTTAATGTAGACATGGTCCACGGATTTCACAAGGCCGCATAAAAGGCAGGCATCTTGGGAGTCCGTGAACTGGTGCAAATGATGGTTGCATGGGACTGCTGTGTGTAACACCCTCGGTCCCAGGTCTCCAAAGCTAAAGGGGTGGATTCCTCCATGTCTTGCGTTTGAGACTGTGGGGAGCTGCTGTTGCTAAGTTTTAAATCTTGATGGTCAATTTGTATCATGAGCATAAATCTCAGGAATTTTACAGGGCACAATTGTTTTCCCCTTCTGGGAGAGGCACTGCCAATAGGCACCCTGGATAATTCAGGGAGCTCATTGCTGTTTCTCTCTATACTTATTCCTACTGGATAGCTAATCCGTAGGTTGACGTACCACCTTTGCCCACCTCCCCTCTCCGGTTGGGCACAGAGTTTCTTTGCTTTTGCGATCTCATCCACCCAGCCTAGCTGGTCTGGGTTCCATGGCTCTCATCACATCTCACCCCATGTGCCTCGCAGCTACCACTGACTGCCATGTCACAGACTGCATACTTACACAGAACAGACTCAGACTCCAAGGCCACCAACACCAACCATGATCCCACTCCCCCTGCATTCGTGGCTGTGTAATGTCATGGCTGGGGGGTAGGCAGATTCGATGAGGGCTGAAGATGCAACGTTAAAACTGCTGAAAAAATGATAAAGCATTCAAATTCATGCTATTCAGGTTATGCCCTTCCTGGGCATGAACCTAATCACGTCATCGAAGAGGGCCTGGGAAGATCACGATCTGAAATCTCGCCTCGCAAATCCCATTTTTGGCCTCTCACAAGTTTAGCGGCCATTACGGATTTTGCATTCACAGCTAACAGGCCTGCCATATCACACCCTGTACCTCTTGCATTTATTTTAACATCTCAATGCTTTGCTTTTCTTTGTTGCTATTGTTCTTCTATGACTTTTCTGCTGTTTGTGATGATGTACTTCTACTGTTTCTTTCACTCTATACCCACTAGATAAACTCACTGTTCACTTTTATTTTTCTTCATTATGCGTGTTTTGCCATTTGTGCCCCAAATGCATATCCATTGAAGATTGACTATTCTACTCCTGTACAGTCTTTGCCTGCTTTGTACTCCTCCCACCTCTCTACTTCTCCTTTCCTGCTCAATCTGCCAGCCTGTTTCTCTCCTGCCCTTTTGGCTGTTCCTCGCTGTCCATTGCCTGTTCCTCTCCTGTTAAGTCCCCTAGGGGCTGTTTAGCACAGGGCTACGTCGCTGGCTTTGAAAGCACACCAAGCAGGTCAGCAGTTCGATTCCCATAACAGCCTCCCCGAACAGGCGCCGGAATGTGGCGACTAGGGGCTTTTCACAGTAACTTAATTGAAGCCTACTCGTGACAATAAGCGATTTTCATTTTCATTTCATATCTCTCTTCTCCTGTTCAGTATGTCTCATTATCACTTTCTCCTCTGTCTTTTCCTCTCCTGTCTCTCTGCCCATTTCTGGCCTGCGCCTCTCCTGCTCAGTCTACCTGCATGTTCCTCTCTACAGGACAGGGGAGGGAATCTATGTGTGGAGCCAGAGGAAATGGGCAAGGTACTAAATGAATACTTTGCATCAGTATTCACCAAAGAGAAAGAATTGGTGGATGTTGAGTCTGGAGAAGGGTATGTAGATAGCCTGGGTCACATTGAGATCCAAAAACATGAGATGTTGGACGTCTTGAAAAATATTAAGGTGGATAAGTCCCCAGGGCCTGATGGGATCTACCCCAGAATACTGAAGGAGGCAAGAGAAGAAATTGCTGAGGCCTTGACAGAAATCTTTGGATCC